>NC_140361.1:625000-652500 GCF_054491055.1 Hypomesus nipponensis
TGATAGTGCAACCTGAGGTACAGTAGTGCAGTGTTACTGATAGTGCAACCTGAGGTACAGTAGTGCAGTGTTACTGATAGTGCAACCTGAGGTACAGTAGTGCAGTGTTACTGATAGTGCAACCTGAGGTACAGTAGTGCAATGTTACTGATAGTGCAACCTGAGGTACAGTAGTGCAGTGTTACTGATAGTGCAACCTGAGGTACAGTAGTGCAATGTTACTGATAGTGCAACCTGAGGTACAGTAGTGCAATGTTACTGATAGTGCAACCTGAGGTACAGTAGTGCAATGTTACTGATAGAGCAACCTGAGGTACAGTAGTGCAATGTTACTGATAGAGCAACCTGAGGTACAGTAGTGCAATGTTACTGATAGTGCAACCTGAGGTACAGTAGTGCAATGTTACTGATAGAGCAACCTGAGGTACAGTAGTGCAATGTTACTGATAGTGCAACCTGAGGTACAGTAGTGCAATGTTACTGATAGTGCAACCTGAGGTACAGTAGTGCAATGTTACTGATAGAGCAACCTGAGGTACAGTAGTGCAATGTTACTGATAGTGCCACCAGTACTGAAAGTGAATCCTCTGATTTTAGTTTTTTTACGAAAAAAAAAAAAACTGATTCTGGTTGTCTGGGCCTGTGACTGGTGAGTTTAGAGCTGGTGTACAATGCTATCCCCAGTCTGTACTCTGAATCCAGAGCATCTTTACCTTAGCCTGCCCCTTATGAACTGCTGTGTGTGTGTGTGTGTGTGTGTGTGTGTGTGTGTGTGTGTGTGTGTGTGTGTGTGTGCAGCATTGAAAGCACCACTAACACCTCTGACCCTTGTGTAGAAGTGTAAGGTTGTATCGAGGGGTGTGTGGCCACAATAGTAATTGCATGGACTAGTGCAAGCTTGTGTATGTGTGTTACTAGGGTGCTTGTGTGTTTTTGATATTTGACACATGGTTAATCTAAGCATGGGTGTGCATGTGAACACTGTCATTCCTAACATCTAGAACTGACCTTGTGTGTCAGTGTGTATGAATCTTAATGTGTGCCATCAGTGTGTTCTTTATCTCTGAGTTTTTGTGTGTGTCTGACTGTGTGTCCATGTATATATGTTTGTGGGTGCATGTAGATATGTGTGTACATTATGTGTGTGTGTGTACAGTGTGTGTGTGTGTGTATGTACAGTATGTGTGTGTGTGTTTCCACCCTGTGTGTCCCGCTCAGATACAGTCAGAGTACTGTAGCCAGAAGGTTAATGGAGGGCAGAGCAGCCAACCTGGCTTCTGAGAGACAGACGCCCTCATTGTCCATTCAGCTCCATGCTAACAGCGCTAACAGCGCTAACAGCTCCAGCACACGGCGGCCCTGTTGAGTCACCGCTCCCTGAGTCCGAGCCTCCAAGGAGCCACAGACACTAATATACTCCCCTCCTGATCCGTGCCGCTGCTGAAACAACAGCTAGACAGGGGGGACAAACAGAGGCTAATCCTTACTGTAGACAACGGGGCTGTGATGGAGCCTGCTAATAAGAGAGGATTACCCTGCTCTCTCCTCCTCCTCCCTTGCAACCACAGCACTGCCTGGCTTCCACACACACTGTCAAGTCTTCACCTCAGAATCTGTATGTCCTCTGCTGTTCCTCCCCCACCCCAACCCCAAGCTTTGAATCTCTCTGCTTCTTTTATCATACCTCTTCTTCACAACTCTCTGCCCGAGAACAGGGGGAGGTGAGGCAGGAGAACAGGGGAGGTGAGGCAGGAGAACAGGGGAGGTGAGGCAGGAGAACAGGGGAGGTGAGGCAGAAGAACAGGGGGGGTGAGGCAGGGGAACAGGGGAGGTGAGGCAGGAGAACAGGGGGGGTGAGGCAGGGGAACAGGAGGGGTGAGGCAGGGGAACAGGGGGGGTGAGGCAGGGGAACAGGGGTGGTGAGGCAGGGGAACAGGGGTGGTGAGGCAGGGGAACAGGGGGGGTGAGGCAGGAGAACAGGGGGGGTGAGGCAGCGGAACAGGAGGGGTGAGGCAGGGGAACAGGGGTGGTGAGGCAGGGGAACAGGGGGGGTGAGGCAGGAGAACAGGGGGGGTGAGGCAGGGGAACAGGAGGGGTGAGGCAGGGGAACAGGGGTGGTGAGGCAGGGGAACAGGGGGGGTGAGGCAGGGGAACAGGGGGGGTGAGGCAGGAGAACAGGGGGGGTGAGGCAGGGGAACAGGGGGGGTGAGGCAGGAGAACAGGGGGGGTGAGGCAGGAGAACAGGGGGGGTGAGGCAGGGGAACAGGGGGGGTGAGGCAGGAGAACAGGGGGGGTGAGGCAGGAGAACAGGGGGGGTGAGGCAGGAGAACAGGGGGGGTGAGGCAGGGGAACAGGGGGGGTGAGGCAGGAGAACAGGGGGGGTGAGGCAGGAGAACAGGGGTGGTGAGGCAGGGGAACAGGGGAGGTGAGGCAGGAGCACAGGGGGGGTGAGGCAGGAGCACAGGGGAGGTGAGGCAGGGGAACAGGGGTGGTGAGGCAGGGGAACAGGGGGGGTGAGGCAGGAGAACAGGGGTGGTGAGGCAGGGGAACAGGGGTGGTGAGGCAGGGGAACAGGGGGGGTGAGGCAGGAGAACAGGGGTGGTGAGGCAGGGGAACAGGGGTGGTGAGGCAGGGGAACAGGGGGGGTGAGGCAGGGGAACAGGGGGGGTGAGGCAGGAGAACAGGGGTGGTGAGGCAGGGGAACAGGGGTGGTGAGGCAGGGGAACAGGGGGGGTGAGGCAGGGGAACAGGGGGGGTGAGGCAGGGGAACAGGGGGGGTGAGGCAGGGGAACAGGGGGGGTGAGGCAGGAGAACAGGGGTGGTGAGGCAGGGGAACAGGGGGGGTGAGGCAGGGGAACAGGGGTGGTGAGGCAGGGGAACAGGGGTGGTGAGGCAGGGGAACAGGGGGGGTGAGGCAGGGGAACAGGGGGGGTGAGGCAGGGGAACAGGGGGGGTGAGGCAGGGGAACAGGGGGGGTTAGTATGGCAGAGGGCAGTGGATCCACCTGCATGTGGGTGTGTACAGATCGGGCCGGGCTGTGGGGAGCTGGCAGGAGAGTTCTGGGCTCTAATGAGCCCTGAGGTTGGCCAGGCCTTCCTGTGCCAGGCAGCAGCTTGTGTGGACCAAAGAGAAAAGGAACACAACAGTCTAAACACCCCACTAATGGGATTTGGGAACAGCTTCTTTTATAAATCAGCCCTGTCCTTAGCCACCTCATTAAGGACATGAGGCAGTGGTATCATGCAGGCCTCCAGGGGGAGCTACAGGAGGAGCAGTGCATGTTACTCCTGGAAATACACGCTGTGGCTGTGTTAGTGTGTAAGTGTAGTGTTTGTGTGTTAGTGTGTGTAAGTGTAGTGTTTGTGTGTTAGTGTGTGTGTTTAACACATTGCTGGCAGGGTGCTATGCTGCCATGTTGTGCAGCCTAGTGCTGAACTCTAACAGATGGTTAGATGGAGACAGCCAGCCAGCAGCTCTACCTGGAACTACATCATCAATCAGCAGAAGCAGCCAGGGGCACACCCACACATCAGCATGGAGATGCAGGCTTCAGAGAAAAAACATATTTAGATTGCACATGTCTAATGAACTGTACCAGCAAAAACTACAGTGTGTGCTGGGTGTGTGTCTGTATGTATGTACTGGGTGTGTGTGTATGTATGTATGTACTGGGTGTGGGTGTGTGTGTTTGTGTGAGGTACAGAGAGTAAGGCTGTGTTCCCTTGTGCCAGGTAGATGGAGCAGGTAGACAGAACAGGTAGACAGAGCAGGTAGACAGAGCAGGGCACTGGTGATTCAGGACTAGGCTCTGAGAAGACTGCCGGCTTACAAACAGACATGAAAATCGGACAGCCTGGTTACTGACCCCCAACAACACACATGGACTCACAAACACTGATGTGAAGACACACTATACACACACACACACACAAACACTGATGTGAAGACACACTGTACACACACACACACACGCACACACACTGAAGCCTAGGGAAGTAAAACTGATTAACAGTGGGATTTGGGGTTCTGGTCTTGGGTTTTTATTAACACCTACAGACACATTTCTCTGAGCACTTCGGAGCCTTTGTGTGTTTGTGGAAATGCATGTTGTGTGCAGGAGAGATTATTGGAGAGAGGCATAGAGAGAGAGGTAGAAAGAAAGAGTTCATTTCGCAGTCTCCTTAAGGTGTTGTTGATCATGACAATAATTCAACCCAGAGTTAAGATTTAATTAAGACATAATGCCAGTTACACAGAGTGCAAAAACATGTACACACACACACACACACGCTCGCGCACACACACACACACACACACACGCTCGCGCGCACACACACACACACACACACACACACGCTCGCGCACACACACACAAATACATCTCCACATACCGACTTCCTGCTTCTAAACACATTTTCTTACTACTCCTTATTAGTTTTTGTATCTAGGTAGTTCTTTGTGGAAGCAAAACAGAAACTAACAAATTGGCAAAAAGAAACACTGGAAAAATAATTTCATCTTGTTATTTACATGATCCACCAAGTGACAAAATTAGAAACAGGTATTGCTGCTTCTCTCATCACCCCAACAACACACAACCACTCACACTCACACACACATCGTGCTGTTTCAATGCTAAATACCATTTGTGAAAAATGCAGAGAGGAGGAATAATTGTGTGCAGTTTTTTTCCTAGCTTAATAGAAATGTCACAGTGTGCAGATGCCTGGACAGAGATGTATGCTAATGTGTGACTCACTTCCCAAACTCACCCAGTGAGGAAGGAGGGTGTAGGGGCAGTGTTGGTTGTGAATGATACGCATTCTGAGTTCACACTTACACACACTGATCCCTCTGAGGCTAGGGTGATCACGGGGTCAATGCAGAGGACCCAAACACAGTACATCAATATGTATTGGACAATAAATGCACTGAGAGTGTGGATCTATGTGGTCATGAGATTTGACATTTTCAGATCTGACGTTGTATGTTTTCAACTGAAAACTGACATGTTCAGTTGAAACTTCCTCCAGGTAAAAACTAGTCTGGTATCGCAAGACCGATTTGCAAAAGCATATCACAGTGTGTTTACACTGCTGCGTCATTTTACAAACTGGGCAGAACGTTTCAATGCAATCCTTACAACTGCGTTTGACTCGCTACATTTTATTAACGGCAAAGGGCGGATTTTATGCTATTGGGCAAAGTTCAATATTTTGATGAATATGACCAATCAGAACACAGATGTTTCCCAACTCCAGCACCACAGCCTATCAGCATGTAGCCCCAACATTAGGAACCCGCCAACCCTGTGCAGAAAGAGCCGTAAAAATACACAACACTGTAAACCAGGTGTGAGCCTGGAAACGCGCTTCCTTTTCAGCATCCAAGGGGCATTATCAACGTGCAGAGCAAGACACCTCTGGAGGCGACTAGACAGAATTGGATAGACACAACCAATCAGAAAAAAATAAATGTCATCTTGGTTGTTTACAAAAATACCTCAACTCTCCTCTGTACAGTCATTGTATTAAACCAGGACTGCTACAGGACGTGTTTCAGACCCCCCAGCTCTGCAGGAGTCAGTTCAGGTACCGGTCAGTCACTGTGAGGAGACAGACCAGTCAGTCACTGTGAGGAGACAGACCGGTCAGTCACTGCGAGGAGACAGACCGGTCAGTCACTGCGAGGAGACAGACCGGTCAGTCACTGTGAGGAGACAGACCGGTCAGTCACTGCGAGGAGACAATACGGTCAGTCACTGTGAGGAGACAGACCGGTCAGTCACTGTGAGGAGACAGACCGGTCAGTCACTGCGAGGAGACAATACGGTCAGTCACTGCGAGGAGACAGACCGGTCAGTCACTGTGAGGAGACAGACCGGTCAGTCACTGTGAGGAGACAGACCGGTCAGTCACTGTGAGGAGACAGACCGGTCAGTCACTGCGAGGAGACAATACGGTCAGTCACTGCGAGGAGACAGACCGGTCAGTCACTGTGAGGAGACAGACCGGTCAGTCACTGTGAGGAGACAGACCGGTCAGTCACTGTGAGGAGACAGACCGGTCAGTCACTGTGAGGAGACAGACCGGTCAGTCACTGTGAGGAGACAGACCGGTCAGTCCCAGAGACTGGACCAGGAACAGTAATCAAGTTATCAGAGAGACTGTTGGTGGACACTTTTGGTGGACACTCAACTCTGCATCCCAACCAGCTAACACGTGGTATCACATGAACTGCACATAAAACACACATAGCGATAGCATTTTATGCTTTCTTTATTATCATAAAAGTCTCTGAATACAAAGTACATTCACAGGTACTGTACTTCCTGTGGACGGCCTACGTCCCGTGTTGAGCCTCTAGCGCTAGCAGACAGATACAGGAGAGAGCTTTGCACTACAGTGGTTGTCATATTACTGGTACCATCAACGATTGAAGGAAAAAAATGGGAAATAGCTGATATTGATTCATATGCAATTAAAGCAAAAATGTGTCTTTACACCATTATACCATGTCCCATAAACATATCATCATCATATACTTGATCATAAATACTCTTTACATAAGTTACATAAATACAAGGCCCTGGGCTGTGGAGGTGCATCATGGGAACTAACAAGCAACTGTCTGTGTCGATGTCCTGGCAACCGAACAGCAGACAGTCTATGTTCTTCATTTACAGCAGTAAGGAAAGTCACGTTTCTGTGTGAAATAGTCTAAGGATGTGGGATTGATGATGATGTAGGTATTGTGGACGACTACTGGATGCACTTAAGCTCCTGCTGTCCATACCACGTGTCTGTGCAAATACATTTTTAGCGACAATCTAATTACTTGTTTTTTTACTAATGTGATTCTCAACAGTAAGCAACTCTCCATTCAGGCCTGTGAAGTGGGTCTACAAACCCAGTCAAGGTTTCAGGCACAGTAATGTTCTCATTTGAAAATAATTTTCACTCTCACCCCATCTCACTTGGAAAGTCTTTTTGTAGGGAGGGAGGAAAAAAAAGTGGATTTTGCTCAAATCTACATAAGGTTCCTCTATGAGCTTAGAGAGAGAGAGAGAGAGAGGTGGAGAGACAGAGAGAGAGAGACAGACAGAGAGAGAAGTGGAGAGAGAGAGAGACAGACACAGAGAGAGAGGTGGAGAGACATACAGAGAGAGAGACATACAGAGAGAGAGAGAGAGAGAGAGAGAGAGAGAGAGAGAGAGAGAGAGAGAGAGAGAGAGAGAGAGAGAGAGAGATTGAAGCTCAGCGGAAGGCGGAGTGTTTCCTGGAGTTCCAAACCTTATTGAGTGATCCAAAGCAATCTCCCCTCCTGTTCCTCCTGCCTTGTGCGGTTTTAGTACTGGCTGGAGGAGGGAGGGTGGGAGGGAGGGGCTGCAGGCAGCCAGGAGAGGAGAGGAGAGCAGAGCAGAGCAGAGAGACCTACCTGGCATGCCCTGTCTTCACTACTTATGACCTTCTCTCAAAAAACTGACAAATAGGTACCATGGGACAAGATGAGGTGGAGCAAAGGGATTGGTCCAACCATCAAAAAGACACCTCCCACCCCAACAAGTACACCTCCTGGACACGCTGCCCAACATGAAGAGGTGCCTCCTAATCCACTTAGAGAGGAAGGGATCCATTACATATCGATTACATCCGCAAAGAGAAGGGTGTCCACAGAGGCCAATGTTTCTGTTTCTGTCCAAAAACTTCAAAAAAAAAGAAGGGAAAACCTGACCAGGCTCCGCCTCCGCAGGGTCAACGACAAGTTAACGACAATGTTACTCGTCACAAAAGTGTGAAAGTACTTGAGCCTTCTTTCCCTTTTGCGATACTTGACAGACTCAGAGCTTGTGTTTGACAGACATCAAGCGAGAAGGCAGTTCACGAGCAGGCTTAACATGGGAGGAAGGAGCTCCTTCAAACTGCGGCAGAAAAGAAGAAAAAGCGAGTGCACTCAAATCTTTTTAAAATGTTCAAGGAAAAAGAAGATTTAGGTTTTCTGTCTTTTGTCTTAAGGCAGTCTTTTGTGTCCAGCTCCCCTCTCCTGTTCAGCGCCCGACGCTGCACCTACAAGAGGACAGACAGGGCTTACCACTCATGTTATGGAACGCACGACATTCCATGCAAAATGGTTAAAAAAAGATAGTTATAGTAAAAAAGTTGTGAAAAAAAAAAACGACTTCAATACAAAAAGATTCTACTTTAAAGAAAATTAAAGAAGGGCTCAGCTATTTTTTTAATAAATTAAATTACCTACAGAGTTGTATTCATCAAGTTATACTTCACACTTTAAATCTTTCAATAGTAAAGAATTGTTTAAATTTGACACTGATTTGTAACTGATTCTCTCAATATCCTGTTTAACCAGAACAGAGCTCTCTTCTCCACAACACAAACACACATATTGACTCTGAGTGTCCATTAGGCAGATGGTTCTTCATCTCTTGTTGTTTATTTTGATGGTTTGCCTTCATATCCTGGCCCAATGGATCCAAGAAGAGCGATTAGTGAATGATGCCTATCGCACTGAATGAGGCTGTGTCTGAAAGCTAACAGTGATCTCTCCCTCTACCATCAGGCCTGACGGTGTTTCACATCGGATGGAGGGTGGTTAATGTGGTAGAAGTCAGACTGCAGCCAGACAAACCTCTTAAAGAGAGAGGGCTCCCTTCCTGATCATGTCAACATCCCCATTCTGCACCTGCATACAAGCCCTGGAGCAGCAAGGGACTGGGAGAACCAGAAAGCAGCATTTCAACCTCTGTTGCAAATGTTGATATCACTAAACACTGCCAGCAAGGTAAGCAGTCAGCAAGGTAAGCAGTCAGCAAGGTAAGCAGTCAGCAAGGTAAGCAGTCAGCAAGGTAAGCAGTCAGCAAGGTACAAAGAACTATGCAAATGAAATACGATCGTCAGAGCTTCAAAATTCAACAATAATATTCCCTGCCAATATCTGTAACCAGCTCTCCGTAAGTGGGATCATTACATTCTCAAGAAGGAAAATACACAGTATTTTATTTTATTTCCAGAAATTCCGTTTCTACAGTGGTCATGGTTAATGTCCCACACGTGTCCCACACGTGTCCCACACCACCTGGCGCCCCGCGTCATCTCTGGAAGTCCTTCTTGTCCCTGGGGTGCCCAGGCTCTCCCATCCTGGAATCAGGACCACCCATCCCCACATGACACCTCTCTGGTGCAGTGCTGCTAGTGTCAACGACTGGTAGGATACTACATCCAACAAGGACCTGCAGTGTGTGTGGTGTGTGTGTGTTCTGTAGTTAGGGCTTGATAAAGAGGTGAGAAAATACAGGTTATCATTGACAATTCCTTTAATCTTACTCATGGTGTGTGTGTCACTCAGTACGGACACACAGACACGCTTACGGTCAGTTGGTCAGCTAGTATTAGCTGTAGATCAGGTTATCGTAGTATTATCGTCTAGATCACGTTAAATGTGTGCGTCTGTCCCTTCGTGTAAGATAGCGAAATCAAATTCTAGGAAGGATAAGCAGACCAGTTGTTATGCGTGCAAATGCACACATATACACACATACACACATACACACGCACACACGCACACACACACACACACGCACACACGCACACACACACACACACCCCAGAGGTGGCTTTAATGCATTAAGATGTATTCCCAGAGACCTGCAGCAGACCAGCTCAATCTGTTCCTCTGGTTCTAATCACAGGAAGATGAGCCCTGCGTAATCCTGGTCCTCACCTCTGCCTCCACAACAGCTGTTAGAGAGACAGGCTGGCCATGCCTTCCCTCCCCAGCCCTCTTCCTCCTCCTCTCCCTCCTCCCCCCCAACCCTCACCCTCCTCCTCTCCCTCCTCCCCCCCAGACCTCACCCTCCTCCTCTCCCTCCCCCCCCAGCCCTCACCCTCCTCCTCTCCCTCCTCCCCCCCAGCCCTCACCCTCCTCCTCTCCCTCCTCCCGCCCAGCCCTCACCCTCCTCTTCTCCCTCCTCCCCCCCAGCCCTCACCCTCCTCCTCTCCCTCCTCCCCCCCAGCCCTCACCCTCCTCTTCTCCCTCCTCCCCCCAGCCCTCACCCTCCTCCTCTCCCTCCTCCCCCCAGCCCTCACCCTCCTCCTCTCCCTCCTCCCCCCAGCCCTCACCCTCCTCCTCTCCCTCCTCCCCCCCAGCCCTCACCCTCCTCCTCTCCCTCCTCCCCCCAGCCCTCACCCTCCTCTTCTCCCTCCTCCCCCCAGCCCTCACCCTCCTCCTCTCCCTCCTCCCCCCAGCCCTCACCCTCCTCCTCTCCCTCCTCCCCCCAGCCCTCACCCTCCTCTTCTCCCTCCTCCCCCCAGCCCTCACCCTCCTCCTCTCCCTCCTCCCCCCAGCCCTCACCCTCCTCCTCTCCCTCCTCCCCCCCAGCCCTCACCCTCCTCCTCTCCCTCCTCCCCCCCAGCCCTCACCCTCCTCCTCTCCCTCCTCCCCCCCAGCCCTCACCCTCCTCTTCTCCCTCCTCCCCCCAGCCCTCACCCTCCTCCTCTCCCTCCTCCCCCCCAGCCCTCACCCTCCTCCTCTCCCTCCTCCCCCCCAGCCCTCACCCTCCTCTTCTCCCTCCTCCCCCCAGCCCTCACCCTCCTCCTCTCCCTCCTCCCCCCCAGCCCTCACCCTCCTCCTGCAGCATCAGGGTGATGAGGCTCCCAGCTGGAGGCCCGTCCTCACTCAGCTCTTCCTCCTGGTACCTGCTCTAAAGGTTACCCCCTGCAGGGCCTTGTCTGTAAGACAACACCCACACCTCCCCAGCCCTCCACCCAGCCTGGTTATCTGGGTCATCGCACAGCTGCACAGGTAGTCTCTCCTCTTAACGTCTCACATTAATGGGATGCGCTGGAAAACACTTAAGACTGAGTCATGGGTCAGTGCTGTTGTCTAACTCTGCAACCCTAGCCAAGGTCCTGGGAGGTGAATCTGAAGATGCATCGGACAACGAGGTTAAAAGGTATTAACACAGAACTTTAGAATGGGTGTTCAGCCTTGGACATTGATCGTGACGGTGTCTCACTGGTGGGGCATGTGCTGTCGGAGCTGACGTATGATCTCTCTCCCTTTTTTTGTATCTTTGCTGAATGTTACTTTTGGGACACAGATGGTTTGGGAACAAAATCAATCATATCTGCTGAGAGGTGATTTGATGCAGAAATTGGGTTTGATAGCGACTCTGTGAAGGACTCTCAGATGGTGCTGTCTCCCCAGTCATTACATGTGTCATTACTTTTGAAGTTATTTTCTTCCTGATCACACAACAGGCATCACTGAGATATTATGGTAATATATGATATTATTAGAGATCGAAACTGTATATCAGAGGGGTACATAAATGATGTTTTATAAGAGTGTAGGTAACTGAGATACAGTGAAGTTACTGTACTTACTGTAAGTCGCTCTGGATAAGAGCGTTTGCTAAATGACTAAAAGTACAGGCAGTGAGGCAGCTCACTACAAACCTGGAGTATAGACCACTAACAGGCAACATTGTCTCTTATCAAATACACATCAGACACCATCATTGGAGGGGGGGGGGGCAAAGGTGTTTTACTGTGTTCTCATGTCTTACCTCTGCAAGGGAAAACTAGACACAGAGCAGAGTTTGCTTGTGCAGGGTCTCCATGGTGAGTTGATTGCTGCACATGTATCATGCTGAAAACACTATGCATTTACACAAACATCTCACATCCCAAGAGCTCCAATCCAAAACAGGGCAGATGCCCTCCTGCAGTCAGTCTATCTTCCTGAACAATGGATTTCCTGCAAGTTCACAATAAAAGGCCTAACGGCATCCCTACTGCAGTTTGCTATCAGCTGGTTATTTTGTAGAGGGCTTCAAATCAAGCTGCTGCTGCTCTGTAGTGTGGGCTCACTGGAGGACTGTCTCTTTGTCATTCACAATCCCCACCTCACATCCCTCCCTCCCTCCCTCCCTCCCTCTCCCTGTGTCAGGACACTCCCAGTGAGATCGACATATTGGGTTCTCAGTGGGTACTGGGCTGGTGTCTCTACAGTCTCTCTGTGTTCTTGGAGAGGGAGGTTTCTCACAGCAGGTTTCTCTTTGTCATTATCTCCCCAAGGTGAGGAGGAGAGACGTGGGAGACGAGACACAGATCCCTGGGATGTGTCTGGAAGCGGCCCTTCTCTGTCCTTCTGTTGAGGATCAGAGATGGTGGCTGGAGTGAGGTGCTCAGGCCGGCTGGGAGGGAAGCGTGCTGACTGAACACTCCACGAGGAGCTGTTAACCACCATACACCAGCACTAGGTGTGGCCTACTGTTACTGCAACCCTGCTGGTATCTACAGGATGAGTCTGTTACCCTGCTGGTATCTACAGGATGAGTCTGTTACCCTGCTGGTATCTACAGGATGAGTCTGTTACCCTGCTGGTATCTAGAGGACGAGTCTGTTACCCTGCTGGTATCTAGAGGATGAGTCTGTTACCCTGCTGGTATCTAGAGGACGAGTCTGTTACCCTGCTGGTATCTACAGGATGAGTCTGTTACCCTGCTGGTATCTACAGGATGAGTCTGTTACCCTGCTGGTATCTACAGGATGAGTCTGTTACCCTGCTGGTATCTACAGGATGAGTCTGTTACCCTGCTGGTATCTACAGGATGAGTCTGTTACCCTGCTGGTATCTACAGGATGAGTCTGTTACCCTGCTGGTATCTACAGGATGAGTCTGTTACCCTGCTGGTATCTACAGGATGAGTCTGTTACCCTGCTGGTATCTACAGGATGAGTCTGTTACCCTGCTGGTATCTAGAGGACGAGTCTGTTACCCTGCTGGTATCTACAGGATGAGTCTGTTACCCTGCTGGTATCTAGAGGATGAGTCTGTTACCCTGCTGGTATCTACAGGATGAGTCTGTTACCCTGCTGGTATCTACAGGATGAGTCTGTTACCCTGCTGGTATCTACAGGATGAGTCTGTTACCCTGCTGGTATCTAGAGGACGAGTCTGTTACCCTGCTGGTATCTACAGGATGAGTCTGTTACCCTGCTGGTATCTATAGGATGAGTCTGTTACCCTGCTGGTATCTACAGGATGAGTCTGTTACCCTGCTGGTATCTAGAGGACGAGTCTGTTACCCTGCTGGTATCTAGAGGACGAGTCTGTTACCCTGCTGGTATCTAGAGGATGAGTCTGTTACCCTGCTGGTATCTACAGGATGAGTCTGTTACCCTCCTGGTATCTACAGGATGAGTCTGTTACCCTGCTGGTATCTACAGGATGAGTCTGTTACCCTGCTGGTATCTACAGGATGAGTCTGTTACCCTGCTGTTATCTAGAGGATGAGTCTGTTACCCTGCTGGTATCTAGAGGACGAGTCTGTTACCCTGCTGGTATCTAGAGGATGAGTCTGTTACCCTGCTGGTATCTACAGGATGAGTCTGTTACCCTGCTGGTATCTAGAGGATGAGTCTGTTACCCTGCTGGTATCTAGAGGACGAGTCTGTTACCCTGCTGGTATCTACAGGATGAGTCTGTTACCCTGCTGGTATCTAGAGGGATGACTCTGTTACCCTGCTGGTATCTAGAGGACGAGTCTGTTACCCTGCTGGTATCTAGAGGACGAGTCTGTTACCCTGCTGGTATCTAGACGACGAGTCTGTTACCCTGCTGGTATCTATAGGATGAGTCTGTTACCTTGCTGGTATCTAGAGGATGAGTCTGTTACCCTGCTGGTATCTATAGGATGAGTCTGTTACCCTGCTGGTATCTAGAGGACGAGTCAGTTACCCTGCTGGAATCTAGAGGACGAGTCTGTTACCCTGCTGGTATCTACAGGATGAGTCTGTTACCCTGCTGGTATCTACAGGATGAGTCTGTTACCCTGCTGGTATCTACAGGATGAGTCTGTTACCCTGCTGGTATCTACAGGATGAGTCTGTTACCCTGCTGGTATCTAGAGGACGAGTCTGTTACCCTGCTGGTATCTACAGGATGAGTCTGTTACCCTGCTGGTATCTACAGGATGAGTCTGTTACCCTGCTGGTATCTAGAGGGATGACTCTGTTACCCTGCTGGTATCTACAGGATGAGTCTGTTACCCTGCTGGTATCTACAGGATGAGTCTGTTACCCTGCTGGTATCTACAGGATGAGTCTGTTACCCTGCTGGTATCTAGAGGATGAGTCTGTTACCCTGCTGGTATCTAGAGGATGAGTCTGTTACCCTGCTGGTATCTACAGGATGAGTCTGTTACCCTGCTGGTATCAAGAGGCTATTTTGTCCTGTAACAGCAGATCTTTTGAGAGGAAAATTGAACCCATCGATGTGTTTCTGTTGAAACCTGTTTCTGGAGACAGTCTTTCCCGAGAGACTGTTGTCCTGGTCAGTTAAAACTGGTTTGAGTAAAGTGCAAATTTCATGCATTCAAGTGGTTTTGTAAAAGTCCAAAATATAATTAGATTACTGAGTGTTTGCCCATAGACACAAACAGCAACTCTCTCGCCCCTCTCTCTTTCCCCTCTCTCCACTCTTTCTCTCCCCTCTCTCTCTTTTTTTCTGATTGGCTTCCTGGACTTCTCACAAGAGATGTTTAATGATTGAATTGACACAGCACATTATGACAAAATATCTGCACACCGGCTTTGATAATTATTTGATTAGTGCTCAATCAAAACTCTGCATTCAAGCAATCACTGAATATCAGTATGAGCACACTTGGAAATTGCAATTCACAGACTGATTTGCTTGACCGTTTTTGATGATTATTTAATTGTGGATCTTAAAAAAAAATATATATATATATATATATATATATATTTGTTGACTTGACCTGAAATCAGAAGTACTGTAGAGCAATTTGAAGGTTCAGAAGCAATGCAGAGATGCACACACACACACCTTGGTGTGGAGGAGTGTGTGTGCTGCGTTGGCATGCTGGGATGCGTTCCCTCCTCTGAAGGAGTGTCACACACACACACACACACACACCCCTGTCCCCTGACCCCCCCCTCATCTCCAGGACCACCCCTCCTCCACACACACACTCACACACTCACTCACACACACACTCACACACACACTCACACACCCTCAGTCCCTACTGCATGATGAGAACAGTAACACACCCCAGGCTGATCACTGCCTTGCTCGTTGAGACCGCTAGCACAAACCTTTCCTCCTGCCAAGCAACTGACAACATCGTTTACATTTTTCACTCATCACTTCCCATGATGATTTCAGATGAACTGTGTCACTTTCTTTTTCTCTCACTCCAGCCTCTTGTGAGATGAATCCCTTGAATTGGTTATCCTCAACTTGAACTGGTTTTAACTTTTAAAACTTGTAATAATGGTTTCAAGGGTCATGGCCAGCCCATGTCTCCATGTCCCCATGTCCCTGCCACATGACTGACTGCTGACACGGAGAAGAGGAGAGACAGAGATGGCAAGAAAAAAAGAGAGAGAGACAGACTCAAAGGAAAGAAGAAAGGGCATTAATGAACATCTAAATGGGAAACAGGATGTGTCTGAGAGACAGAGAGCATCAGGCAAAACATTGATTGGCAGGGAGAGATGGATGGGTATTGTAGTGAACATCTGGTAATTTATCCGTTGTTGTGTTAGGGTAGGATGCATGAGGCCTCTGTCCTCCTCTCTCTCTCTCTCTCTCTCTCTCTCTCTCTCTCTCTCTCTCTCTCTCTCTCTCTCTCTCTCTCTCTCTCTCTCTCTCTCTCTCTCTATCTCTGTCCTCTCTCTCTTCCTGCAGATGAAGAGAGGTTTTCCCGTGCTTGCTAAACGCTCTCTATCCGTAATGCCCAATTAGCAGTGTGGTCGGGCTATAAATAAACACACATCTGTTTGTGTCTGAGATCCATACAAATGACCATGTGGGGGGGAGGAGGACTGGAGAGAGACGTATACTGAATCTATATATACTGTATAAATATGTTTTTATGTCCAGAAATGTAGCAAGTAAGAATGCCGAACTGTGTGGGGTGAGTGAGCTGGTGAATAAAGAGGTTAGCAGGAGAGCTAGCGCTGACTGCGACCTCTGGGATGACCTCCACACGCTCTGCAGGTTTGACTTTAGCCTCCTCTTGGGGGCTGGAACATAGGACAGGGCGATGTAGAGCATCATAACCCTGTTCTCGCTGCAGGGGAGGTGAGGCCTACATGGGGGATGTGTGTGTGTGTGTGTGTGCGGGGCCATCCCCTTGTTTCCCACCCTGAGCTGTCCGACCTAGCCAGCCACATGAGTGATGTTGATGTTCTGTCCAATCCTGTCACTGCTGCAGCTGCACTGTGTGTGTGTGTGTGTGTGTGTGTGTGTGTGTGTGTGTGTGTGTGTGTGTGTGTGTGTGCGTGAATCCCCAGGCATCGTTCAGCCTCCCCAAGGGTGTTCAGGGTTGGTCTGTCCTCTCAATATATGACCACGCCCTGGGGCTCCATCCCCATCATCCTCCTCCAGTCCAGAGGACATCTCTCCATCACAAACACACACTGCAGGGACGGGCTGGGTCTGCTCATGGAGGAGCGAGGCTGCAGGAGCGAGGCTGCAGGAGCGAGGCTGCAGGAGGCAGGCTGCAGGAGCGAGGCTGCAGGAGCGAGGCTGCAGGAGCGAGGCTGCAGGAGCGAGGCTGCATGAGTGAGGCTGCAGGAGCGAGGCTGCATGAGTGAGGCTGCATGAGCGAGGCTGCGGGAGCGAGGTTGCATGAGTGAGGCTGCATGAGCGAGGCTGCAGGAGCGAGGCTGCAGGAGCGAGGCTGCAGGAGCGAGGCTGCAGGAGCGAGGCTGCAGGAGCGAGGCTGCAGGAGGCAGGCTGCAGGAGCGAGGCTGCAGGAGCGAGGCTGCAGGAGGCAGGCTGCAGGAGCGAGGCTGCAGGAAGCAGGCAGACAGCATCTTTATTGATGACAACATCGTTCTCTGTGTCAACACAGCAGATGGGAGGCCCAGATTAAGGACGACTCGACTATTTTTCTTTTTTTCTCCTGGCTACCTAGAGAGAGTCCATCTTGTGATCAGGCCTAAGCCTGTCCCCTGTAGTGGAAGCAAACATGAAACAAAGAGCAGATGCAGCCCACACACACCTCTCACACACACCTCACACACACACCTCACACACACACCTCACACACACACCTCTCACACACACCTCACACACACCTCACACACACACCTCACACACACACACCTCACACACACACCTCACACACACACACCTCACACACACACCTCACACACACACCTCTCACACACACACCACCCTCCAGCCCCACTGCTGTGTTTCAGAGACTCTAAGCAGCTCTTTATGTCTTCCTGTCTGTCCGTACAGAGACCAACCTTAAGCTCTCTGTCTTCCTGTCTGTCCGTACAGAGACCAACCTTAAGCTCTCTGTCTTCCTGTCTGTCCGTACAGAGACCAACCTTAAGCTCTCTGTCTTCCTGTCTGTCCGTACAGAGACCAACCTTAAGCTCTCTGTCTTCCTGTCTGTCCGTACAGAGACCAACCTTAAGCTCTCTGTCTTCCTGTCTGTCCGTACAGAGACCAACCTTAAGCTCTCTGTCTTCCTGTCTGTCCGTACAGAGACCAACCTTAAGCTCTCTGTCTTCCTGTCTGTCCGTACAGAGACCAACCTTAAGTTCTGTCTTCCTGTCTGTCCGTACAGAGACCAACCTTAAGCTCTCTGTCTTCCTGTCTGTCCGTACAGAGACCAACCTTAAGCTCTCTGTCTTCCTGTCTGTCCGTACAGAGACCAACCTTAAGCTCTCTGTCTTCCTGTCTGTCCGTACAGAGACCAACCTTAAGCTCTCTGTCTTCCTGTCTGTCCGTACAGAGACCAACCTTAAGCTCTCTGCTGGCAGCAGAGACTCCTGAATGTGAAACCCCATGAAAATGTTAGTGTTGAAACTGGGAGTTTGAGAGTGAGACAGGGACTAGAATTCCAGAAACGTATAAGAGAGACAGGGGCTGATCCCACCTGGGACACCTGAAGTCACCTGGGACACCTGGAACACCTGGGACACCTGGGGTCACCTGGGGACACCTGGGGACACCTGGGGACACCTGGGGCACCTGGGACACCTGGGGACACCTGGGGACACCTGGGGACACCTGAGGTCACCTGGGGACACCTGAGGACACCTGGGACACCTGAGGACACCTGGGGACACCTGGGGACACCTGAGGTCACCTGGGGACACCTGGGGACACCTGAGGTCACCTGGGGACACCTGAGGTCACCTGGGGACACCTGGGGACACCTGGGGACACCTGGGGAGCTGTGTTGTGTTTTATCTCCTCAGAGGCACAGAGGAAAGTCCACCATCCAACTTAAGGACATGAACTAAGTGAACCTCCTGCTCTGGACCCAGCAATGCAAATTAATTTCCTAACTTTACCATTAACAACCACCAGAGCAACCTATCCAGTGCAATAGTGGTTCTCACAAATATAGGGAACTATTTCATGTCAAACGGGGCCCTTCATCCTCCACATCCTCCTCTGGACTGGAGTCGTCACTCTCTCTCCATCCACCACCGTGACCTGACAGGTCTCGTGATCTCTTTCTTCTGATTGGATTAAGCTGTCATCCTGGCACCAAACACACAACAGGATCACAAACAGACGGTCGTCGGCTGAGCCGTAAGAAGATTTGACATAAAACAGCACAATGCTGCAGCCATATGGCACAATTATAACGAAGCTAATCTACCTTTGGCAGGACAGCAGCCATGCCAGCTTGATCACCCAAGGGGATGGCTATTGTTTGCTGATTTTTCAGTATGTTTTTTATCGCCTGCCAGAAAAGGTATTATACCACACGTGTTTTTAACTCTCTCTAATAACTCCAAACTGAAGTGTCGGCAACCTGTAGTCAATCAGGTTTGGAGGATGTGAAGAACGTTCTATACCACAAGTGCAGAATCAGTTGTTTGAGAGACATTGCTGGTGCCCCGATGAGGCTCTTCTAACCTCTGCTTCAGTTTCATTTCCCAACTTTTAGTGGCAGCAAAGCCAGAGATAACAGCCTTGGTTCTCTTTCTTCCCTCCTGTCTCAACTGATCCAGTTTCACCCAGAAGCTTACACATTTCTCAGACATATCTCCTGGAGGTTCTTTGTGGCTCAGATATTGGCTGATTCTCATATCCTGCTTTTAACTCAGTATCACGTGGAGTTCTCCTGCAGGCTGACTCTGGAGGTCTCCACACTGTGCTTTGTAACCGTCCTCTGTTGGTACTGCCATCCCAGCTAGAGCAGGGCTCAAGCAGGACGTCAACATCCCTGTCCTGCTGGGCTGTTGGAAGGTGTTGAACCGTGTGGAGTGCACATGCAACACCAGACTTTCCTCCCTGTTACAAAACAAACTTAGGGAATGTTGTGCACACCCAGGTACAAACACAAGACACACTGACAACACACACTGTCAGACAGACTAATAGACCAATACACACACACACCTACACACACACACGACAGGGAATAATTCATGAGGGATTCTCACCCTCAGCTTGGGGAGTAGCCGTTCTCAACTGAAAACAGAAATCAATACTACAGATGGAGTAACATCAGAATCTAATATCTCACATCTAAGGAACGCTGTCTCACCCTTTTCTCACAGCCCCCCCCACCCCCTAACTCAGAACGCCTGAAGGCTTGACGAGCCGTAGAGAGGAGGAAGGAGTTGTCTCACGATGTTCGTCTTCTCAGAACACAATGAGGATGGTGTACTCAACCACATCACAACAAGCAATAGCAAGCTGGCAAATTCTAACACACCTACACACACACCTACACACACACCTACACACACACCTACACACACACACCTACACACACCAACACACACCTACACACACACACACACACACATACACACACACTTACACACACAAGAATGCCGACACAAGTACCCATTTTTTTCCCATTGGGCACGAGAAACCTTTCAGCGTGTGGTAGTCTCACACCTTCCCCTCTCTTGTTCATCCACAACAAGGTTACTGAGTGCCTGGGGTGGACAGTATTCAGGGGTCAACCGGCCACAGGGCCACAGGACGTCAGGGCTCAAGGGTCAGAGGTCAGCTGCTCACAGAGGAGACTGGTCTGTCCCCCCCTGCAGTCTCGTTGGACTGCACGTCCCCGCGACTTGCACGTCCCCGCAATGTCCCCACAATGTCCCCACAATGTCCCCAAAATGTCACCTCGATGTCACCTCCATTAACTGGACTGATGTCAGATTACCAACCACACATCGCCATCTGTGAATGACTTTAGCTTGAGCTGTGTTGTTCTGTAGCTAGACTGCCAACCACCCAGAAAATGGCTTTTCCTCCATCCTACCGGATTGTTATGTTGCCGTCCAAACATTAAAAGATAGAGAGGAAAACCAAGCAACCTCCGACATCTGCTGGGGGTTTGAAGAGCAAGGGCAGTGTTTAAAGCCTCCACTCAGAGATATCTGTGTTTGTGCGCTTGTGAGGCTCTGACTGACAAAGCCCTGGCCTTCCCCCCTCGACGCCCGTCACTCTGCACCCACTCAGAAACTCAGACAGGATTCCGGGGAGGAAGTGGGCCAGAAAAAAAGCGACACTCGATTTGATGGAAGGTGCTCATGGATGTGTTTCTGAGGGAGACTGAGGTTTTTTCCGCCTCCCATGGATCTTCAAACGCAGCCCTCAATAAGCTCCTTGTAGTGCAAATCGCATTTTAATTAGGTCTATCCCTGGCTAACAATCTTCTCTTCCTACGTCCGCCCCACAGGGATTAGCTACCGGGGTCGCATCCACCTAATCCGGATCAGACTCCCTCATGGTTTGCCCTTTAACCCTCTACTAGCTGGTGGCTCTCTCTTTTATGGCCACATCTACCCCCCTCTCCCATTCTCCTCTCCTCTTCTTCTGCCCTCCTTTCAGTGACCTGGTCTCCCCTGGGTTACCCCTTCCTCCCCTGCTCTCCTTTTCCTCCTCCTTCCTTTCATCTCTCCCTTCTACCCTTCCTGCTCTCCTCCTCTCTCTGATTCTCTTTATGGTTTACTACATTCTTGATGTTCTTTCTTCTAAGATGATGTCTGTACCTGCTAGTGCTCTGCAGTGGTCCAAGCATGTTCATCTGAGCCTGTGGCTCATCACACTGTGCTGTCCATCACGGAGCGTCAGTCCCACCCACCGTCCACTGGCACCCTTTACTCCTGCGGAAGCCTTCACACACTGGGCTGCCATTGTTCTACATCTCCTTCTCCGCTGCCTTTAAAAGGCTGTTTGGATTTTGCCTGTCTGCGCCAGCTTGTGAAAGAATACATACATTATAGATTTAACACTGACATGCTGAAGACAGGAAAAGACTGAGACAGTGGACAGAATGGAGGGAGGGAGGGAGGGAGGGAGGGAGGGAGGGAGGGAGGGAGGGAGGGAGGGAGGGAGGGAGGGAGGGAGGGAGGGAGGGAGGGAGGGAGGGAGGGAGGGAGAGGGGGAGAGGGGGAGAGGGGGAGGGGGGAGGGGGGAGGGGGGGGGGAGGGGGGAGGGAGGGAGGGAGGGAGGGAGGGAGGGAGGGAGGGAGAGGGGGAGAGGGGGAGAGGGGGAGAGGGGGAGGGGGGGAGGGGGGAGGGGGAGCAGGACAGGGGTGATGTTCAGTTGCCAGCTGGGCAGACAGGACTTCCAGGTGACTTTTGAATATGAAGTGTGCAGCACCCTCACATTCCAGCGCCACACAGAGGAGGTGACAGACAAGTGCAGCTATCTGACCTGTCAGCCCCCCCGGCCCCCGGCCCCCCGGCCCTCTCATACCTCTCATACACTCTCATTAGTGTGTTATAGTGTGTATGTGTTTGAGGATGTGAGTTTTTTATTATAAAATACACATTAGTGCTAGTCAAAGGTCAATTGGTCATTTGGGGTCAACTTCCTTTTTACAAACAGTCCTTTGCAGTGTGGAAACATGCCCGCACAGCGCATGAAACAAAACCTCACCTCTACAGCTGTATCTTACATATCAATATTGACACAAGTAAGTAAAATCCAACCTATACTCTTAAAAAATCAACAGGAATCTCTTCCTAGACGCTTTCAAAGTTCCTAATATACTCAGCAGGGCGCCACTACTTAGTGCTACATTGTCAATCCGGATTCATGCAAGTGCCATGATTACAAGGTTCCAACCGCAGCTTTCTGTTACAAGATAATGCTAAATAGCCTGAACTTCAACTCAATTTAGCTTGCGTTATGTAGTGTATGCTAGCGTATGCTATCTGGCCAGACCCTGTGCGTGGGATGTGGTTAATCAGGCCTTATCTTCTGAGTGGGCGTGTAAGCCACATGTCCTGGGCTTGGGAAGGATCATGCATTAACTTAGGAAGGATCGTTATGATAATACCTGGCAAACAAGTAGATTACTCAGGTCAGGATGGATTAACCATGGGCTCTTTATTCAATCCAGGAATCCCCCCTCCAGAACCCCGTAATCTCATTTTAATCCCGTAACCAAAAGCTTAGGTTCAAATTAAGATCTGTCTGACCCAGTGGCGACGCCCCCTCGTTTCAGGACCCTCATGCAGACTTCCTGGTAGCATATATGTAGCGTTCATGGAGCATGCCCATTGTGAAAAAATACCTTTTTATTTCCATAAATATTCAACCAGTTGAACTGACATTTTTTATTCTTGTAATCATCTTAAAAATGTTTAGCGTTCGTAATACAAACTCATCTAGTTTCCTTCTATCAGTCCTGTTTGACAGCTCTCCTCAGCACAGGCCTGGGGTCAGACAGGGTGAAATGACAGCAGGAAGAGTGGTCACATGATCAAACTCCAACCCATCTAGATGGAGATTTCATGAGGTGGCAACTGTACACCATCATGTACATTACATTTACATTTAGTCATTTAGCAGACTCTCTTATCCAGAGCGACTTACAGTAAGTACAGGGACATTCCCCCCGAGACAAGTAGGGTGAAGTGCCTTGCCCAAGAACACAACGTCATTTTGTGTGGGTGGGAATCGATCCGGCAATCTTCTGAATACTAGCCCGACTCCCTCACCGCTCAGCCATCTGACTCCCTTCATGTCATGCTAATGACTCATCTCTTTAGGGTTTTGCACTGTTTGTTTCTCGCCCTCAGGGTCGGAAGCAATAGTTGTGATTCTGGGAACTTGGCCCTGACTGCCTGGCAGGGTGGTTGTTGTGATGGCAGCTTGTTTCACAATAGACAAAGTTGGTCTGTAATTTCGAAAACCACAAACACAATTATGGTTGGGATGCTCGCTAGTGAAACATATAGACATACTGGAAGTTTGGGAGAAGGTTTGGTCAGCGATCTTCCTTGGTTTCTCCTCCTCGTCAACAAGATATAGAGGATACAGCTCCTGTCTGATTTCACCCGCTGGTTAAAGCTTGAAGATGTGTGTGTTGATTTCCTGTTTGAAGCTAGATACTGATGTAAGATCAAGATCTCTTCACATGATCAGTGTGGCAGAACCAAAATCACATCAAATCCTGGAGCTCATGAGTGATATATTTACAGTAAATATAGACGAATAGATGTATATTATAGACTGGTTCAGCTGCTCTTGTAAAGGTTCCTGACACACTATGCTATCACGGAGTTCACTCTGTGTTTTCAACCACTAAGACTGTTTTTAATGAAACCTTAGTTGATTGGAAGCTCACACTACTTCAGCTGCAAACCAAGAGTTCCTCCTTCTTTCTCAGGCAGAACAAGAACCATAACATTGACAGAAATCACGTCGCTGGAGCATCTTAAGCTTTCATAATCTCTTCGTTAAAGTACAACTATTTAAATGTAAGGCGTTCAAGACTCTGAGCACTTTTTTAATTAGCTTCTTAATCAGATTAAATAAAATGTTTTTCCATGCCAAAATCAAAACAAGTTCTGTTGGAGTGGAGTCATGTCAGACAGGAAGTGAAAGAGTTTGCTAAGGTGAATAAGAGCTTGTGAGCTTCCTGAAGAGCTGAAGATGGAACAGGGAGTTCAGAAAGTGACGGGAAGTGATTCTGCTGCTCTCTACCTCTCACAGTATAGATTTATGTTTCTAGGTAAAACCCTTTGGTTGACTTTTACAATCAAATTAAGTTTGAGTTTGCAGCTGAATAAACCTTTGTGACCCCAGTGGATTGTCTGGGCATGCATGTGTGTGTATGTTAGTGTTTGTGTGTACGTGTGTGTGTGTGTACGTGTGTGTGTACGTGTGTGGCCCTCCCAGGGTTTCTGTTCAGTCAGGCTACTGGGCAGTGATGCCCCTGACACGCCCCCCTGCCAACCAGACCCCCGTCGCCATGGCAACCCCAGCAGCACGCCGCAGCAGGACGGCTGATAGTCGACTTAAACCACAGGAGATGTGTGTGTGTCTGTGTGTGTGTCTGTGTGTGTGTCTGTGTGTGTGTCTGTGTGTGTGTCTGTCTGTGTGTGTGTCTGTGTGTGTGTCTGTCTGTGTGTCTGTCTGTGTGTGTGTGTCTGTGTGTGTGTCTGTCTGTGTGTCTGTGTGTCTGTGTGTGTGTCTGTGTGTGTGTCTGTGTGTGTGTGTCTGTGTGTGTCTGTGTGTGTGTCTGTGTGTGTGTGTGTCTGTGTGTGTGTCTGTGTGTGTGTGTGTCTGTGTGTGTGTCTGTGTGTGTCTGTGTGTGTGTCTGTGTGTGTGTGTGTGTGTGTGTCTGTGTGTGTGTCTGTGTGTGTGTGTGTCTGTGTGTGTGTCTGTGTGTGTGTCTGTGTGTGTGTCTGTGTGTGTGTGTGTGTGGCAGTCTATAGAGCCCCCACCAGCATCCCTGCAACACACTGACCATCTCAGAGACACCATAACCCTCCTCCTTGACAACCGGCATCTTCACTTCCAAAACATAACAACTCCCTAAATCTCCAGAGGCTGGCGTTAGCCTAGAAACAGCGGTGGTTAACTCCTCTGAGAGCCAAGATCCTGCTGGTCCGGTCCCTGGGGAAGGTGACCCTCAGGTCCCCAGCCAGATAGCCACCTGTCCTGGTGGTTCCAGCGTAGCTAGCCGGGCTCCCAGGGACAGATGCTAACCTTAGCAGGGTGGCTAATTGCCTGTCTGGAGAGCACAGTGAGGCTACAGCCACACCCAGGCCAACAGCACTGTAGAAACACACTTATAAAAACGTCCAACCGGGTTACAGAAACATAATAAAGTAGCATAGAAGTCACCATACTCTTGAAGAAACATTATAATATTATTGAAATACTACAGTATTATTGAAATGCAACAGCATTATAAAAACACACAACAGCATTATAGAAACACACTATAGGATTGTAACATCACACTCTTTAATAATAGAAACACTATATTATTTAGACCCCCATGTTTTTCTTTGATATTTATATCTTACTCGACATGATATAGACAGAAATTGATCTACTAAATACTATTACGAACTTACATTTTGTTTCAACTAAATAACAACTGCATGCATACATTCATGTTTCCTAGTTCACACAAATTAGAACATCTCAAGGCAACAAATTAAAAGTTGTTTCTTTGTGAACGCTCACACTACTTCCCCCCTCCCCTCAGCTCTCCCCCCCTCCCCTCAGCTCTCCCCCCCTCAGCTCTCGCCCCCCTCCCCTCAGCTCCCCCCCCCCCCCCTCAGCTCTCCCCCCCTCCCCTCAGCTCTCCCCCCCTCAGCTCTCCCCCCCTCCCCTCAGCTCTCCCCCCCTCAGCTCTCGCCCCCCTCCCCTCAGCTCTCCCCCCTCAGCTCTCCCCCCTCCCTCCCCTCAGCTCTCCCCCCTCAGCTCTCCCCCCTCAGCTCTCCCCCCTCCCCTCAGCTCTCCCCCCCTCAGCTCTCCCCCCCTCCCCTCAGCTCTCCTCCCCTCAGCTCTTCCCTCCCCCCCTCAGCTCTCCCCCCTCCCCTCAGCTCTCCTCCCCTCAGCTCTTCCCTCCTCCCCTCAGCTCTCCTCCCCTCAGCTCTTCCCTCCTCCCCTCAGCTCTCCTCCCCTCAGCTCTTCCCTCCTCCCCTCAGCTCTCCTCCCCTCAGCTCTTCCCTCCTCCCCTCAGCTCTTCCCCAGACACCAGTCTAGCTGCTCTGACCACGGGGGTTTGGCTGAATTGCAACATAAACTACATTATTGCGTAACTTGTATCTTTTCCCACATCCACACAGGAAAACCATTTTTTCCTGGCCAATTTAAATGTGTTCCACTAAAACACATGGAAAGTCTCAGTCCAAACGAACCCCTAGTTGTAGCAACCTCATAATAATGAGTTCCTTTAGAAGATGCTTTTATCCAAAGAGGGGTGCAGAGGGGAATTTGAACCTGCAACCTGTTGATGCAGCCAAACACTCTAACCACTGAGCTATACCTGTCTATCCTCTGTGAACACATATGAGCGGTGCATTGTTGCGAGGGCCCCTCCTGCTCCCTAAGCATGCAGAGATACTGAACACTAAATAGGATGAAACTCTGTGGTTGTTTCAGTCAAACGCCATGTCAAGATATTCATATTTGTGACTCCTGGCGCAGATAGCTCTGAAAATAGAGTTTTGTATGGTCTCATGTAATTGGTGAAATGTGTGTTGTGTTGATCTGATCTTGTGTGATTACTTATCCTGCCTGTGGAGGACAGAGACAGTCTGAATCAGTCGAGGTCTGCAGATGAACCGATGGACTGAAATAACAGTGAGTAAGTGATCAGCCAGCCAGCCAGGCAGGCAGGCAGGCAGGCAGGAAAGAGAGATGAGCGACCAGAGATAGAGACACTGCGGTAGCATTTCATCTGTGCCTCCATCCAGGACACTCCTCAGGGATGGTGGGATGGCTCCCAGAGAAACACACGAGCAATTAAAGAGAAAGAAACACAATATGAAGAAAGTTATATGCAATAAGAAAAGAAAGGAAAAAGGATGAAATGAATGATGAAAGTAAGTAAAAGGGAATCAAAAGAGGGAGAAATGAACTGCAAAACATTTGATGGGTTCTACCTACATAAAATGAAGAAGAGAGAAAGCTGTGACTTGATAAGAACAGCAGAGGAAGGCTGAGGGCACAGGAGCAGGCTGAGGGCACAGGAGCAGGCTGAGGGCACAGGAGCAGGCTGAGGGCACAGGAGCAGGCTGAGGGCACAGGAGCAGGCTGAGGGCACAGGAGCAGGCAGCAGTAAAACCTCCATGATAAATGTACGGCTTGTTTTCTCCGAAGACAGCAGAGGGGTAAACGTCTGAGGCCAGAGTAAACAGGCTCTGTTTTCTCAGGGTAATGTCATCACCTTGCATATGAGGACAGGCATCAAATCTAACGTCTGTGAATTTTCTTATGAGGCACCACAACACTGGAGCTCAATAGACTGGGTAGTAAACTGGGCACAAAAACATCCTGAACCAGCGACCAGCCAGGCTGCAGATCTATAGCAGCAGTCATCAAATTATCTTGTGTTTAAAGTAAAACATCATCCATCCAGTGAATGAAGGGATGAAACCGTTGTGTCAAGCCTGTTGTGTGACTTCTGTCAACAGAAGTGAACCAGGCTACTGCCGATAGGGTAAAATAAACAACAGGCAAAAATAAATCCT
>NC_140361.1:655000-657500 GCF_054491055.1 Hypomesus nipponensis
TAATGGCGGGTCCCTCTGAGTTTACAGAGAAGGATTCAAACCGTGAGAGTGACGTCTGGTTTTCTTGAAAGTAGACTTTAAGTTTGCTCTGTTAATGGAATAAACAACATATCCCCTAGTCACAACAGCTGCAGTACCATCGCAATTAAATTAAATTGTGCAGTTTTTCACTGTTTACTGAATTTTTCCTTATTTATGGGTTGAGATTATTTCTACTTTAACTTCAAGGACTCTACACGTACATGGGCTCATCTCTGTCACACAGCCTGTTTCAGCAGCACTTAGAGAAAAACATAATTTCCAATTTGCTGACGACCAAGAAAAATAATCTAAAATACACCTCCCATCTGGGCACAGTCCATGGCTGGTACCCTGAACTACAGAACCATCTCCCCCCGTACGCAAGCCTCACAAAAGCCTGAATGAATCTTTGGTGCCATGTCAGAGGAGAACAGACAGTTCTGGTTCGAAACAAATGATGGAATGTTTTATAGGGGATAGGAGGCGGAGTGAGGAAGAGGAGGAGTGAGGAAGGGCAACATGGGAGGGTGAGGGGCTATTTGCTCTCTATACAAGAGCATGATGGGCATTTTGTGAGACGTATAACGGGCACGCCAAAGACGAGAAATATAGATCCTGGAAGTTCTGTTTCTTTCCCTCTCTCTCCAGCTCATATATCTACATATCTGTTCTGTTCTGAGTCACAAAGTGGAGAAACAGACAATAGTAACGTGTTTTAGTCTCTATATTGTCATTATTATCATCATCCTCCTCCTCTTCATGATATCTTACAATAAGCCATGACAGTGTCTCACACACGACTCCACAGTTCACCTGACTGTTTCACAATGCTGAAGGAAAGGCTGTTTTCAGATAAGCAAACATGAAACATCCTGACTTCTGACAACTTCAGAGAGAGCCATGAAACCAGGCGTCTCAGCAGAGTGATCCACTGCAGCCTCTGTTCCTGTCTCTCCAGACCATCCATCCTCTCCTCCCTTTAATGGTACACTGGGTTTTTCTACTGAAGCTGTATTAATCTGAGATGACCAGCCAGATACACTCTGCAGAAAGCCATCCTTCTCTCGCTCTCTCTTTTTATCACCTAACCATGGAGCAGTAATATCCCCCTCAGTGTCTCCCTGCTCTCACACACTTCCCCTAACCCTGACACCAATCTATCCCTCTCTACTCTCTATTCACACTCTTTCAATCTCCCTCCATCCTTCATCCACCCCAACTCCTCCGCTCTGATCCAATCTCCATCCATCCTTCCACTCCCTCCATCCATTCACCTCTATTGCCTCATCTGTCTCTTCAGCTTTGACCCCCTATATGCGTTTTCTATATCTCCCCTTTCTCCCTCCCTCTCTCTAACTCCCTATCTCTCTTTCTCTCTCCCCCATTTCCCTGAATCTCCCCCCTCATCCCAGGAACCCCATTCTCCCTGTTCTCCCCCTCCCTCCCTCATCCCTTGTTTTGTCCAGGCCCCTCCACAGACACATCCATCCATATTAGCAGGAGGAAATGAGTGCATTAGCAGGGTGAGGATGGGGGTCTGGAGGAGACGACCCTCCAGGGAGACAGAGCCAGGGTAATGGAATTACCCTCCATTATCAGACCCACAGCAGCCCATTTGGAAGGGAGGGGGTGGGCAAGCTGCTGGCCTGACAGAGGACCAGTGAGTTGCAGATGAAACCATGTTGTGGGAGTGGGCTGAACGCAGGGAGAGAGAGGGGAAACTGTAGATCTGCAGTCATGATGTCTGTTGTGGATGCTGGGCGAGGATTAGGTTATGTAGTCTGTCTCGGGGTGTCCCGAGGACACAATCCCCACCACAATACCATTCCACCTCTTTCTGCTCTTCCTGCCTGGTTAACGCTACACTCATTCATCCCTCCCTCAGGCTGGTTCATCCACACTGTACATGGATTCATTCATGCGGTCGTTAATGCAGTTACCCGTTCGCTAATCGATTCATCAGTTCCTCCGGTCCTCCAGTCTCAGGTCCTGGGTTGGACAGCTACATCAGCTCTCCACTAAGGCCGTGTGCCTACAGAGGACCAGCTACATCAGCTCTCCACTAAGGCCGTGTGCCTACAGGGGGACAGCTACATCAGCTCTCCACTAAGGCCGTGTGCCTACAGAGGACCAGCTACATCAGCTCTCCACTAAGGCCGTGTGCCTACAGAGGACCAGCTACATCAGCTCTCCACTAAGGCCGTGTGCCTACAGAGGACCAGCTACATCAGCTCTCCACTAAGGCCGTGTGCCTACAGAGGACCAGCTACATCAGCTCTCCACTAAGGCCGTGTGCCTACAGAGGACCAGCTACATCAGCTCTCCACTAAGGCCGTGTGCCTACAGAGGACCAGCTACATCAGCTCTCCACTAAGGCCGTGTGCCTACAGAGGACCAGCTACATCAGCTCTCCACTAAGGCCGTGTGCCTACAGAGGACCAGCTACATCAGCTCTCCACTAAGGCCGTGTGCCTACAAA
>NC_140361.1:662500-682500 GCF_054491055.1 Hypomesus nipponensis
GAGGCAGAAAGACAGAGAGAGAGAGGGGGAGGGAGGGAAGGAGGGAGGGAGGGAGGGAGGGAGGGAGAGGGAGAGGGAGAGGGAGAGGGAGAGGGAGAGGGAGAGGGAGAGGGAGAGGGAGAGGGAGAGGGAGAGGGAGAGGGAGAGGGAGAGGGAGAGGGAGAGGGGGGTTAGGACATGGCGAAGAAAGGTGTGATCAGAGAAAAATCGATATATCAATAACAGAACAGAACATGACGGTGAAAGAGAGATATGGACATAAGAGCAGACAGGTTGAGGATTCTCTGCCCACCACAGACAGACTATGCACAACACACGTTATGCCCTTAAGAGATAACAGCACTCACCCTCAAAAAATAAATGTTTACCCTCGCTCTTTCTTGACCCTGTACTGTTGGTTTCTGTACCCTGTCTTTCTGCGTGGCCTCCAGTCCAGGACACAGCTTGCTGGTGATGACAGCAAGCCTGGGGGCTGTGATTGGCTCCCAGGGAGAGGGCACCTGCTGTTCTAAGTACCTGCACCACACTCCTCAAAGGAAACAATAAGAAGGCCCACACAAAGGAATGCTGCGTGTTGTGGAGTGGGTGAGGACTGCTCCTGGCAGCGGCCTGGAGAGACAGAGGAGGAGGAGGAGACGGAGAGCTGGGAATCTACAGTTTCTGCACTAAAGTTTGTGTGTGTGTGAGAGGAACAGGTCTCTCATCCAGGAGAGAGAGAAACTCCTGTTCTTCCTGGAGTACACAGGAAATAAATACTGTTCCACATGCCTATAACACCGACACGAGAACCAGGAAGTGATGTCATCTCAGGCCACAGAGTTTGCGTGTGCTCCTCAGAGAGGATGTCAGGTTATGGGCATGACAGAGAAAGTCACCGCACGAGGAACAATGAAGGGCTTTCTATCACCTGACTTTCCAAAAAGCAAAAGAGAAAATAAATACCCACGCCCACACGCACGCGCACACACGCACACACGCACACATACACGCGCACACACACACACACGCACACACACACACTGTTACTACTTTTACTGGCATTAGCTGTCTGTCCTCTGAATGTTATGTGTGTGTGCAGCCTGTGCTGGTGTGTGCGTGTTTCTCCAGAGTCAGGGCTGTAGTAAGATCTCATGTCCAGTAAATCTACTGAGCGCTGGCAGAACACACACAGCCAAGCATGTCACTGCTGTAGTGTGTGTTTGGACACATACACACACCTGCACACACACACACGCCTGCACACACACACAATCATAAATGAAATGAAAACAGCAATAAACAGACAGCAGACACAGCAGCATCCACCATAAATCCTCTCTCTGTCTCTCTCTCTCTCTCTCTCTCTCTCTCTCTCTCTCTCTCTCTCTCTCTCTCTCTCTCTCTCTCTCTCTCTCTCTCTCTCTCTCTCTCTCTCTCTCTCTCTCTCTCTCTCTCTCTCTCTCTCTCTCTCTCTCTCTCTCTCTCTCTCTCTCTCTCTCTCACACACACACACACACACACACACACACACACACACACACACACACTCATAAACTATAGGATGTTAAACCAAAACACGAGGACACACACACACAGCAGCTCCTCATAAAGAGATCGTCTTGAGAATTCCTGTCAGCCTGCTCGTCTTCCTCACTCTGGAGAGACACTGAGGAGGCACGTCTGACGTGTGTGTGTGTGTGTGTGTATTGATCAGCAAAATAAGAGCACTGCTGACAGTGACGGACATTCTGAAACACTGACTCTGCCAACTCATGGATCCAACACACACACACAGACACTGTACACACACCACACACACAGACACTGTACACACACCACACACACAGACACTGTACACACAGAGACCTACCCTGTGTGCTACGTGCCTGCTTGCTTGGTACATTTTATTTTCAATCTTCATGAAATGTGCATGAATACATCAAGCACTCCAGCATATATTTACTGCCTCAGTGTCCCACACACATCATCTGTGTCACCTAAATACTCAAATACTCCAGACAAGAAGCACATGCCACTCAAAGAGTTCAGCTCTGCACTTCAGACAGTCATTTGAGCAACACCCCCCACACACCTTCCAGTCCTGTTGATTCATAAGACATGAAGACAGGCATGTTCTCACCCTGTTATTTCCATATTCAAAAGCACAGCGCAGAACATGTAAATAAACACACACACACACGAACACACTCACATAAAAACAAACACACACACATACAGACATGCACTGAAAAAAACGAATCTGTAATGTCGTATCTCCTTGAGCAATGCTGAGAGAAATATTTTGAAAAATGCCCAAGAGAATGCGTTTAAAAAGCGAAGGGTGACATTGTTCATTATCATCACATTCTCATTCACGCCCAGAGCTACTGCTAAGCTTGAGAGAGGGGGGAGGGAGGGAGGGAGGGAGGGAGGGAGGGAGGGAGGGAGGGAGGGAGGGAGGGAGGGAGGGAGGGAGGGAGGGAGGGAGGGAGGGAGGGAGGGAGGGAGGGAGGGAGGGAGGGAGGGAGGGAGGGAGGGAGGGAGGGAGGGAGGGAGGGAGGGAGGGAGGGGGGGCCTCAGGGAATGCATGTCTTTGGGCTCTACAGGAAGGGTGGTACCCACCTTGCTGTTCGTACATCAAAGCTGTGACCCCGTTTCACAAAACACCATGCTGTGTCAGGAACATATGTGTGTGTGCATGTGTGTGTGTGCATGTGTGTGTGTGCATGTGTGTGTGTGCATGTGTGTGTGTGCCGAACTGAGTGTTTGGATAGAGACATTTCTCTTACAACCAAGCCACGCCTAATGGCAAATATATATTAAAGCTAAGGTGAACACTTCCACTGGCATGTGTTTCTAATATTCTCTCTCACACTTCCCTTCTCACTCCATCCACTTCCTGTCAGCCTACACATGACACAACATCCCAGATGACTCATTTCCTGTCTCTTCTTCCTCTGCCTTTGTGTCTCAAACATACAAACATGAATATGCACACACAGCTTGCAACACACACACCACGCTTCCTACAGTATTAACATCTCTCTCTCTCTCTCTCTCTCTCTCTCTCTCTCTCTCTCTCTCTCTCTCTCTCCTTCTATTCACCCCCCTCACTTCCCTCCCTCTCTCCACCTCCCCCTCTCCCCCCCTCCCTCCCTCCCTCTCCACAGTCAGGTCAGACTTGCTATCAGTCCTGTGGTTGTCACAGGTCTTCATGTGGAACACATTCTCCGTGGTCAGGAATGAGGGGGCCATAATTGGATCCAGGAGATAGCCATGAGAAGATGTTGGAGAGGGGGAGGTGAGGGGGAGGGGAGAGAGATGAGAGGAGGGGAGATAAAAGAGAGAGCTCAGACCTGCCAGCCAGGAGAGACGTCTCTGTCCTGGGTCGCTCCGTTCATGTCATCCTCTTCTGGCTCTCATTCTCTCTCTAAATTGTTCCTCTAAAACCTGTTAAGTTTTCTCACAGTTATATCCTCCCTGGTACAGTCTCTCTCTCTGTCTCTCTCTGTCTCTCTCTCTCTCTCCTCTCTTCTCTCTCTCCTCTTTCCTCTCTCTCTCTCTCTCTCTCTCTCTCTCTCTCTCTCTCTCTCTCTCTCTGTGTCACACTCACACACACACACATACTCACTCCTCTCTTTCTCTCCTTCCTGCCTCATGCATCTCCCAGTGGATTGAATCCAGCTAAATGAAAGCAAATAGTTCAAATGAAGCCTATTAGTGCGTCAGAGAGTGCGGGGAGTGTTGAAGAGGAGCAGACTGTCTAAACGACTCAACTGGGCCCAGAGCCACAGTCCTAATCAACAAGACCCCCTACCTCACCTCCCAGCAAGACACCTCACACTACCACCACCACCTACTGGATAGTCTCTCCCTCTCTCTTTATCTCTATCTCCTTATTTCTCTCAAGTCTTCTCTCTCTCTCTTCATCTCTCTCTGTCTTTCTTCTCCAGCTAGCCTTGACTCTGAATGTGAGGTTGGCGTAATATAGACTCCACCACATGAGTTCTTGGTGTGACTGGTGTTTATTCTTCTTCCCTCTCTCCCCCTCAGAGACCAGCTGACTTATCATCACCTCTCTAGAGTTCTGTTTCATCACAGAGGCTTAGAGAGAGGGGGAGAGAGAGAGGAAGAGAGAGAGGAAGAGAGGGAGGAAGAGAGGGAGGAAGAGAGGGAGGTAGTAGGTAGAGAGGGGGAGAGAGACAGGAAGAGAGGGAGGTAGTAAGTAGAGAGGGGGAGAGAGACAGGAAGAGAGGGAGGTAGTAGGTAGAGAGGGGGAGAGAGAGAGGAAGAGAGGGAGGTAGTAGGTAGAGAGGGGGAGAGAGACAGGAAGAGAGGGAGGTAGTAGGTAGAGAGGGGGAGAGAGACAGGAAGAGAGGGAGGTAGTAGGTAGAGAGGGGGAGAGAGACAGGAAGAGAGGGAGGTAGTAGGTAGAGAGGGGGAGAGAGACAGGAAGAGAGGGAGGTAGTAGGTAGAGAGGGGGAGAGAGACAGGAAGAGAGGGAGGTAGTAGGTAGAGAGGGGGAGAGAGAGAGGAAGAGAGGGAGGTAGTAGGTAAATGTTTGCCAGAGAGAAAGATGAACAGAAGTCAGTGTTTCCAGACCTTAGTGAAGGATGAGAGTTGGGTAAAGAGGGGTTCTCCTGGGGGTGGGAGGGGGGAGGGAGATTCTCTCTCAGCAATGTCAGGACAAGGTTAACCATGGTTAGGGAGATTACCTGGTATTCATATTACTGACCCTAGGGGTTAGAGGTCCTGAAATCTCTACTGTCCAGTCATGAGGACTGAATCATGTCTACTGTGTGTACCTGTGTGTCTGCGCGTGTGTGTCTGCGCGCGTGTGTGTGTGCCTCACGTGCGATGCCTTCTCCAGGAATAGAGCAGAGCTACCCGCGGAGTAGGGGAAGTGACATTCAGAGAGAGACTGAGGTGCTGGGAGGCAGGGTCTCTCCTCCTCTCCTCCGTCTCTCCGGAACGTTCCCCCGCTCCTCTCCTTTCCCATGCTGGGAGGTCGTTAATCATACTGCTTCTCAGGGCCGTGCTCCTGCATTGTGCTTTAGCACTGTGTGTGGATGTCAAAGTGCAAGTATTTGTGTGTGAGAGAGTGTTCATGCTTGCTTATGTGTGTGTGTGGATGTGCACATGCTTGTGTGTGTGTGGTGATGTTGTAAGGGGGTTTATTGGAGCAGGCTGTCTCTCTCTCACACAGACCACGCTCCTGGGACCACGCCCCTTCCCCTCCCCCCCTACCTCCACCCCCCGTCCCCACGCCTCATAAAAATAGACCTCTTCAGGAAGTCAGGAAGAGTCAGGTCAAGTTCATTGTCTGGAGACAATGGAGGGGAGCCAAGTTACCAAGAATCCCAAGCACACACACACACATTGTCTACGTTAAACAGCGCAACATTTTTCAAATAGTCAGAGTGCCGTGTCTACAAGCTGAGAGTGGACAGGAAAACAAGCTTTCAGCAAGAACACAGTTCTCAGCCGGTTAGAGATCGTAAGGTTACATAGGACTTGATAAGGTAGGGTTAGAGGAGAGGTGTTTTGTGTTTCTGTAAATATTCTGATTGGAGACGTCCTCATTGGTCCAGCCCTTTCCCCAATAACCTGAAGGCTTGTGTGCAAAGTTGATCCTCTTTCCTCCAATCCCCTCATGTGTGGAGAATATGGTGAGGGAGGATCTTCTCATGAGAACACACACACTCTCACACACACAGATACACATATACAAATACGCACACACTCACACGCACACACACACTCTCACACACACTTACACACGCACATTTACATACACTAACTCATGCGCAAGTATAGTTAGCACTCTCAGCTCTTCAACTTCTGGGAGCCATCTTGTCCTCAGACACACAGACTGCAGGCTTCGCTTCCACCCTCCTCACCTTCCACAGAGAGACTGCAGGCTTCGCTTCCACCCTCCTCACCTTCCACAGAGAGACTGCAGGCTTCCACCGTCCATCACAGTACCCAGCTTCAACCAGCTCACCGAGCACAACCACCGGCAGGTGAGCCTCCATGCTAGCCGCTGTTAGCACAAGTGATGGCTGAAGGTGGCGTTGTAGCGGTAAGGAGTGAGGCCTACTCCAGTCCTGGGACATGGGCTGCACTTTATAGCATCCTGCCTGGAACACTTACCCCTCCACTCCCCAGGCCAGCCACCAACTCTCCATCGCTAGCACTTAGCTTCTTAGCGGCTAACCGCTAATCGCTGGTGGACGTTTCCCAGAAAGCCGGTTCCAGTCGGGCTCCCTGGCGCTCCTCCTTGCGGGAGCTGGGCGTGGAGCTTAGCGCCTGCAGCCCTGGGTGCTAGCTAACAGACGGCTCTCCCCAGACAGGTGGAGAAGGGCCAGTGGTCCATTAGCGGTTGTCCTCTCTGCTCTCACATCCTGCTTGACCACTCGCTGGCCAACGCCACAGGAGCCGGCAGGGACGGAAGCTATGCTAATGCCAACACAGATTAGCTGTGGTGGAGCACAACACCACAACACGCGCTGGAAAGGACAAACACAGAAAGTTGTGTTGAAATGGCGAGACTGTATCTACAAACACGGGAAAACTGTTGTCCTTCAGCACCACATCCCATGACTCAGAGACTGCTTCTGCGTTCTGTGTTCTGACTGCATGCTAATTTCAACATGCTAACCCATTATATTAAAATCCCTGTTCCTCTGCAACCAGTCTGCTCTGATCTCTCTCTCTCTCTCTCTCTCTCTCTCTCTCTCTCTCTCTCTCTCTCACACACACACACACACACAGACACACACACACCAGTGATGATTGTTCGATTTAAGAAGTCGGCCTTCTGATTTACAGAATAAAACTGTAAACGTGCTAACCATCATGTTCCTGCTCTGTAACAGTCATCCCCCCTAGGCCAGGACAGCTGAGACAGGCAGCAGATCGCTCTCCCCTATGTCACCTTGTGGCGTTTGCTGTCTTCCTTTAACACTTATCTGTCAACTTCTTCCTTATTTTCTTTCCCCTCTTCCCTCTTCCTCTCTCTCTCTCTCTCTCTCTCTCTCTCTCTCTCTCTCTCTCTCTCTCTCTCTCTCTCTCTCTCTCTCTCTCTCTCTCTCTCTCTCTCTCTCTCTCTCTCTGTCTCTCTCTGTCTCTCTCTTTCTCTCTGTCTGTCTCTCTGTCTGTCTCTCTCTGTCTCTCTCTCTCTGTCTCTCTCTCTTGATTCATGCTACTGAGAGGCTGCTTTACATACTGATCCTCTTCCTCTCAGATCTGTTTTTGTCTCTCTGCTCAGAGTCAGATGAATCTTCTGAGATGCCATCTGAGTCAGGGGTACTTTGAACAGATGGTCTCTTCCACTCGTCCACAGGGAAAGGCTCGTGAGCACGCACAAGTCACAGGCTCAGCAAACTACGTTGAGTTAGAAAAAAGAACAACAAATCAAAAAAGGAAAAAAATCTTGAAGCCTAACAAGGCAGTGAGAGAAGGCACAGGAGGAGCCGTCAGGATCCTCAGCATCACTGCAGCACAGGTGAGGGCCAACCCATCTGCAGAGGGCGGCCATTTGGTCTGTTTTTACTTTGTTGTTGTTTCCAAAACAAGCAGCGTTTTTTATTTAAATGTGACAAACTGCCACATGGGTGTTTTTCTGTTCTGCTGGGGGACCCACTCAGAGCCCAGGTCAACAAGAGGGAAAAAGAAGAGGAACAAGATGGGAAATAAAGATGAAAACAAAATGAGAGGTTTAACTTTGTCCTGCTGAGCGATCGAGGCTGAGCTGATGGGAGGGTGACAATACCTACAACAACAGTAGCAACCATCGTAACCAAGGAGACATCAACACCACTATCAGCAGAGACACAGACAGTGACAACAACAAACGATCTGTGAGATCATCCGCCCTCAGTGTACGTAGTGACACATCTAATAAACACTCTGTAGCTGCTACCCGACACACACACACCTGCAACACACACACACACACACATGAATCAGCCAGCAGAACAAGTTGGAGGAGAGAAGCAGGTGCTTCAACACATCCACACACTCTCCTCCGTCTGGGCCAGGCACTGTTCCAGAAGACCCCACCCCCCCCCCCCTCCACACACACACACACACCCCCCCCCCCCCCCCGCGCAGCACTCGCTCCCTCAGGATGTGTGGTGTTCGTCTAAACGGCAAGCGCCTGCACAGCCGCAGGGGCCATGCACAGCAGCACACTGAGCTCCAGAAACACTGAGCCAAGTCCCAGAGGAGAGCAGAGAGCTTACCTAACCTGGAGGAGGACGGGGAGGGGGAGAGGGGGAGGGGGAGAGAGAGGGGGAGAGAGAGGGGGAGAGAGAGAGGGGGAGGGGGAGAGAGAGGGGGAGAGGGTGTTGCGGGATGTGCAGGGAGAAAAGGAGCAGGAGGAAAGAGAATTAGAGAGAATGAAAGAGAGTGAGAGAGAATGAAAGAGAGTGAGAGAGTGAGAGAGAATGAGAGTGTGAGAGAGCTTCAAAAGAACCACTAGTCCACAAACAGAGGCTTGAGGCACTGAGGCAGGAGGAGAGAGGCACAGCTAGGGACCAGCAACACAGTGCTAACACTGAGCGCGTGACTGCAGCCCCGGCCTGGGCCCTGACCCTGGCAGCAGGGCAGGTGAGTGTGGAAACAAGAATACGCCTCGCAGAACCAGAGTGAGACACATTCCAGAGAGTGTTGTTGAGTGGAACACCCTGGAGGCTGATACTGTGAGTCACTTTTAACAGTAGTGGGTCTGTCTGTATGTCTGTGTTTGTGTGTGTGTGTGTGTGTGTGTGTGTGTGTGTGTGTGGGAGCTGCCTGGTGGGACTGTGACTGAGGAGTCTTACTGCACTATGAGACAGAAACACAGGGATATTTGGGGACATTTAAAACTGAGTCTGTCCTCCTGTTTGTGTTTTCCAATCCTCATCCTTCAACACAACTCCACCATCCAGACACCCAGGTACATAGCAGGCTTACATTCACCTTAATTATTGTCCCTCTCTTCTCACTCACATCCTGAATCTAAACCAACATACTTCCTGGAGCCGTCAGTCCCTGAGTTGTCCTGAGGGGGGCAGTGTGTGGTGATTCTGACAGCCTCGTCCCTCCTGCCAGACAACAGCTAGTGACACTCATAAATAAGAGATAGCAAGACGACAACAACACTGTTAGAAAAGTATCCACTTGAAATAACAAAGGAATCCCTCTGTGTTTGTGAGTGTGTGTCTGTGTGTGTGTTTGTATGTGTGTGTGTTTGTGTGTGTGTCTATGTGTGTCTGAGTTTGTGTGTGCGTGTCTGTGTGTCAGGCCAGATTTACAAAAGTGCACCACAGATCGATGGAGTAACTCAGGGGGGGCAGAACTACATGAGGTGAATCATGAGGACGTCTGTGTCATGTGACCCTCCTTCTCTCTGCTGCAGGACACGACAGAGCCTGACAGACACACACTGTTCACCTGACTGTTCACCTGACTGTTCACCTGACTGTTCACCTGACTGTTCACCTGACCGTTCACCTGACTGTTCCCCCTGACTGTCCCCCTGACTGTTCACCTGACTGTTCACCTGACTGTTCACCTGACTGTTCACCTGACTGTCCCCCTGACTGTTCACCTGACTGTTCACCTGACTGTTCACCTGACTGTTCACCTGACTGTTCACCTGACTGTCCTCCTGACTGTTCCCCCTGACTGTTCACCTGACTGTTCACCTGACTGTTCACCTGACTGTTCCCCCTGACTGTTCACCTGACTGTTCACCTGACTGTTCACCTGACTGTCCCCCTGACTGTTCACCTGACTGTTCACCTGACTGTTCACCTGACTGTTCACCTGACTGTCCCCCTGACTGTTGTGAAGGTCAGGATGAGTGCTGCAGCTGATCCCACCTGAGCTATCTCTGCCAGTGTTAATCAGCAACATACAGGTAAGTCACTACACCTTCACATCAAATAACACACTCCCCTCCGTATCCGCATGGCAACAGCTCCCCAGCCAGCCAACCACAAAAATCATCCATCTGCAGTCAGCTGTGATAGGCTGCAGCCATCCGCGACCGGCGGTAACCCGGTGAAGGACAGGTGATGAGGAAAGAGCTCAGGAAAATCATCCTGCGGTCTTCTTGTGACGGACAGTGACGGCTGTGTGTTTGCATGGCCTCTGCCTGACTATGGAAATAATGGAACCCAGAGCACACACACAGAGCACAAAGAGAGCGTTTGGAAAGCAAAGCTGCCGGGACAGCCAGATATATTCTGGGTCAGCAAAGCTAAATTTGCTTTCGCCCCGTCCAGATCGCAGCCCAATGACACAGAAAGAGCTCGGTGTACAGTAAACAGAAAGCCGCTCTGGAGAGGGTCCAGAAAAGTTTTTCGATCAAAAGAATTGAACGTATGAAGCTGTGATAGTGAGGGAGGGCAGTGTGTGAGTGTGGGGGTGAGAGAGGGAATGGAGAGAGAGAGAGGGAGAGAAGATGAGAGGGAGAGAGGGAGAGACAGAGTGAGGGAGAGGGAGAGAGAGAGAGAGAGAGAGAGAGAGAGAGAGAGAAGAGAGAGAGAGAGAGAGAGAGAGAGAGAGAGAGAGAGAGAGAGAGAGAGACAGAGAGTGAGGGTCTAAATGTTATCATGTTATCCTGTTTTGCTTGTGTGAGAAAGAGATCTGACACATAGGAACATGAATGCAGTTTTGTTTCTAATCAGTGTTGTCAGCTTTTGAAGCAGCTCTTTCGAGGCAGTCTGAGCAGGGCAGGGCTGGGGAGGGCTGGGGAGGGCAGGGCTGGGGAGGGGAGGGCTGGGGAGGGCAGGGCTGGGGAGGGGAGGGCAGGGGAGGGCAGGGGAGGGCAGGGGAGGGGAGGGGAGGGGAGGGCAGGGCCGGGGAGGGCAGGGCTGGGGAGGGCTGGGGAGGGCAGGGCTGGGGAGGGCTGGGGAGGGCAGGGGAGGGCTGGGCAGGGCAGGGGAGGATGGGAGCCTGATTTACTCCAGCTTACATCACAGACCATTGATCCCTTCTCTGTAATGGAGCTGAGCTCAGGGCTCCTTCTGGAAATGAGCTTGAAATCAGGATTCTGTTGATTCTGTGTCTTGATATGGACAACTCGTGTGTAGTACAACAGTTTAACTATTTCTCTCCTTCTCTCTGTTTCTCTCCCTCTCTCTGTCTCTGTCTCTCTCCCTCCTTCTCTCTCTCCCACACGCCCTCTCTCTGTCTCTCTCCTTTTTGTGTCACCTCCACCCCAGCCTCCACCCCAGCCTCCACCCCAGCCTCCACCCCAGCCTCCACCCCAGCCTCCACCCCAGCCGTGGCCATGCAGCAAAACAAGAGAGGACAGGCAAGCGTGTGTGTCTGTGTGTGTGTATGTGTCATGAGTAATAGCGTATTGATGGGATTGATGGTTTCCATTGGATGATTTGTGGTCAGTCATGTGTGTTTTCCCCTGACAGCAGACAGGGCCGGTCGAGGAGGGGTCGGTCGGGGCGGGGCGGGGCCGGTCGGGGCGGGGCCGGTCGAGGCGGGGCCGGTCGGGGCGGGGCGGGGCCGGTCGAGGCAGGGTTAAGCTGCTCCTGGACGTAACTCCTTCAGCAGAGACACCTGACTCAGCCCTGCTGACCTCATGTGAGGCTCTCTGAGCAGGGAGAGACGTCAAGGCCTCAAGCAGCACCTCTCCTGACAAGTTCACAGAAACTCCAGGCTGATAGTGTCTTTCTCTCCTTCCTTCCTTCCTTCCCTCCCTTTATCCCTCTCTCTCTCTCCTCTCTTTCTGTCAATCTTTTCTGCTCTCTGACAATGCAGCCTTATACCTCTACCGACAGGATGACTCAGTCAAGCTAGCACACACACACACGTCCTGTCCTACCTGCGTCAGCATGTCTATACACACACACACCGGCAGGCTTTCCTCATTAATATTCCCGCCAAACGACGGCGAGTGTTTACACAAAGGGACTGAATGAGACATTGATTGAGGACAGCTTGGGCGCCCCAGTCCTTCTCTGCCTCTCAATTACTCCTCTGCATGATGAATATATCACACAGCATTAGCCTTCCCCCTTCCCCACCCTCTACTGCTCTCCTCCTGTTCCTCCTCCTCCTCTCCTCCTCCTCTCCTCCTCCGCTGCGGTCCCTGGCCACATTCTGCCCCCCTACCCTGCCTCCCTTTCCAGGGTACAGCTCCCCAGTGCCTCCTCTCTCTCCATCTGGTGTCCCTGGGTCACCTCACTCTGCCTCCCTGAGGACATGGCCGGTGTCATGGGTTCCGCACTTCCATCCAGGCGTCAGGCTAAACGTTGACTTGTTTTGAATACCGTACCATTAGCTAACGAACAAATAAAAGACTTTCTCAATATTTAGTTTTTCTTGGTGAGTGTTTGTGGTGAAGGGTTGGCCCACGCACAATGTTTACAGCACGGTTGACTGGATCGGGAGCCCAAACCACAGTCAGTCATCCACGGGCTCCTCAGCTAATGACAGGGCCGGTATCAGAGCGATGGACCAGATGTTTGCGTGGGAACGCAGTCTTTTTTCGGTCAATATGCTTGTATGAGAAAAAAAGAAGAAAAAAACGCTTTCTATCTTCAATCCCGCAAGTGTCTTAGTTTGTAAGTGGCTCACAGAGAATGTGTTAATTGGAGAGAGTCTAACGAGGCTGCAGAGTGTGAAGTAGGTCTGGAAATGCAAACAAAACCTGTTCTATCTCTTTGAGATACAGAACCGTAACTGTGGTGTGTTTGATGTGAGCAGGGACACAGAGAGGGGACACAGAGAGGGGACACAGAGAGGGGACACAGAGAGGGGACACAGAGAGGGGACACAGAGAGGGGACACACAGAGAGGGGACACACAGAGAGGGGACACAGAGAGGGGACACACAGAGAGGACACAGAGAGGGGACACAGAGAGGGGACACAGAGAGGGGACACAGAGAGGGGACACACAGAGAGGGGACACAGAGAGGGGACACACAGAGAGGACACAGAGAGGGGACACAGAGAGGGGACACAGAGAGGGGACACACAGAGAGGGGACACAGAGAGGGGACACACAGAGAGGACACAGAGAGGGGACACAGAGAGGGGACACAGAGAGGGGACACAGAGAGGGGACACACAGAGAGGGGACACAGAGAGGGGACACAGAGAGGGGACACAGAGAGGGGACACACAGAGAGGGGACACAGAGAGGGGACACACAGAGAGGGGACACAGAGAGGGGACACACAGAGAGGGGACACACAGAGAGGGGACACAGAGAGAGGGGACACAGAGAGGGGACACAGAGAGGGGACACAGAGAGGGGACACACAGAGAGGGGACACAGAGAGGGGACACAGAGAGGGGACACACAGAGAGGGGACACACAGAGAGGGGACACAGAGAGGGGACACAGAGAGGGGACACACAGAGAGGGGACACAGAGAGGGGACACAGAGAGGGGACACAGAGAGGGGACACACAGAGAGGGGACACAGAGAGGGGACACAGAGAGGGGACACAGAGAGGGGACACACAGAGAGGGGACACAGAGAGGGGACACACAGAGAGGGGACACAGAGAGGGGACACAGAGAGGGGACACAGAGAGGGGACACAGAGAGAGGACACAGAGAGGGGACACAGAGAGGGGACACAGAGAGGGGACACAGAGAGGGGACACACAGAGAGGGGACACACAGAGAGGGGACACAGAGAGGGGACACACAGAGAGGGGACACAGAGAGGGGACACAGAGAGGGGACACAGAGAGAGGACACAGAGAGGGGACACAGAGAGGGGACACAGAGAGAGGACACAGAGAGGGGACACAGAGAGGGGACACAGAGAGGGGACACAGAGAGGGGACACAGAGAGGGGACACACAGAGAGGGGACACACAGAGAGGGGACACAGAGAGGGGACACAGAGAGGGGACACACAGAGGGGACACAGAGAGGGGACACAGAGAGGGGACACAGAGAGGGGACACAGAGAGGGGACACAGAGAGAGGGGACACAGAGAGGGGACACAGAGAGGAATGTCTCTGTGTTTGGTAGAAGAGTAGCAGCAGCAGCTAGCATCTCTTGCCAGGGCTCATCTTGAAGCAGCGCTCGCGTTGTTTGCAAACAGCGACGACACAACAGGAACCGAGACACGTGATGTGGACAGTCAGAGCTGCTGTCTCTTTTCTGCGTGTGTTTCTAAAACAAACAGAGCAGTCACCCTCCAAACCTACATTATGGATAAGACTGGCTTCATTAGGAGAGGGACACACCCTGGTCTCACACACAGAAGGCTGTTCACATCTAGCTCGCTTTAACCACGACGGCCTACAAAACACCCCCAGCCTCGCTCTGCCTCTGTTCCACCACAGCCTTGCTCTGAGAGCTTGGGCTACTTGTGTTGGATGAACAGACAGATGGACAGTATGAAAGGTTAGATGTGGCTCCATGAAGGTGAATAAACCAGAGTAAAGCACAAACAAAGACAGCAGCATGAGGGGAGAGCCAGGTGGAGCTGAAGATGAGGACAGGATGATGAAAACACGGCTTCTTCTCTCCCATCACCCCCTCTCTGTCTCTCTCTCCCATCACCCCCTCTCTGTCTCTCTCTCCCATCACCCCCTCTCTGTCTCTCTCTCCCATCACCCCCTCTCTGTCTCTCTCTCCCATCACCCCCTCTCTGTCTCTCTCTCCCATCACCCCCTCTCTGTCTCTCCCCCTCATCGTGAGAGGGTGTATGGGGAGTACAGAGAAAGTGAGGATCTTATGACTTATGAATGATGACATGCTTCAGATGACTAATATAAGGCTGATACGCTGTGCGCTGTAGAGATACAGTTCCCCTCAAACTGCGTGTGTGTGGCACAAGTGTCTTTTTGTGTATTTGCGTGTTTGCATATGTGTGTGTGTGTGTGTGTGTGTGCAGATGAAAGAGAGAGAGACAGAGAGAGATTGGCAGACACAGCAGATAAGAAGGGTCTAGGTCATGTTTGTGTCTCAATGTGTATTTGTCGAGAGCAGAAAACAATATTTGATTCTTTTAGCAGCTGGAGCCTGTACACGCATCACAAAGCCACCAGGCCAGCCTCCAACTCCCAGACATGTAAAGGCACTTTGGGAGTCATAGGAGGGTAGCGTTCAGCAGAGGGTGGTGAACCAGGGGGCTGAGAGCTGCCTCCAAATATAAACAGTGTGTGTATTGACAAACACTCGGCTGTGACACAGGAGACCAGGCCAGCCCCGGGCCCTGGGCCGGAAGGACGTCATTGTTTGCTGATGAGCAGCGCTCCACTGCCAGGACAATGGGCCCTGGCTGGTGACTTCCACACACTGGGCTGTGAGAGGAAACACAGGTGGTATTTCCTGTTTCACTGTTTCCTAATCAGGAAGAGAGAGAGAGAGAGACAGAGAGACAGAAAGAGAGAAAGAGAGAGAGAGAGAGACATAGAGACAGAGAGACAGAGAGAGAGAGAGAGAGAGAGAGAGAGAGAGAGAGAGAGAGAGCTCTCTGTAGTTTAGTTCCCTCCTCCTGGTCTCTTCTGGAGAGCTGATGTCACCTGGCTCAGAGGTGACATCCAGATCCTCAGTGCAAGTCATTTTGACCAGTCTAGTCTCATTTTTCAGCAAGCCTCTGCCTGCACTCACTCTCTAACCCACACATAAACACACACACACAAACAATCATAGGCTTGATCTTGTGAGTGCAATCTAAGTAAAGCTAGAATCCTCCATTCTGAATGATATGTCCAGAGGCTTACACGCTGCACCCTCCCCTAACACGCAGAAACCTCTCCACGCCTAAGAGCTGGAAAGCTGCAGCGATTACTCTGAGCTCATGCAACCAGCATCACAGCCTTGCATCATGCCTGCAGCCCTCACACAGCGTCAGAGACATGACTGAGGAGGAGCCCTGGGTCCTGATTCTGACCAACTGGATGGAGCCTCAGGTCACTGTGATGTGGGTCACATTATCATGTCTCAGTTAAGAGTTAGCATGGCTGGAGTGGCTCCTCCCTCCCTCTCCTCCTCTCCTTTCCTCCTCACTCCGTCTCCCCCTCCTTCCCTCTTTCCCTCCCTCCCTCTCTTCTCCTCCCTCCCTTTCCCCTCTCTCCCTCCCTCCCTCTCTTCTCCTCCCTCTCCCCCTCACTCCCTCTCCCTCCCTCCGTCCCTCCCTCCCTCTCTTCTCCTCCCTCCCTCTCCCCCTCTCTCCCTCCCTCCCTCTCTTCTCCTCCCTCTCCCTCCCTCTCCTCCTCTCTCCCTCACTCCCTCTCCCTTCCCTCTCCTCCTCCCTCCCTCCCTCCCTCCCTCTCTTCTCCTCCCTCCCTTTCCCCCTCTCTCCCTCCCTCCCTCTCTTCTCCTCCCTCTCCCCCTCACTCCCTCTCCCTCCCTCCGTCCCTCCCTCCCTCTCTTCTCCTCCCTCCCTCTCCCCCTCTCTCCCTCCCTCCCTCCCTCTCTTCTCCTCCCTCTCCCTCCCTCTCCTCCTCTCTCCCTCACTCCCTCTCCCTTCCCTCTCTTCTCCTCCCTCCCTCCCTCCCTCTCTCCCTCCCTATCTCTCCCCCTCTCTCCTCCTCCCTCAGTTTTCTCTGAACAGCCTTTAGTCTTTTCAGACTAGGGAGGACAGGGGCTGCATTAGGAGTCAGCTGGGGTGGGCAGCCAGGCTAACACTGACTTAGATAAATCACCTGCATACAGGACACACACTCTCTCTCACACACACTCTCTCACACACGCACAAACACACACACTCTCTCACACACACAAGGAGAGCAGAGGTACAAAGGAGTGGAAGCACAAATCCTCATGTCGCCCCGCACACCCACACGCACAAACACACACACTCTCTCACACACACACACACACACACACACACGCACACACACCCACACACACCCACACACAAACACACACACCCACACACACACAAAGCAGGATTCTCAGAGGTTGTTTTAACAATCTCATCAGCGGCGTGGACGACTAAGGGGAGTCGGCGATCCAGAGGCCTCCAAGTCACCGACTTGATCAATGCTGCCTCTAACGTGACCATTACTGCTGCCCTGCCTCCATTGAAGCTAACGCTAGCCCTATCACTGCCCTCCTGCCTCTCTCAGCTAGCGCCTCAGCTAACACAGCACATTCATCCCAGGAACTCAGCTTATCTCTCCCTGCATCTAAGCACTTTGTCTTCGCTAATGATCCCAGAGTGGTCCGAGGAAAACGCAGAGGAGAGGAGAACCTCTGATGCAAGCCTGACACACCAGGGTGAAAATGTCAGGCAAGCTATCCTCTGGTCGTGAGTGTGTGTGTGTGTGTGTGTGTGTGTGGCAGACTGACAGGGTGAGCCAGGCTCCTGCAAGGCAGTAGCGCGGGAACACAACCAGCTTTCCTGTTGCGTCACCTCCTTGTGTGATGAAGCAGCAGGAGACAAGAGATCTAACCCAATGGCGGCCATTATTCCTTCTCTTTCTTCTTCATGTCCCACTGGGCTTGGAAACACAAAGGTGGATATGTAGGACGTCACCAAACAGGACGCTGCGGTTCGCCGTGCGCCTGGAAGAAGCGTCCCCAGGGGACGAGGACAGGAACAGGAAGCAGCAAAGACAACAATGGATGAGCAGCTCTACTGAGGCCCAGTGGAGGAAGACACACACACCTCCTTCTGAACCCCTGTGTGTGTGTGTGCGTGAGGGTGTGTGTGTGTGTGTGCGTGAGGGTGTGTGTGTATGTGTGTGCTTGAGGGTGTGTGAGTGTGTGTGTGTGTGTGTCATAAAAAAATTAAGATAAGAATGCCAATAGGTAATCTGAGGTCTGATTGAGATTCAGTTCAGCTCGTCTGTGATAAGCATAACGAGGTATTGTCCTTCCAATGATATCTTGATTAGGTTTCACTCGACGCTGGATTCTGTCTGCCCTGGCGCCATGACGCTGCGTAGCAACCAATCAGAGCTTGATCCCATCGTGTCCCAGAGGCTGGGGGAGGGTCTGGTGAGCGACGCTCAGGACGCCTCCTGGTGGAAGCGGAGTGTGGCTGTGAGCTCCTGATCCTCCTAACAGGCTCTGTCCTGGCTCTGTCCGGGCTCTGTCCGGGCTCTGTCCGGGCTCTGTCCGGGCTCTGTCCGGGCTCTGTCCGGGCTCTGTCCGGGCTCTGTCCGGGCTCTGTCCTGGCTCTGTCCGGGCTCTCATTACTGCACACCCAGCAAACAACTACCACTAAAAACAACAACCAATGAACATGTCTGCATGATGCATGTAGGTCAATGATCCTCATAAGTCAGCTATGAAGAAGCACATTCCAAATGTACTCATTAATTACATCTCTTCCTCTGCCCCTTTCTCTCTCCCTCTCTCTTTTTTTTGTCTCTCCTCTCTCTTCCTCGCTGACCTCTGTCTCTCCCTCTCTCTATCTGAATGTTTATTAAGGAAGTATAACCCTTGTTAATGGTCATGGCCTTGTTTAAGATGTCTGGAAGCAGAAGCACATATTACGAGGGCTAGTCATGTGACTCCTGGTGGAAGACCACTACCTCAGCTCAGAATGTTTTCCAGCGTAAACATTCCTGCATCTCTGCAGACTCAGTAAACATCCTCTGGTTGTCATGGAGTCAAGACCTATGTGTCTTCTCTGTGTTTTTCTGTTTACAGAACAATGATTTATAGACTGTAGGCGGAACAATAGCAAAAAAGGTTATTTGAAAAGGGTTGGGTTGGTTCTAGGGTTGGTGTTGGGGTCAGAGGGAAACAACTGCGTGGAAGATTGGACGCAAACAACGCAAACAAGAAAATCCTTGTTCGGAATTAACATTCACAAAAAGCCAAACTTCTAAAAGCACAGACACCGAAATGTCAAAAGTGTGTTGACTTAACACATCAGATTGTGTAAGACTGAGTGAAAGAACAGGACCCAGAGAGGAGACAGAAAGGCACACTCACTGGTCTGAACTGGAGATCAAAAAAGGCTTTAACCTACTCTGACAAGGACAACGGCTAGAAAACACACCAATATAATACAAATAGTAAGGTGGGGATGCTGATCACCAGTCAGTGTGAGGTGTGTGAGGCGTGTGTGAGGTGTGTGTGAGGTGTGTGAGGTGTGTGTGAGGCGTGTGTGAGGTGTGTGTGAGGCGTGTGTGAGGCGTGTGTGTGAGGCGTGTGTGTGAGGTGTGTGTGTGCAGGGAAAGGAGACGGTGAACGGTTGCCACAGTAGTGTGCTGGTAGGGAGGTCTTCCAGTCAAGGTCCTCAGGCACTCACAAGGACAGCCGCTGCAGAGCCTGAACCCTCCTGAGCTACACTGCCTCTCTCACCAGCTGTCAATCACAACAGCTGTACAAACAAACGGCCTGTAACCACAAACGGGAATACACATGGAAGCACACACCCTCACACACACACACACACACACACTCACACACACACACACACACACTCACACACACACACTCACACACACACTCACCTACTCATTCACATCAACATTTACAGCATTTACACACATATGTTTACAAAACAGATACACACACTCACAAAATACACTACAAACACACACAAAAACAACAAACAGCTCCGCTCCAGAAGTCCTCTCTGTTGTCAGGGACTACTGTCACCTTGTAGCAGGAGCTGTTAACCATGCTGACCTCTGCTTTTGTCCCTGTTGTTTGAGTGTAAACAAAGCAAGGACTCACACACACACACACACACACAAACACACTCACACAAACATCAACAATGGGGCCCCAGACAAATGGCGCTCCATAAGGGTGTTAACACCCTCTCCCTGACGTCCACCCAGCAGCTCTGCAGGAGGTGGAGGAGGAGCCAGACTTTCACCTGCTTCTAAACTCTGCTTGCTTCTCCACAGAGTTAGATGAAATCACAAGCTCATTAATGACATCAGTCCTTTGTTCGATGAAACAAATGTTTATCAAAACCCTATTTGTTCAGCCTAATAGACCCTCAAAGTTTAATTTCATCAAGCTGAGAAATTAAGATCTCTTTATGATGGAAAGTGCTTTGTTTAAATTATAATCAGATTTATTGATAATTCCACTGGGGGCAATCTCAGTTGTTTGAGTCAGT
>NC_140361.1:687500-700000 GCF_054491055.1 Hypomesus nipponensis
GTTAGTGCCTGGTCCAAGTTAGCGCCTGGTCCAGGTTAGTGCCTGGTCCAGGTTAGTGCCTGGTCCAGGTTAGTGCCCGGTCCAAGTTAGCGCCTGGTCCAGGTTAGCGCCTGGTCCAGGGTAGCGCCTGGTCCAGGTTAGCGCCTGGTCCAGGTTAGCGCCTGGCTGGGCCTGCCTGCTCTCTGTCTCCCGGCTGTTTGTTTGCAGCCAACAGCCTTGAGATTCATGCAGGCAGTTGATCTCTGCTCCAGGTCCACCGGCAGTGCTCCAGAATCAATACCAGCGAGGATGCAACCTGCCGGACGCGTTTTAAAAAGCAAACAGAGCTCTATCAATATTATTCATCACTGACACTAACCCTGCACCCTGGATCCCTGGAGAGGAGGGGAGGGGTTGGAAGGGGTGAGCGTGGAGCGGGGAGCAGGGGTGGGCGAGAGGGGATGAGGGGGATTTGAGAGTATGGGGGGGATTTGAGAGGGTGGGTCAGGGTGGAGAGGATCAGATATACGTCTGAAAGTCAACGCTGCCTCATGAGGAAATGTGATTTATAAAAACAAAGGATATTAAAGCAGCTGGTCCTCATTCTGGTCCTTGTTCCACACACCCACATACACACACACACACACACACACACTCTCTCTCTCCCATGTCAGAGCTATTTTATCACACCCTGTATACATGGCCTGTCAGAAGGACTATACAGCAGCACTGAAGGATTTACGAGTCAAAACAGGAAAAAAAGGTTTCTCTCAATGCACTTGTGTTTTGAGTGTGAGTTTGTGTGCGTGTGTGTGAGTGAATGTGTGGGTGTGTGTGTGTGTGTGAAGAGAGAGAGGATGTCTCTAGGTGTCGTCCTCTCCCAGGTGAACCACGGTGCTCTCCCAGGGAGGGGCGTGGGTGAGGGGGGGCAAAGGTCATCCAATGAAAACAGACGCAGCCGTCGGCAGGAGAGCACGGCAGAACAGAGCATCTTTGTTTCACTAGCGTGTGTGTGTGAGGGGGTGTGTTTCACTTTGTATATGTGTACACCAGGGACTAATAACTGTGTTTGTGTGTGTGTGTGTGTGTGCCAAAGGTGTGTTCTTTCCTGACTGCGTCTGTCCTCGTTAGTGCTGCTCCCAGCCCCTCCCTGTCTGAGCAGTGAGGTCACATCCTGTTGAGGTCACAGCTTGTGTCACTGGTAAGCAGATCTGCTGCATAGGGTGTTGAACTGTGTCCTGTCTTTCTGTCCCAGACCAGAGAGACCAGCTCCTCCACCAGGCCTCACTACCAGAGCTGCTGCCTCAAGAGAGACCAGCTCCTCCACCAGGCCTCACTACCAGAGCTGCTGCATCAAGAGAGACCAGCTCCTCCAGTCTGAGTTCAGATAAAAGAGAAGGAGTCAAACAATACCTACATCCATGTTGACACATCTGGGTACACAAGCAGCCCTGTGTACATGCTGAGCTGGATGAGGCCACAGTACACATGGTAACATCACAGAGAGAGAGAGAGAGAGGGAGAGAGAGAGAGAGAGGGAGAGGGAGAGGGAGAGAGAGGGGGAGAGAGAGGGAGAGGGAGAGAGAGAGAGAGAGAGAGAGAGAGAGAGAGAGAGAGAGAGAGAGGGGAGGGAGAGAGAGAGAGAGAGGGAGAGAGAGGGAGAGGGAGAGGGAGAGGGAGAGGGAGAGGGAGAGGGAGAGGGAGAGGGAGAGGGAGAGGGAGAGGAGAGAGAGAGAGAGAGAGAGAGAGAGAGAGAGAGAGAGAGAGAGAGAGGGGAGGGACACACAGCCCCCCTATCTGGACGATTTCTTAAAGAGTGCCATGACATGAGGGAAAACCTGAGTGCAGTCTGGCCAGCCTTCTATTTGTAATATGTTTTGTCCATTTCACTGTAACTTTTCACTTTTGTTGTTTTTGTTTTGATTTGGTTCAGATTTTTATTTGGGGGTTATGTTGTCACAAGTGTTGTTTTCTGTTCTTGACGCTTTGTTGTTGCCAAGTTCCGGACAATACAGGCTGTCGTTCCTTCTGTTGTTGATGTATGGTTGTCTGTTGTTGTGCCCATAGCTTTGGCAATACGGTTGTAATGACTATAATGCTAATAAAGCTGAATTGAATTGAGAGAGAGAGGAGATAGAGAGAGAGAGAGAGAGAGAGAGAGAGAGAGAGAGAGAGAGAGAGAGAGAGAGAGAGAGAGAGAGAGAGAGAGACAGAGACAGAGACAGAGAGAGAGAGAGAGAGAGAGAGAGAGGAGAGAGAGAGATAGAGAGAGGAAAGGGGAGAAAGAGGAAAGAGGAGAAAGAGGAAAGAGGAGAAAGAGCGAGAGAGAGAGAGGACAGAGAATCGTCTTACATGACTCGAAGGCGGCACTTCTTTCCAGATCCTTCCTCCGCTCCTTCTGTTACAACACTTTAAATAACAAATGAAAAGTGGAGAGCTTTGTGAGTGTGAAGCGGCCTGTCTCCTCTTCTTATTTCTAAGTAAAGTTTACCGCAGCGGAGGAAGCACGCCCACGCCTCTCTCTACACCTGAACCAGTACAGACAGAGATACCAAATACACCATACGTTAAAAGATTGTCAACGTAGTCATGGCAGTGAGTAGAGTCCTCTTAGTTGCGTGCTCAACATCAGACCTGTGTGTGTCTTGTCTCTCACCCCAGCCCAAACTATGTTCTGCAACGCTCTTATCTGGTAGTTCAAGTCGTGGAACACAGCAACACAAGTGAACCTAACTCCTGGGGAGAAACTCTGCTCTCAGGGGGAGTCAGGAGAGAGGGGGAGGGAGGAGGGGGAGTCAAGAGGGAGGGGGAAGGAGGAGAGGGAGTCAGGAGAGAGGGAGGAGAGGGAGGAGAGGGAGTCAGGAGAGAGGGGGAGGGAGGAGGGGGAGTCAGGAGAGAGGGGGAGGGAGGAGAGGGAGTCGGGAGGGAGGAGGGGGAGGAGGGGGGCTTGAGGGATATCCCATGAATAATGTACCCTCCGAGGCCCCTGTCCCTGTTCTGTATAAAGCTTTTATGATCCCACAGGTCACAGCCCGCCGTTCAAGGGGGATGATGGTAATTGTCTCTTAAAAGTGGTCCCCCTTTAATATACAGAGGAGATCAGGCGAGATCTCTCTCTCCCCCTCTCTCTCTCTCTCTCTCTCTCTCTCTCTCTCTCTCCCTCTCCCTCTCTCTCTCTCTCTCTCTCTCTCTCTCTCTCTCTCTCTCTCCCCCTCTCCCTCTCTCTCTCTCTCTCTCTCTCCCTCTCTCTCTCCCCCTCTCCCTCTCTCTCTCTTTCTCCCTCCCTCCCTCCTTTACAAAGTCAGTGATGGCGAGGGCATGATTCTGAGGCTGTACAGAGGGCATGATTCTGACAACAAGACAACAGTGGCTTCTTCTCAGAGTGGAGAGGCTGTGATGCTGTTCATCCAACCCCGGTATGGCTTCACCCTGAGGGGGTCATAGAGTAGGCCTCAGCCTCCCTGAACCAGTATGTGAACCGTGAGAGAGAGAGCCTCGAGCCCCCTGTGGGATCGATACAGCCATGCCTAACTTATCGATTTCAACAAACATTCCCAGCAGCAACATGCTGTCCCTCACATCACGCTTGTTATTCCCTTCAGTCTTCCTGTCTTTTCTCTTCTCACCAGGATAAGCCCCTGAGAACATCTCCCCCTGTAGTCATGTCAGGGCTATTCTGAGAGGCCAAATTCAATTAAGGAGATGGGCATATCTCCACAAGCACACACATGCTCTCTCACACACGCACGCACGCACGCGCAAGTGATCAGAGCATTGTCATGGAGTCAGCCCAAACCTCAGGAAGGCATTTCTGTCCCATAAATTTACATTTAAGCATCAAAGGACCCAGCCAATCAGCCAGCCATCACAATGTCGGCAAATCCTGTCACCGGGATGTTCCGAGTTTCCCGTGAAGTATGGAACCGATGAGCTAGCTGTTTCCAGCTGACTGTCAGCCTTCCTCAGAAGGGGTACCATTTCTGCCGTCTAAAGTGAATTTGCTAAAGCTGCGTTTTGGGAGGAAGGATGGAGAGGGGAGGGGCATGCACTGCTTCCAACAAGGCAGCTTGTTAAAATGCTCCCTTGTGTGTGTCTGTGTGTGTGACTCTGTGTGTCTGTGTAAGACTATGTGTGTGTGCGTGTGTGTGTGTGTGTGTGTGTGACTCTGTGTGTCTGTGTAAGACTATGTGTGTGTGTGTGTGTGTGTGTGAGACTGTGAGTGAGTGAGTGATTGAGTGTGAGAGAAAAAGAAACCTCTACTATCCTACCCTGAAGCACCATGTACACCATGTACAGCATATACACTCTGACTGAGACAGAGAAGAAAACATGTTGTTTGCAGAGAGCCAGAGAGATGAGGAGGAGGAGTGATCTGAGCGCAGCAGGCCATGATGAACAGTGTTACAGGGCTTCAGCTGCACCATCCCACCAGAGAGAGAGAGAGAGAGATATATAGAGGGAGAGAAAGAGAGAGAGAGAAAGGGAGAGAAAGAGAGAGAGAGAGAGAGAGAGAGAGAGAGAGAGAGAGAGAGAGAGAGAGAGAGAGAAAGAGAAGGAGAGAGAGCTATAGAGGGAGAGAAAGAGAGAGCATTCTGTTTTATTCTGAATGTAGGCCACACAGTATCAGGGTCCATTACAGAAAGCTGCAGCACTCAGCAGATTTACCCTGAGCAGAGAAATGATCTTTTATGCCCACAGTAAAGAGCCCATGAAAGTACCATAACCCACACGAGGAGAGAGGAGGAAAAAAGCCGCGTTTTTAATGATTCTGTTTAATCTCCTCGTGAAAACCATAAAGAAAACGAAAGCCCTTATCTTCCACCATTACTCATATTTACACAGTGCATCCATCCATCCATCAACCCGCCCTGCCTGGGAGAGAGGAGGGATGAGAGAGGGATAGCTGGGTGGAGGATGAGAGGATGAGGCCAGCGCTAATGCTGGGGCTGGGGGTGGGGCTGGGGCTGGGGGTGGGGCTGGGTCAGGGGGTGGGGCTGGGGGTGGGGCTGGGGCTGGGGTCAGGAGCTCTGCCAGCGGGCGTTCAGGCGACGCAGCTTGACCCCACAGCCGGCAGGGGAGGTCTATTTAAAGCTCCGTGCCCACTTCCTGTGTGAGAGGAAGTGCCTGGCAGGGTGTTGGTGAAAGTGATCCTGAGATGCAGACCACGGTCATGATATCCATCTGAGGGGTTGGGTGTCACCAAGCTCTCTCTCTCTCTCTCTCTCTCTCTCTCTCTCTCTCTGTCTCTCTCTCTCTCTCTCTCTCTCTCTCTCTCTCTCTCTCTCTCTCTCTCTCTCTCTCTCTCTATCTCTCTCTCTCTCTCTCTCCCTCCCTCCCTCCCTCCCTCCCTCCCTCCCTCCGTCCCTCCCTCCCTCCCTCCCTCCCTCTCTCTCTCTCTCTCTCTCTCTCCCTCCCTCCCTCCCTCCCTCCCTCTCTCTCTTTCTCTCTCTCTCTCTCTTGCTCTATGTCTCTCTCTCTATCTTTCTCTCTCTATCTCTCTCTATCTCTCTCTGTCTCTCTCTCTGTCTCTCTCTCTCTCTCTCTCTCTCTCTCTCTCTCTGTCTCTCTCTCTCTCTCTCTCTCTCTCTCTCTCTCTCTCTCTCTCTCTCCCTCCCTCCCTCCCTCCCTCCCTCCCTCCCTCCCTCTCTCTCTCTCTCTCTCTCTCTCTCTCTCTCCCTCCCTCCCTCCCTCCCTCCCTCCCTCCCTCCCTCCCTCCCTCCCTCCCTCCCTCCCTCCCTCCCTCCCTCCCTCCCTCCCTCCCTCTCTCTCTCTCTTGCTCTATGTCTCTCTCTCTATCTTTCTCTCTCTATCTCTCTCTATCTCTCTCTGTCTCTCTCTCTCTCTTCTCTCTCTTTCTAATCTCTCTCTCTCAGGACCCGGAACTCCAGATCAATGTCTGTAACAGTAACTGTAAACAGGCTTTTCATACTTGAACGACTTCCTGGTCATCCTGCGTTCCTCCGGCCACCAGCGACCCGTGTGGGGGGGGGGGGGGGCACAGGTAAGGGATATGTGGATCTTAGCTGACACTCACAAACACACACACACACAGGAGCACATATGCAAGCACACACATACGCACACACAGTCACACAAACTCTCACACACACAAGTGCACAAAGATATGCACGCACTCATGACTCCCAATGAGAGATAAGAAGATTCTTCACACACACATACACAGCGAGTCACAGCTGGGAGCCTCCATATCTTGGCCCTGGTGTGTTTTTTGCGCTGTTAGCTGCTGCCAGTGAAATCTGAACAACCCCGGGTGATTCAGAGAGTGAAGCCAGCTCATCCTTTATTCAGGAGTGTGGTTGCTTCATCACAGCTTATTTATTTATTTCCCACCTTTTCTACCTCCACTTACAGTGCTCCTAGTCCAGAGTGAGCAGTGGAGCTCAATAATGGAACACGGCAAAGAAACTCCTCCTCCCTCACCCTGAGACTGCTTCCCAGCATGCATCTGTCTGTTCAGGAGTGTGTGTATCTGTGTGTGTGTGTCTGTTCAGAAGTGTGTGTATATGTGTGTGTGTGTCCCTGAGTGTGGGTGTTTCAATGTGGTGCTCTCTCTCTCTCTCTCTCTCTCTCTCTCTCTCTCTCTCTCTCTCTCTCTCACGCTCTCGCTCTCGTTCTCTCTATGCATATAAATACACACAGTGTGTGTTTGTGTGTGCTGAGTGGTGTGAAGTGAGCTGGAGGAGCAGAGCTCCAGGGAGTGTCAGGGTAATGAAGACGTCACCAGTCGGCAGCCCTCCTCCAACACACACACACACACACACAGTCATAAACACACACACACAGTCATAAACACACAAACTCACACACAGTCATAAACACACACACTCAGAGAGACTCCCCAGGAAGGGTATTTAAAGCCGTATTCAGAGGGAGAAGAGAAGCGAGGGGTAAATCCTGTTGAGGCCGTGTCGTGTCTAGAGGAGGTGGAGAGGGTTTACTGGGTGAGGTGGAGCAGGGGAAGAGGAGCAGGGGCAGGGGAAGAAGAGCAGGGGAACAGGAGCAGGGGAAGAGGGGCAGGGGAAGAGGGGCAGGGGAAGAAGAGCAGGGGAACAGGAGCAGGGGAAGAGGAGCAGGGGAACAGGAGCAGGGGAAGAGGAGCAGGGGAAGAAGAGCAGGGGAAGAGGAGCAGGGGCAGAGGAGCAGGGGAAGAGGAGCAGGGGCAGAGGAGCAGGGGAAGAGGAGCAGGGGAAGAAGAGCAGGGGAACAGGAGCAGGGGAAGAGGAGCAGGGGAACAGGAGCAGGGGAAGAGGAGCAGGGGAAGAGGGGCAGGGGAAGAAGAGCAGGGGAAGAGGAGCAGGGGAAGAGGAGCAGGGGAAGAGGAGCAGGGGAACAGGGGCAGGGGAAGAGGAGCAGGGGAAGAGGAGCAGGGGAAGAGGAGCAGGGGAAGAGGAGCAGGGGAACAGGGGCAGGGGAAGAGGAGCAGGGGAAGAGGAGCAGGGGAAGAGGAGCAGGGGAAGAGGAGCAGGGGAACAGGGGCAGGGGAAGAGGAGCAGGGGAAGAGGAGCAGGGGAAGAGGAGCAGGGGAACAGGGGCAGGGGAAGAGGAGCAGGGGAAGAGGAGCAGGGGAACAGGGGCAGGGGAAGAGGAGCAGGGGAAGAGGAGCAGCGGCAGAGGAGCAGGGGAAGAGGAGCAGGGGAAGAGGAGCAGGGGAGCAGGAGCAGGGGAAGAGGAGCAGGGGAAGAGGGGCAGGGGAAGAGGGGCAAGGTTAACCACGCTGCTCCCTCATCATATGAGAGCGACCACACATCTACTGAGGAGGGGGGCACTTCACACACTCAGATACACACACACACTCTCTCTCTCTCATACACACACTCTCTCTCTCATACACACACTCTCTCTCTCTCATACACACACTCTCTCTCTCTCATACACACACACTCTCTCTCTCTCATACACACTCTCTCTCTCTCTCATACACACACACACACTCTCTCTCATACACACACACACACACACACACACACTCTCTCTCATACACACACACACTCTCTCTCTCTCATACACACGCACACACACACTCTCTCTCTCTCATACACACACTCTCTCTCTCTCATACACACACACACTCTCTCTCATACACACGCACACACACACTCTCTCTCTCTCATACACACACTCTCTCTCTCTCATACACACACACACTCTCTCTCTCTCATACACACGCACACACACACTCTCTCTCTCTCATACACACACTCTCTCTCTCTCATACACACACACACACTCTCTCATACACACACACACTCTCTCTCATACACACACACACACACACACACACTCTCTCTCTCTCATACACACACACACATGTGTGTTCTGATGCAGAAGGCACACACAGGGAAGCACATTGACAGGGGACAATGAAAAGGGACAATGAAAAGGGACAATGAAAAGGGACAATGAAAAGTGCACTCACAGATTTTACTCTGAAACACGCACACACAGGAACACACATTACAAGCAACAGGAAACCAGTTTAGTTTGACACAAGCTTTGCTTTAGCTTTCATTGTGTGAGTCAAGGTCAAAAAAGGGAAGAAATACACAAAGAAAAAAACAGCAAAGCACGAGGAGATATGTGCGTGTGGTTCAGAGGTGCTCTCTGAAGGCTGGATCTTATGGAAGTGGTTTGGGGGTATTCATGGAGATGACCAGTTGGTAAGCATACGTATCTCAGGTCATGTAACTGCTCTGTCCTGAGGGCAGTTGCGGTCTGACAGTCTGGAGGGTACATGAATCTCTGGGTTATCTTCATACTGCAAACCCTCAGAAGGTCCCATTTACCTCAACCAACTCAGCCAACCACCTCCACCCCAAAAGATGGGCCCACACCATTCCAGTCCAACTTCCCCACCCTCTGAATCACAGCCCTGCTAGAGGCCTGGTGTGGTGGACCAGCCCTGGCCAGCCCCACAGCCCTGCTAGAGGCCTGGTGTGGTGGACCAGCCCTGGCCAGCCCCACAGCCCTGCCAGAGGCCTGGTGTGGTGGACCAGCCCTGGCCAGCCCCACAGCCCTGCCAGAGGCCTGGTGTGGTGGACCAGCCCTGGCCAGCCCCACAGCCCTGCCAGAGGCCTGGTGTGGTGGACCAGCCCTGGCCAGCCCCACAGCCCTGCCAGAGGCCTGGTGTCTAGAGCCTATCAGGGTCCACCAGGGAGACAGGCAGGGTCTGGAGGGTCTGGTCGCCATGGCGTCACCACAGAGGGAGAACACCCAGGGGAGACAACAACAATACCACAATGACATCACTTCCTGTCCAGAGAGGACAAACAGGAAGCTGAGGGCTCTCAGGGCTCTCTAATCCAAAACATTGCATGGTCTGTGTGTGTGTGTGTCCTGTCCCTTATTATACTGTCTCTGTTTGAACTATTCATTCTATCACCACCCCGCTGCCACACTGAAACTCTACCAGCTGCATCAGGAGGGAGGGAGGAGAGAGAGGCAAGGGGAGAGAGGGAGGGAAATAACGTATACAAGACAAGACAACCCAGGATTAAATACATTTGTTTTCTCCGGCACAAAATTAGTATTGACGGAAGCGTGCCACCCTTTCCCCTGGTGGAGAGAGCAAACCCAGCCATGTTGAAAATTAATTACTCAAGAGTGTGTGAGCGCCAATGAGAAGCAGTATGGCTGAGGCAGGCGTGGAGAAATGGAAGTTTGTGTGTGTGTGTGTGTGTGTGAAGGGTAGAGGAGGGGAAGCCAGGGGCTCGATATGCCCATGGGCAACCATCACACACACACAAACACAGTAAAAAACTGAAACCAGAAACTCCATCATTGTGTTCTAGAACCTGCAAAACTGGTTCTGTAAGCCAGTCTGCTATCCAGTTAAGTAAGTGTGAAGGTGTGTGTGTATGTGTGTGTGAGTGTGTGTGTGCGTGCATGCCCGTGTGTGTGTGTGTTCAGGACAGTTTATCACCATACAGCAGCCTGAGTGTCAGAGAAGATAGACAATAAAAAAGACTGACTACTCCATATATCTGCACCTAAGAACTGATCTCAGATCTCCTCCCTCCCTCCCTCTCCTCCCCCCCCCCCCAGCTCTGGTGCTGTCAGTCAGGGCTGGGCGGTTGAAAGCTCCTTGTCCATTAGACTGCTCAATTATCTCAACTCAAGATGTTTATGTCCTCACAATTACTGCTACATCCTCCCACTAAATTATGCATGAGCTAGGTCTGCCAACCTCGACTGCTCTGATTTGGGCTCGGGTTACCTCACTGTGTGTGTGTGTGTGTGTATACGTATGGTGTGTGAGTGTGTGTGTGTGGGGGGGGGGGACTGTTAGGATGTGTGTGTGTGTGTGAGTTTGCATGCGTCAAACGAGTGTGAGATGGGTTTGTTTGGTCTGAGTTGAAGTGTCCATCAGAACCTCACCTACCAATGTACTGTACAGCCTTCCATGTCCCCTAGATGAGCTTTAACCATACAGACACATGCCCCCTCTCCCTCCCTGTCCTCTCCTTCACCTGTGCTCCCAGCAGCAGCTGTGTTGATCAGGCAGAGGAGGAGCACAAAGACTAAATCACAACCCTCCTCTCTGGTCCCAGCTGAGCACAACAGGTCGCTTCCACACACACACACAAACACATACCACACACAGGCACACAACAAACACACCCACACAAACACACACACACAGGCACACACACACACACACAGTGACTTCTGTGTTCACTAATTGGAGGCCTGGCTTGCCTTCACAATCAGATGATACTGACAAGGTGTCCATGCTGTGTGACAGGGTGAGCAGGACATGGGGGCAGGGCATCCAGACATCAGGGTCAGGGCTTGGAAGGTTCTGGTATCCATGCTGTATGCTGCTCAGTCCTCAGAACACAGCACTCTGCTCCAACAGAACAGCAGACAACTTAGTTATTTTGGTATCTGAGAGGACTGAAGGGGAAGTAATTTAATTAGCTGCTGTTTTGGAAGAGAACCCAGAGGTTGTGTTGCTGTCAACAACACTGAGAGAAGAGGATCTTCTAGCCCCGGAGGCTGCTAGCGACAACCCGCCTCTAAACAGACTCTGCTGGCGACAACCCGCCTCTAAACAGACTCTGCTAGCGACAACACGCCTCTAAACAGACTCTGCTAGCGACAACCCGCCTCTAAACAGACTCTGCTAGCGACAACACGCCTCTAAACAGACTCTGCTGGCGACAACACGCCTCTAAACAGACTCTGCTGGCGACAACACGCCTCTAAACAGACTCTGCTAGCGACAACACGCCTCTAAACAGACTCTGATAGCGACAACACGCCTCTAAACAAGGTTTTGCTAGCGACAACACGCCTCTAAATAAGGGTTTGTAGCAAACCCTCAGCAAGGCCAGCTTTGTATTGGCCCAAGTTGAGGAAACAGTCGTGCCTGAAATGTTTGGCACAGACATACAAAACTTTGGAAAGTTGTGTCTGCGCATTTCCAGAGAAAAAATTAAATGTACATTTACATTTAGTCATTTAGCAGACGCTTTTATCCAGAGCGACTTAGAGTAAGTACAGGGACATTCCCCTGAGGCAGGTAGGGTGAAGTGCCTTGCCCAAGGACACAACGTCAAAAATCCTTTGGCCTATGTCTTCGTCTTGCTCGGCTTACGGCTGGCATTTCACCAGGAGGCATATACGCATCCTGGTTTACGCCTGCTTTCACAGGCGTTTTTTGTACAAACCGCGGAATATATAATTAGGCAGACTTAACGCATCCCCTCCCATCTCTTTATGGGAAACTCCCACTTTCCCTTTGACCCTCCCGTGAATGCATATGTATGACACGGAAAGGCGCAATTTTCCATTTTCAGACACGAGGCCCTGGGTCTTCTGAGGCTCAGATGAAGGAACTAATAAAAACGAATAAAGTATCATGTAAATAACACTACTGAGTCCTGCTGCCTGAACCAAACCCCATCTAAAAGCCCAATATTCGGCCGAATCCAAAACAGAATCCTGGATTCAGTGCATCCCTACTCTAAACAGACTCCAGCGCTCCCCGCTGAACACATGTACCCCTCCTCTGCCAGGCAGAGCTGCACCTCACCCTCAGACACTAACCATCCTAAAACACCCACATCACACACACAAATCCTGTTCCTTCCCACTGAAATTCTCCTCAACCCAGCTGTAGGTGTTATATTTAGAGCTTGTTTCAGATCCCAGCGTCAGATAAGCGCCCGCTCCAACTCCTGGTGATTGGGGGCTCAAATAGTGGCCATCTTTAACAGAACGAGTCTGCTGGTCCTCCTGTTAGAGGAGAAATCCTCAGCACACAGAGGGCTCATCTCCAGGCTCAGCACACAGAGGAGTCATCTCCAGGCTCAGCACACAGAGGAGTCATCTCCAGGCTCAGCACACAGAGGGCTCATCTCCAGGCTCAGCACAACAGAGGAGTCATCTCCAGGCTCAGCACAACAGAGGAGTCATCTCCAGGCTCAGCACATAGAGGAGTCATCTCCAGGCTCAGCACACAGAGGAGTCATCTCCAGGCTCAGCACACAGAGGAGTCA
>NC_140361.1:710000-717500 GCF_054491055.1 Hypomesus nipponensis
CAGTGTTTCTAGATATCCTTCACCTTCCTGGTGTGGCAGTGCGGCCGACAGCAAGATCACTTCTTATAATGAATCAATCATCAAGCTGATGTTTGTATGTATCAGCAGCCGTGAGAGAGAGAGAGAGAGAGAGAGAGAGAGAGAGAGAGAGAGAGAGAGAGAGAGAGAGAGAGAGAGAGAGAGAGAGAGAGAGAGAGAGAGAGAGAGAGAGAGAGAGAGAGAGAGAGAGAGAGAGAGAGAGAGAGAGAGAGAGAGAGAGAGAGAGAGAGAGGCATGTGATCAGGGACGGGCCACAGGAGGAGGGGACACTCAGCAGATGTAGGTGCTGTGGACGCATTCAGAGAACGGCTTTAGAAAGAGAAATCTAGTGGCATCTTCACGCCATCTGTGCTCTGCTTGTTGGAGCTTGTTGGTTAGAACAGTATGACCTTAGGGACACATTCACTCTCACACACACACACACACACACACACACACACTCATCTGTCCCACTTGTGAAGTGTGATTCTGTCACCATTATGAACACTCTATGACTAACTCCTGCATCCTCATGACTCAGTCTCTCACCCTACTCCTCTCCATCTCTCCATCTCTCCTCCTTTACATCTCTCCAGTTTCCAATAAACCACACACACATATACACACACACACATATACACACACACATATACACACTTACACACAAAATTCACACATAGAACCTAAAATTAACAATACTTGTCCGTTTCGGTCTAAAACTGGATGTTAAGAGATTGTGTCCAAGTGTTCTGACACTTCCTGTAGAATCTGGCTTTAATCACAGGAAACACACACACCAACACACACACATCACCAAACACACACATCACCAACACACACACATCACCACACACACACACCAGCAACACTCTGGACATGCATGGTCTCATACAGGCCTACTCGTGAGGGGACACCCTGAAACAAGTACATCCAAACACTGTCGACCTTCATGACAGATACAATGAAACAACTCTGTCACTTTCTGTCATACACGATGATAACAGTGAAGAGCAGAGAGGATCAGTTTTAAACACTTGAAATACTGCCTTTCAGAAATCCCAACATGTGACTATATTGAATAGCAGTATTGAATGAAGGGAAATGGAGGTTATTAGTTCCTGTTCCGGACATCACGAGTACCTGTTCCTCATTTCAGACTTCAGTAGTTCCTGGATCTGCCTGTTCCAGCTATCCTGTCAGAATGTGTCTGCTGATACCTCACCACAACAGCTGTTCTCCCCTTAGGTACTGTTCCCCCTCCAGAAACATGAGGAGCAGCTACACGCTTCTGTTTCCTGTGGCGCGAGGCGAGGGAGACCAGAGACATGTCTCTGCTAAGGACTCACCTCCCTTCTCTAACACAGCACCTCCGTTTTCAGAGTGTGTGTCTGTGTGTGAGTGTGTGTCTGTGTGTGTGTGAGTGAGTGTGGTGGGGGGGGGGGGGGGGTAATGGCCAGACAGGAGAATTAAATATTATTAAATAGCACACTGCTCATTACACCTAGCAATTACAAAGGGATCAGGGGTAAAAAACTTGGAACGCTTGCCTAGCAAACAAACTATGTCTGCCAGAGAGGAGGGAGGAGGTGGAGGAGTAGGGGGAAGAGGGGGAGGAGAGGAGTGGAGGAGGAGGAGGAAGAGGAGGTGGAGGTGGAGGTGGAGGAGGAGGAGGAGGAGGACAGGGGAATCAAGAGGAGGAGGGGGGGAAAAGAGGAAAAGGAGGAAGAGAGGGAGGGACAAGGTTGAGGAAGAGATGAAGAGGAAGGTGGACAGAAAAGAGGAGGATAAGGATAGCAGCTCTTAGATGGATAAATGACTCATGGCCTTTTTAAATGGCAGCACTTAGTGTCCCTCTGTACAGCCTCTCTACCAAGCCCAAGAAAGTCAGGCCGGGATAAATTAGCACTTACTTCAGACACCATGGAGGATAACACGCTATCAACGAGAGGTCAGCCGGCATGGAGGATAACATGCTATCAACGAGAGGTCAGCCGGCATGGAGGATAACACTATCAACGAGAGGTCAGCCGGCATGGAGGATAACATGCTATCAACGAGAGGTCAGTCGGCATGGAGGATAACACAATATCAACGAGAGGTCAGCCGGCATGGAGGATAACACAATATCAACGAGAGGTCAGCCGGCATGGATGATAACGGTATCAACGAGAGGTCAGCCGGCATGGAGGATAACGCTATCAACGAGAGGTCAGCCGGCATGGAGGATAACACGCTATCAACGAGAGGTCAGCCGGCATGGAGGATAACGCTATCAACGAGAGGTCAGCCGGCATGGAGGATAACACACTATCAACGAGAGGTCAGCCGGCATGGAGGATAACATGCTATCAACGAGAGGTCAGCCGGCATGGAGGATAACACACTATCAACGAGAGGTCAGCCGGCATGGAGGATAACACACTATCAACGAGAGGTCAGCCGGCATGGAGGATAACACAATATCAACGAGAGGTCAGCCGGCATGGAGGATAACATGCTATCAACGAGAGGTCAGCCGGCATGGAGGATAACATGCCATCAACGAGAGGTCAGCCGGCTGAGACACAACGCGGTGGCAGAGAGAGAGGACCAACCACTGAACATGCATCATTACATATCATCTTGATAAGTCTGTGCATGAAACAGTCTTCAGAGGAGAATGGAGAGATATAAGTGAATCTCATGTGTGTGTGTGTGTGGGGGGGGGGGGGGTAGTGGTAGGGATGGCAAAAGTGAGATGGCTGATTTGAAGTATGTACTTGAGGGTACATGTGTGTTTGTATAACTATGTGGGAGAGCTGAAAAATAAAAGAGAGAGAGAGCAAGAGAGAGCAAGTGAGAGTGAAACAGATAGAGCAAAGTGAGAGCGAGAGATGAAGAGCGTGAGAGAGATGAAGAAAGAGAGAGCGAGAGAGAGAGATGAAGAGAGAGAGAGAGAGAGAGAGAGAGAGAGAGAGAGAGAGAGAGAGAGATGAAGAGAGAGATCAGTAAGTTGGATGGAGAGGATAGAAAACAGTCTCCAATATTCTGCCCCCAGACACCATTCATGTGTAGCAATGAGCTGAGACTGGAGGCCAGGGAGGGCTGGGGCTGGGGCTGAGGCTGGGGCTGGGGCTGGGGCTGAGGCTGAGGCTGAGGCTGGGGCTGGGGCTGGGGCTGAGGCTGAGGCTGAGGGGCTGGATGAGAGACAAGCCATCTCTGTCTGACAAACATCACATAGCTCCACAGAGACACGGAATGGCACACACACTCACACACACACACACACACTCCTGAAAGCCTGATCTCTCTTTATCTCGGTTCAGCATGCACACACACTCAGACATACACACACACACAAAGGTAAAGGCTCAAACACTCGCACAAATAGAAACAGGGGCACTGCAGGGCATAGTTTAAGCTCCTTTGACATCTACTGTACAGCTCACGTCATCACAAAGAAGAAGAAAGGGTGGAGAATTATTCCTCCTTCCCATCACTCCAGAAAGAAATGAGCATTTGAACAATAACACCTTCCCTGTAATAAAGCCTGTTAATGAGAGCTGAGCAGGCTTACATTTACTCACGGTCACAAGACATTAATAACAGGACAGACACGAGATGTCAACAGTAATCTGCTGGGAGAAACATGATCCAGGTAAACCACTCAAATCTATTCCATCGCTGTCATATGAAATCTTCTGCCCTGTTGTGCTGTGAGATTGAAACCTGCGTTCCCTGAAAGTGTCGCTGATGAGTTTGCTCCAACGGTCCCTAATCAATTTGGGAATTTGCCGGAGCGATAGTTTATTCAGAAAAAGGATGAAAAAAAGCGATTGTGACTGGAGGCCCCTGGTGGTATGATGATGAGAAAGAGAGGAGCAGAATTATTCTACGTTGTCGACTAACGCTCGACGGATGGGGAGATGGACAGAATTATGCAAGGAGCTCTTCTCCAGAACGGTTACACAATCTGGGTCTTAATGAGCCACAACTCTCTCACACGCCCAAAAGAAGGAGGGAGGAGGAGAGGGGGTGTGGGGCGGTGTGGAGGGAATTAGGGAATGCAAATCAGAGTGCTAAAAAACACAGAAAGGCCTCTTAGCATTCTGCTTGGGCTGTGGTCAGCTCTGACCTTGCAGCATCGAAACTCCACAAAAGGCTGTGTCTGAATGTGAAACGTGTGAATATTGGATCAGTGACAGGCTGAACCCTGTGTTCAGACAGGGTCAACGAGAAGATGTCGTCAAGGTCAGTGAGGAGAGACGATAGGAGAGTCAGGCTCGACGCGCCGGATCAAAACTTCCTTCATGAAAAGCTCTACCTGTATACCGTCCTCACAGGTAGTGTACACAGCTATCTTTATGAACACTCAGGTCCATCTCTCCTGTTTGCAATGCAAACTATCTTTTGTATGTCATGTTTGCTCAGGCCTGTGTCAACTCAACACAGGCCTGAGTCCAGGTTCTAACTAGTCCTGCTACAGACGGAGCAGTGATCAGGCCATCTGTCTGTCTCTCTGTCTGTCTGCATCTCTCACCATATGGTGGAGAGAGAGGGCTGTATGTCTGGGGAGGACTAGCATGGGGCCTGACTGCTGTGGCATCAGTATATGACTTCAAAACTGTTTCGACGGCTTTGAGGTGTGTGTGTGCATTTGAAGCTGAGGTTCAGCCAGAACAAAGATGTGTGTGTGTGTGTGAGGGTGCTCTGGATTTACACATGTGGGTGCAGACATAAAACAAAAAGGAAGTGATATAACAGTCCTGATATCTGATCTCCCATCACGCTATGCGTGGAATGTAATATCAGAGAATGAAAGAAGAGGCACCCAGAAGGTCAGATAGCGGAGAGAACAATGAAACATGAGGAGGAGGAGGTGGAACTAAGGCAACTGCAGAAGACGTAAGTGGTTCTGTGTATTTCTGTACGTTGACCCAGTCATGTGACTGTACTTCACAAGGTTGGATGGAGAGCTGATGACGGAGATTAGCCATGTGTTGTCCCCCTCACACACTGACACGCCTCACCTCACCTGCACAAGTCAAAGGGCAAATGGCTAGCCAATAAGAAAGCTGTGAAGCTGACTTCTTGCGGATGGTAATTCACGTATGTTTGAAGTCATGAGCAGAGCCCTCGACAAATAACATTCATGGCCCCAGGCAGAGGTGTAATTACAAAATTAATGAGTGAATAATTCACTCCACACCTCACCTCCAAAGTCTGCATGCGCAAGCACACACACACAGACACAGACACACACACAGACACACACATCCATGCCAATACACATACACACGTGCACGTACGCACATGCACACACACACTTTGCGTTGTGTCTGAGTGCTGCAGTGTTTCCGGAACGTTCTGTTGGAGCCTGGAGTCTCAGCTGCCTGCCTGTGATCTGGACTGATGGAGGATGATTGGCTGAAGCTGGAGTGAACCCCCACTGAGAAGACACACACACGAACACACACCTTAACCAGCGCACACACTAGCTTCCACACACACATCAACCAGAACCCAACACACCCACACCTTAGCTAATACACACACCTCAAACCACACACTAACTCACCAGCTTCCACACGCACACACACACACACACACACACACACACACACACACACACACACACACACAGAGCTCTCAAGCACACACACACACACACACACACACACACACAGAGCTCTTAAGCACACACGCACGCACGCACGCACACACACACACACACACACACAGAGCTCTCAAGCACACACACACACACACACACACACACACAGCTGTCGTGAAGTATCCAGAGTCATGTTCACAGCTCTTCTGCCAACAGACATTTACACCTTCCTCAACCAATTTACTCTGAGTACCTCCTCCTTCCACCCCCTCTCCCTCCCCACCCCCTCAACATTCTCATTCACACAGTCCTTGTGTCTAAACAAGAGCATAATCTGGGACACACAGAGAATCACATCACAATTCAGTTCAATTACAGTAAAGCGAGAAGGAAAACAAATCCAGAAATGCACTTTCCCAGGTCCGTATAGAAACACACGTACGCAGTTTCAGATTTACAGACTGTGTGCGTGTGGAAATAGCCAACAAACAAACACTCCCACCCCCTCACCCCCTCACCCCCTCACCCCCTCACCCCTTCACCCCCTCACCCCCTCACGCTCCATTCCCAGTGATGTGACGTACAGTGGGCCAGAGCAAGAACACTCACCACGCTAGCAGGACAACTGCTGCTCTCACTGCAGCCAATCACAAGAGGCTGGATGGCATGGCTATCCTGGCAGGAAGTGACGCGCTAGCAGGAAGTGACCAACAGGAAGTGACCAGTCTGTCCTGATCATTCATGTGGTCGTTCTAGGTCTCTTGCTGGGCTTTCTATACAATGAGTGTTTATCTTTAGATGAAAGATCTGCTAGATTAAAAAAATTTAATGTAAGAGTTATGTGTCTTTCTAAACCACATGGAATTCACTTCTCTCCTCCGAAGGAAAACCATGAACAAATGTAGAACTGTACAGTAAAAATCTTTAGAATTTTTTATTTAAAAAAAACATTTGATGGGGACTGCAGAACAGTCTCCCATCTGAAGACAGACTAGGACCCTTCAGCTGGTTTGTACTCAGGTTGTTCAGGGCGTGAAGGCTGAACAGATGCCTGGACAACTGAGAGGTTTCTCTCCGCCTCTCTCTCTGGGCTGCAGGTTTGTCTGAGGTAATGGGAAACATTCATATTGACACTTATCAGGGTAATAGAAGGAGAAGGCTTGTTTGGCTGCTCTGCAATCACTATCTGTCAAGTCCTGAGGACGACGCACCTTGTATGCTGACAGAGGGGAACTCAGAATGACACCTAGGATAGAGGTGCAAAAGGGTGTGCGTATTTGTGTGTGCGTGTGATTGTTTGTGCGTGCATTTGTGTGTGTGTATGTGTAAAGCATGTTAAGCGATGTTAGCTAAAGCAATTTCCTCCATTGCAGGAATTCGATTTGCAGCTTGTTTTGTAGCTGAGGGAGCCTAAATGAATGTGAATGAGTCGTAATGCCCTGTTTACCACTGCAGACGGCCCGGGACCGAGTCTGACTGGATGCAAAGACACACATTTATGGAATTCCTGATTAATTTCATTCATGTGCGATCATGGACTCAGGGTACCGGTCTGTTTGGAGACGTCACTACTGAGAACTGCTCTGGAGGAAGACCAGCTGAACAAGAGAACGATTGGTTCCCAGGGCGGCAGGTCAGTCCTGATTGGTCGGTATTGTGGCTGGCCGTTAACCCTTCCTGTTGAGAGAGGGAACGCCATTACAGCCCCCATCAACCCTCACACCTCTAGAACAACCCCTGATGTTTGGCTTTACACACACACACACACATACACACTCATACATACACACACTCACACACACACTGCACTTAGTGTGTCAAAGGGACAAAGAGCAGGAAGATCTTCTTGTCTGTGCTGTTGTCAGGGCAACAGCGACCACACAGAATGG
>NC_140361.1:722500-780000 GCF_054491055.1 Hypomesus nipponensis
TTTTTTTCTTTCATCTCTCTTGGTCTGCTCTGAAGAGGCTAATTAAACAAGGACAGAGAAATTACTATGGAACTAAAGGAGAGGACCTCTCCTGACCTTTCTGGAGATCTCAGTTCTGACGTCAGGTTGCCCATGGAAACAAGAAGAAATGGTGAGAGAGAGAGAGAGAGAGGAGAGAGAGAGAGAGAGAGAGAGAGAGAGAGAGAGAGAGGGTCAGAGTCATGTGTGTGAACCTTGGTGATATTTAACAATGCAGATTGTGAGATTCCTCTCCTCCTGTCTGTCTCAAAGGTCACCTTTTATGCCGGCCAACATTGGTGCAAATGGCTGAGAATGTGTTTAATAAGTGCTGCATGTTTCTGTCAAGCATTTGAAAGAAGATTTCAGTCAAACAATAATACAGTTAGTTTTGCGCACAGTATGCCTTGTGCTTGAAATAACTATGCATGTTGATGTGAACAATACCCATTTTGTGTCCATTTAGATTGCAAAATGTTGTTGCCCAGACAGAGTAATTAATGCTGGCATCTTCTCTGTCGCTCCCATCTTAAAGATTACAACAACAAGGGCTTCTGGGAGTTTGAGTCTCTTCCCCCCACCCCACCCCCCCACGCCAATGCCGTTCCGCCCGATAAGCACAAGCCTTGTTTACTTTTCCTTTTGACACCTCATCCTCAACAAACACAGCTTTGCTCTTAATTAGCCTTAAACTACTCACAGAAAAGCAGAGGAAAAGTGAAGGAGAGAGAGCGAGGGAGAGCCAGAGAGAGAGATATGAGGGAAAAATTTGAGATGAGAAAGAGACAGGGAGGGAAACAGAAGGAGAGGGAGAGAGAGGGGGAGAGAGGGAGAGAGGGAGAGAGCGGGAGAGATGCAAGGATCCCAAGGAGATCTGGATTGGTCTTGACAACAAAGGAGACTGTGCCGTCCTCTCAGTGTTCTGGTGCAGAGCATTAGTATTGACGCCTCCATCCTCGTGCTCCTCACAGCAGCTAACAGGAAGACCAGCGTCCCAGAACAGGCACTGCTCCTGCTCGGCACTGCTCCTGCCAAGTCAGGCCACAGACAACTCTGTCTCTCCCACATTTAGTTTTACACTACAAGACATTGTTCCCCCGCGCATCCTCTTCCTCCCTCGTTGGGCGTATCAGAATTCAGTATTTTCAGGGCAATTACATTTCCTGTCTCAAAGACGTGGAAAAAAACACGTTCACTTTGAAGTAGCTGGTGTTTTTAAATAGTCTGTTAGTTCAATTTTCTCTGGCTGTGATTACTTCCTACAGATTGAGTTTTTTTTTTGGTCTTTTTGAAACAGTGTTTACTCACATCTGACATTCGAGACTCCCCACGTTCTGTAAAGGAAGAGGACTTATAGCAGCTTAGCCATAGAACATTCATCTGTCCTGACATCCCACACATGCACAGACACACGTTCACGCTAGGAGAAGATGAGGAGAGGGGGACAGAGAGGAGGAGAAGAGGAGGAGGAGAGGGAGACAGAGAGGAGGAGAAGAGGAGGAGGAGAGGGAGACAGAGAGGAGGGGAAGAGGAGGAGCGATGGATGAAAGTTAGAGGTAGCAGACCCATGCACTCTAATTCAACTTTGGGAGTGAATCTTGCTTGGTTGGCCAAATGGTGACGCTGCCTTTCCCTGGTGGTTGTGGCTAATCTCCCAGGCTACTGCAACACACGCCTGGCTCTGGAGCTTCTCCTCCTGTCAAACCCCTGGGCCCTGCCAACCCATTCACCTTCATAAGGCACGTAGGGAAAGAGAGGAAAACAGTCAGCAAGGGAAGTATAGCTGCTGTGGAACGATCTCATGTTTGGCCCCAGGGTTGCTGTGGCTTCCCAGAAGCCCCGTTGCTTTGAGGAGGGCGCAGGTTGGCAGGCATGCTGGTGAGTACAGCTGCTTTTAACCAGAGAGGCTTGGGTCATCCCCAAACCTCTGCAGCTTTGAACCATAATCAGCCTGTCATCCCTCCTGTCAACAGCCTGCCCAGTGCTGACTGGAGGTCTCTGTTACTAGAGAGGAGCTGGGTGTCTTGCCTCATCAGCGAACACAGACTAACTCTGACCACTAATATCACACACACACAGGGTTTGCCATCACACATGGTCCCCATCCTCTCTCTCTCTAACGCTATGATTAGACAGGCTAAATATCAGAAAGAGCATCTCCTGTGAATCGCCAGTAAGCTCCATTTGAGAGATGGGTGTTCACCTTCCTCTGACACCAGCCGGTAAATAACAGCCTTCCTACCTGGTCTGTTCTGTCTTCATGCAGCCTGCCTCACAGCTGGACAGCCTGATCCACCTGGACTCTACATGAGTCTGCTCATAGAGGGGCTGTGTACGTGTGTGTGTGTGTGTGTACGTGTGTGTGTGTGTGTGCTTTTTGTGCATAATCCCTCTAGTCCCAGAACATGCTTGTGACAGATTCATTAACACGTGCATCAATATCAGACTGAGCATATGTTACTATAAAGGAGTGCATATGTTTCTGACCCAGATCCAGGATGATGTGTTCTGTCAGCAGGGAGTGAGCTCCTCCCCTAGATCTCCTGCCCCTCTCTCTCTCCCGCACCATCAACCAGGAAGTCACCTTGGAGAGGCGGACCAATCAGGAGTGCTGGTGAGGTACAGAGCATTCTGGGACTCGGAGACATGGTGTGTGCTGGAGTATGAGAGTGGAGGAGAATCTATCCATCTCCCCCCTTCTCCTCCTCACACCTTCCTCTCACGGGGAATAGATTATTACCTCCCTCTGACTCCTGCCTGGGACACCAGGACATGCATATGCAGGAGAGGCTGGGAGAGATGGAGGAGGAGAGAGGGAGAGGGAGGGAAAGAGATGGAGGTGGAGAGAGGGAGAGGTAGAGATGGAGTAGGAGAGAGGGAAATGTGAGAGAAAGAGAGGTTGTATGAGAGAGGATGAGAGAGAGAGAGACAGAAAGAGACAGAGAGAGAGAGAGAGAGACAGAGAGAGAGAGAGAGAGAGAGAGAGAGAGAGAGACAAGAGAGAGAGAGAGAGAGAGAGAGAGAGAGAGAGAGAGAGAGAGAGAGAGAGAGAGATGCAAGCAGAGACAAATGTCTGCTCTTCATCAGCGGCACAGTCAAGAACAAAGTCCACAACGCCCCCTCTCCAAACAGAACAGGAGAAAAACAAACCTGTCCCTGGCAGCTAATGATTTTTGATAATATGTGTGCTGAGGACACAGCAAAGACTCTCATCTCCCTCCCCCCTCATCTCCCCTTTCTCTCCCTCCCCTCACCCCTCCCTCTCTCTCTTCCCCCCTCCTCCCTCACTCCCTCCCTCCCTCCCCCCATGCCTCTCTTATTGTGGAGTTATTTATATATTTCCCACTAGAGATTGTGTTATCTCCTGCAAACAGTTTGGGCAGGGAGGGTAGCCAGCTGAAGGTGAGTAATGCAGAGGACATATTAAATAAAGACAGGAGTATGAGTAGAGATGGATGATGTTTTTGGTCTGCAGGGGGGATGTACACAGGCAGCTCTCTCCACCCTCCCTCCCTCCCTCCCTCTCTCTCTCTCTCTCCTCTTGTTTTTATTGTATGTAAACTTTAGTCAGGCCCATGAGGTTACCCTGAAAATCCTCAAAACCTCCATCCTGTCGCCTCCTGATAACATCTCACGCTCGTCTTACCCAGCCTGTCACTCTATTTTCTGCCTCAGTGCTAGTACCCACCCCCCCCTCCACACACGTGTGCCTACGAGAGAGATGGGTGCGTGTGTGTGTGTGTGGGGAGGGGGGGGGGTGGAGGGGTGGAAGTTGGCATATCAAGCTGGGCGCTGGCTGGGCGCTCTGGAGGGAGTGAGAAGCGAACCTTTCTGGACCACAACTCCAGACAGGGTCACTCTCCTGCCCCCTCAACTGGAGAACACTAAACCTCCGGCATGTTTCTTTAATGTCACTCAGTCTCTCTCACACACACACAGTCATAAACATAAACACACACAGACACGTGTTCTCAGACACACTAACACATCTGGATAGGTATACTCTTGTCTTTATTTATAAGGTATACTCTTGTCTTTATTTATAAGGTATACTCTTGTCTTTATTTATAAGGTATACTCATGTCTTTATTTGTAAGGTATACTCTTGTCTTTATTTATAAGGTATACTCTTGTCTTTATTTATAAGGTATACTCTTGTCTTTATTTATAAGGTATACTCTTGTCTTTATTTATAAGGTATACTCTTGTCTTTATTTATAAGGTATACTCTTGTCTTTATTTATAAGGTATACTTTTGTCTTTATTTATAAGGTATACTCTTGTCTTTTATCATCACATTAGTGCTGCCAGTCTCGATTGAAGACACTGTCTGGCCTGTTGCTCTTCTGGATGAGACAAGGGGGAGGGGAGGCAGTGTTGCAGTAAATTCATTGCAGTAAAATTACAAGTTATTAGTGTATCCTGCTTCTCTCTGTTAACAGGCCTCACCACCTACAACAACCATGGTGATGCTGCTGATGCATACACAGCAGGTTTCAAGCTGGTAAGAGAGGAACACGTGACACAAAGACAAAAACTTCTTCCGTTTTTTCACTTCCACCCTTCCCTATCCTCACCTCCTTCCTCACCTCCTTCTTCACCTCCTTCCTCACCTCCCTCCTCCCTCTCCTCCCAGGCTGAGCAGCGGTGCATGATCATCACAACACTGTCAGGATGATCACCCTGATGTCTATCAGGTGTTAAACAAGCCTGATCCCTGAGAGGATCATTAAGATTGATTGAGAGATTGTAGCCAGCGATTGATGAGTGAGATTTACATCCTCCACCTGGTTCTGGTCCCTGAGCAGGTAGATATAGAACAGGTAGATATAGAACAGGGAGATATAGAACAAGGAGATGTAGAATAGGGAGATGTAGAACAGGTCTCTGTCTCTCTGTCTCTCTCTCCATCCCCTCTTTCTGCAGTTGTTCCGTCCTGTGGTTTGTCAGCAGGGTTGTGAGCAGAAGGACATGTGAGAGCTGGTTGTTGACTGGATTCTTCCCAAACACACTCCCCTCCACCTCCCCTAACATGCCTGTCACTGGGACTCCCAGATTCCCACCCCCTCCTCCAAACACCCCACACTCACTCTCAAACCACCCTACCTCCCCCTCCTCCCTCTCTCTCCCTGCTCTCTCTCTTTCCCTCCTCTCTCTCTCTCTCTCTCTCCCTGCTCTCCCTCCCTCCTCTCTCCCTGCTCTCCCTCCCTCCTCTCTCTCTCTCCCTGCTCTCTCTCCATCCCTGCTTCTCCCTCCTGCTCTCTGTAAACGTATGTCTGGTGACTGCTGCAGTGTTAGCGTCCTGACAGAAGGCTGTAGTCTCCCTCTGGGGTTGCTAGCTCAGGAACGATCATCATAATCATTAGAACAAGACACTGCCCATAACGCCAGGGCTAGTCATGGGAGCCACAGGGAGGCCTGAGGGCCATTGCTGTGGCACAAAGCCACAAACCAACACATGCTATAATTATGTTTGTTTAAAACTAAACGTTAAATACTTGCAGACCAGAACAATAATTGTGATGTGAATCAGGGCAGATTCTGTATTCATGGTTCTGGTTAATGGGCTTGTTTCTGTTCTCCAGTTCAGGGTACATGTATCAAAGTCTTCCTAAAGAGAGACACTTACTAGTCTCTCTTTTCTCTCTCTCTGTTACTTCTGTTTGTTCTCCCTTCTCTTCTGATGAGGTCAAAGCAAACAGGGAGTGTGTGTGTAGGGAGTGGCTGGGAGGAGGGCAGAGGAGCCTGGGTGATGGGAGCACCTGTTAGGTGAACTCTCTGTTTAACACACCCCACCACAGCTCAACACACACCTGTCATTCTCACTTTCAATTGATTCTTTCATCTTCTGGACTTGCTCAGAGAGTGGTGTGCGTACACACACACACAATCTTACACGCAGACACGCATCCGCTCACACGCTTACACACAACCATGAAATCAACACACACTGACACACACATACGCGTTTTGTCTGTCTGCATGTGTTACAATGATAAATGTGCAACACAGACAGATATGCTGGTTCACACTCGACTACACCCACACAACAAACACACACACTCCCTGTCGACACACACCCTCTCCACACACTCCCTCTCCACACACACCCTGTCCTGGGCATATCTGTGCTTGGCGACGACGTGAGAAGAACTGTCAGAGTGTAGATGACATTCACACACACACACACACACAGACACACAGACAGACAGACAGACAGACAGACACACAGACAGACAGACAGACAGACAGACAGATAGATAGAGGGTGAGTGGCAGAGAGAGAGCCAGACGGCAGGGGAGCCATGAGGAGTGGAGTTGTGTTAGGATGAGAAGAGGAGCTGGCAGGAGTCATCTGTGTTGTTCTGGACAAGACAGGGGGAGGACAGCCTGCAGAAGGTGCCTTGGCTTGTGTGTGTGTGTGTGTGTGTGTGTAACCTAATCAGCAGTGAAAGAACAAGCTCATAACAGATGTTAACTAACGTACGGATAGCCATTCCCCTTCCTTCTACTGCCCCCCCCACTACTCCTCCTCCTCATCCCCAACCCCTCCTCCTCTCCTTGTCGTCGGAGAGCAGATTGGGCAGAAATGAACAAGCAGAAGCCCAAGGTGGAGGACCGTATGGGAGACAGGGGGACGCGTGTGTGTGTGTGTGTGTGTGTGTGTGTGTGTGTGGGTGTGTGTGTGTGTGTGTGTGTGTGTGTGTGTGTGTGTGTGTGTGTGTGTGTGTGTGTGTGTGTGTGTGTGTGTGGGTGTGTGGGTGTGTGTGTGGGTGTGGGTGTGTGGTTGACCCCAGACAGGGGAGACAGGGCAGGCAGCAGGTGTCCAGGCTCTGGAGAGGAGCATCCTCCTGCCCTGGAACACACTGCACACCATGCAGTCTCAGGGTCTCTCTCCCTCCCTCTCCCCCTCTCGGTCTGACTCTCTCTCTCTCACACACACTTGTGTGTGTGTACACATGTATCATATGGCTTAGGGAGATGTGTGTAGCTGCATGTTTAGGTGTTTAGGTGGCTTAGCAAGCAGCAGTGAGTGTGTGTGTGTTTTGAGTCTCTGTGTATGTGTGTGTGTTGAGTGAGTGTGGTTGTGTGATTTGAGTGTGTGTGTGTGTTGAGTGGGGGACTCATGTTCCCTAAGGCAGGACTGCGTTCCTCTTCTTCTCTACTTCAAGAGCAGGTGGCAAAACAACACAAAGCAGCACAGTGACGTCATACAGTTCTGAAGACAGACACACACACACACACACACACACTCTCACACTCATATTCAGAGAGGTTTCTTGAGACTGCAGCTTCAAGTGGCTCCAAACACAATCCTCATTCCTGGCATAGTACAACACAGCCTGAAGGAAGCAGAGCAGAGTAGAATAGCGTAGAGCAGAGCAGATCTGAGTAGAGTAGAGCAGAGCAGAGCAGAGGAGAGTAGAGCAGAGCAGAGCAGAGCAGAGCAGAGTAGAGTAGAGCAGAGCAGAGCAGAGCAGAGCAGAGTAGAGTAGAGTAGAGTAGAGTAGAGTAGAGCAGAGTAGAGTAGAGTAGAGTAGAGTAGAGTAGAGTAGATTAGAGCAGAGCAGAGTAGAGTAAAGTTGTGTAGTGTAGACATCAAAGCAGAGCAGAGTACAGTAGATATCTAATCTCAGGTATTGGTGTGGAAGGAATTTTCAGGCTGTTTGAAGGGTGAGATATCCCATCACCCTCTTCTAATGATCGCTTGCAGAGTGAATCAATGAATTTGCTTGCAACAGTTCCTTTCAATGTAGTCTACCACCCATTAAAATGTTGTCTTTCTCCAAATGTTTGGATGTTCGATATTAGTGAAAGAAAATTGATATTAGTTAAAATAATTTGATATTAGTTTGATATTAGTTTAAATAACAGGTTTGGAGGTGATACAATAAAACAAAATTTAAAAAAATTCCCAGATGCAACGGACACAAATACACCTCACATTTCCCCAGACACACTGCACTCTCTGTAGTCTGTCTCCAGACACACTGCACTCTCTGTAGTCTGTCTCCAGACACACTGCACTCTCTGTAGTCTGTCCCCAGACACACTGCTCTCTGTAGTCTGTCCCCAGACACACTGCACTCTCTGTAGTCTGTCCCCAGACACACTGCACTCTCTGTAGTCTGTCCCCAGACACACTGCTCTCTGTAGTCTGTCCCCAGACACACTGCACTCTCTGTAGTCTGTCTCCAGACACACTGCACTCTCTGTAGTCTGTCTCCAGACACACTGCACTCTCTGTAGTCTGTCCCCAGACACACTGCACTCTCTGTAGTCTGTCTCCAGACACACTGCACTCTCTGTAGTCTGTCCCCAGACACACTGCACTCTCTGTAGTCTGTCTCCAGACACACTGCACTCTCTGTAGTCTGTCTCCAGACACACTGCACTCTCTGTAGTCTGTCCCCAGACACACTGCACTCTCTGTAGTCTGTCTCCAGACACACTGCACTCTCTGTAGTCTGTTTCCAGACACACTGCACTCTCTGTAGTCTGTCTCCAGACACACTGCACTCTGTAGTCTGTCTCCAGACACACTGCACTCTCTGTAGTCTGTCCCCAGACACACTGCACTCTCTGTAGTCTGTCCCCAGACACACTGCTCTCTGTAGTCTGTCTCCAGACACACTGCTCTCTGTAGTCTGTCTCCAGACACACTGCACTCTCTGTAGTCTGTCTCCAGACACACTGCACTCTCTGTAGTCTGTCCCCAGACACACTGCTCTCTGTAGTCTGTCCCCAGACACACTGCACTCTCTGTAGTCTGTCTCCAGACACACTGCACTCTCTGTAGTCTGCTCATGCAGCTGTCTGGGAGTTTGTTTGTGCCCACAGAACAACACCCTACTTCTGACCCATCACAGTGTTGTGAGTGTGTCCACCAGCACCCTGCTAATAACACAGTCTGACACTCCTGTAGTCCACTACACTCTCCTGTAGTCCACTACACTCTCCTGTAGTCCACTACACTCTCCTGTAGTACGCTACACTCTCCTGTAGTCCGCTACACTCTCCTGTAGTCCACTACACTCTCCTGTAGTACACTACACTCTCCTGTAGTCCACTACACTCTCCTGTAGTCCACTACACTCTCCTGTAGTCCACAACACACTCCTGTAGTCCACAACACACTCCTGTAGTCCACTACACTCTCCTGTAGTCCACTACACTCTCCTGTAGTCCACTACACTCTCCTGTAGTCCACAACACACTCCTGTAGTCCACTACACTCTCCTGTAGTCCACTACACTCTCCTGTAGTCCACTACACTCTCCTGTAGTCCACTACACTCTCCTGTAGTCCACTACACTCTCCTGTAGTCCACAACACACTCCTGTAGTCCACAACACACTCCTGTAGTCCACTACACTCTCCTGTAGTCCACTACACTCTCCTGTAGTCCACTACACTCTCCTGTAGTCCGCTACACACTCCTGTAGTCCACTACACTCTCCTGTAGTCCACTACACACTCCTGTAGTCCACTACACTCTCCTGTAGTCCACTACACTCTCCTGTAGTCCACAACACACTCCTGTAGTCCACTACACTCTCCTGTAGTCCACTACACACTCCTGTAGTCCGCTACACTCTCCTGTAGTCCACTACACTCTCCTGTAGTCCGCTACACACTCCTGTAGTCCACTACACTCTCCTGTAGTCCACTACACACTCCTGTAGTCCACTACACTCTCCTGTAGTCCGCTCTCACATGAGGTCTGACAGATCAGGAGATGTTGATGGTTGTTCTTCAAACTGATGTCTGTGACCTGACCCCTGACCCCTGTAGCCCCCTGTGAGAGGGGGGGGTCAGAGGGAGGGCCTGTCTCAGGGACGCAAAGGCTCCTGTGGGGTCAGGGGTCAGGGAGTGTGTGGAGGAGTTCACCTGTTTGTCTCCCTGGGTAACAGTTCGGCACCAAGGCAGGGATGAGCAAACACACACACACACAGATGCACAGTGGTGGCTGAGCTGATGGTGTTCTGCTGAGTGATGCTGTCCCTGAGGAATCCCAGATCGCAAAACAAGGAAAAAACTGTCTGAAGGGATCTTTTGTGTTAGTGACAGGACGCTCCTGTCCCCCCCCCCCTCCTCGCCCCCCGAACGTGTTTGAGCCGGTCCTGAAAACCACGACCACAGAAACACAAACAGAGATGTCTCCAACCCAGCCCTTCAGCCAGCCCTCCCCCTTCACCCAACCCTCCACCTCCAAGAAGCCCACTAACCCAGCCCTCCACCTCCAAGAAGCCCACTAACCCAGCCCTCCTCCACCAACCAGCCCTCCACCTCCAAGAACCCCACTAACCCAGCCCTCCTCCACCAACCAGCCCTCCACCTCCAAGAACCCCACTAACCCAGCCCTCCTCCACCAACCAACCCTCCACCTCCAAGAAACCCACTAACCCAGCCCTCCACCTCCAAGAAGCCCACTAACCCAGCCCTCCTCCACCTTCAACCAGCCCTCCTCCCCCTTCACCCAGCCCTCCTCCACCTCCACCCAGCCCTCCTCCACCTCCACCCAGCCCTCCACCTCCACTTACCTCACCCAGCCCTCCACCTCCACCCAGCCCTCCTCCTCCACCCAGCCCTCCTCCACCTCCACCCAGCCCTCCTCCCCCTTCACCCAGCCCTCCTCCTCCACCCAGCCCTCCTCCCCCTTCACCCAGACCCTCCACCTCCACCCAGCCCTCCTCTTCCACCCAGCCCTCCTCCTCCACCCAGCCCTCCTCCTCCACCCAGCCCTCCTCCCCCTTCACCCAGCCCCTCCACCTCCACCCAGCCCTCCTCCTCCACCCAGCCCTCCTCCTCCACCCAGCCCTCCTCCTCCACCCAGCCCTTCTCCCCCTTCACCCAGACCCTCCTCCTCCACCCAGCCCTCCACCTCCACCCAGCCCTCCACCTCCACCCAGCCCTCCACCTCCACCTACCTCACCCAGACCCTCCTCCTCTGAAGCAGCAGCTCCAGTCTGTCTCCATAAACATGTCTGAGCGCTCTGGGACAGAGGTCTGGTCCTAATGAGCTGGTCTATCTGCTCACCCCGGCCTTTCATACTCTGGACACGCTGATTGGACTGAGCCCACTGAACCAATCAGAGCCAGGCGGCCCTGGCAGGGACTGAGATGGGTAGAGGTCTCCCTGATTGCTGATGACATACTGCCTGGCACAAAGAGCACATGCTATTTTATCCACGCAAGCGTCAAAATTTGTGTAATTTTCTCCCATGAAATGCACACAAAGGAGGCTATCATCCTGGCTCACACAGGTGTGGAGGCACACACACACTCACACACACACACACTCACACATACACTCACACACAAGTGTGGTGGCACAGAGGGGGCTAATAAATCTTCTCTTCACGTGTGTCATGCTAAGTTATAAAGACGCCCAGGGGGTATTCAACAAGAATCCTAGGCACAGTCCAATAACAGAAATCCATTTTGCACCTTGAAAATGAGCTGCCTTTTATTTTAATTTGGCCTGCATAGTTGTTGTCCAGCACATGAATAATTGAAAAGTTGTTTGTGATTTGGTTAGTTGATAGAAACCCAACATTATTCACCCTTGTCCGCCAACACACACCAATAGGTTTGTTAAAGATTAACCAGAAAGGGGGAGAGAGAACGAGAAAGATTGAGAGAGACAGAGGTAAAGAGAATGAAAGAGAGAGAGGCACCATCTGAGGTATTTATGTAAAGAGAGTCCAGTGTTCACTAACAGCTAAAGAGATACGCGCAGTATTCAGGTCAGACCCAGCCAGACAGCGTGCGCCTGGCGTTTCACAAGGCCTTGTCATATCATCAGCAACAGGACTGTTTTGCATAATGGACTCAGCTCCTTTGAAGAACAGAGTGACACTGTCCTGTAATTCACCAAGGGGATGGACCAGAGAGAGAGTGAGAGATAAGGAGAGAGAGAGAGAAATGGAGTGAGTGAGTGAGTGAGTGACAGAGAGAAAGCGATTGAGAGTCAGGAGAGGTCTAGCACGACAACCATGATCGGAGCAGGATACAGGTTAAAGGACAGCAGTAAATTGCAGATGGGGGGATGAAGGGATGGAGGGAAAAGGAGGAGAGAGGAGGGAAGGCGTTAATATTCTGTTCTCAGAGGCAGATTTACGAGGGTGGAAGGCCACATCTTCTTTGTTTAGTCTCCTCAGACACGAGCAAAGCTTTCTCTCCTCTCTCTCCTTTCTCTCTCTCCTCTCTCTCTCTTTCTCTCCCTCTCCTTTCTGTCTCCTTTCTGTCTCTCCTTCCTCTCTCAAGCTGAGGAGGTCTAAGAGGAGGTCTTCTTTCTCTTTCTCTCTGTACCACAGCATGCTATTACGCCTTCGGAAACCATCACTCCCCCACCCACTTCATCAGAAAACAAAGAGGGGAGTGAAACTCAGAGGGAAATGGTTCTGCCAAGCCGACCGCCGGCCGTCTCAACACATCCATCTGGCGGTGAGCCCCGCGGTACACTCCGCCCCGCCCCGCCTCCCGTCCGCTAAACACAGAGCAGGCGAGGAGCTGGATCTGGTTAGTCACTGCAGGACAGGAGCCACTCCAGCCAGATTGAACACCCAGGACAGAGGACGCATATCTAAAGCTCCCAACAGATCTGAGACCAGACACACACACACACACCCAGGTGTAAAGCTGCAGTCTCCCCTGCTGTCTCTCAATGGGCAGAGGGCTTTAGGAAATCAAGAACACCCAAGGTACAGTATTCTGCTGTTGTAGTATGAAAGATGGCTGGAGGTGGATGATTTGATAGCCACATGAGTAAACACTGATGTGAGATGGGAAGCAGAGAGCTACTGGCTCCAGAGAGCCAGATTGGTGACAGGGAGCAGCCCAGCCCACAGGAAGCCAGACTGGCCGGTCTGGTGAAGCCGGCAGCTGAGGTGGGGTGGTTTTGTACGTGATGCGACGGTGAACACAGAGCTGGCGCTGGGAGACAGATTGGTGTGTGTGTCCTCTCTCAGCACCCGTACACCCCCCTTCCCCTCACCCACCTGCTCCGCACAGGCCGTGAGTCAGCACTCACACACACTCACACTGGTCAGCCCGTTTCCATGGTGACCGCTCAAGCTGAGGGGGAGTATAAGAGAAGTCTAAGTAGCATGGACGCAGGAAGAATTTCAATGCTGGCAGGCTGGAGGAAGGGGGAGGCTAGGGGAATGCAGGATGGAGGAGGGGGGATGGAGGAGGGGGGATGGAGGAGGGGGGATGGAGGAGGGGGGATGGAGGAGGGGGGATGGAGGAGGGGGGATGGAGGAAGGGGGATGGAGGAGGGGGGATGGAGGAAGGGCGATGGGGCCCCTGGCACCACCAGGGTGAGCTGCTGAACGGTAGGGAAGTCTGGTTTCAGGGAGTGGGAGCAGGGGGGGGGGGGGGAAGGAGACAAAGACATCTCAGAGTTGTCTTTGGTACTGAAAGTTAGAACCAACCTCTCTAGGCCCTGAACCTGCCCCCCTCCACACAGGGGACCTGCCCCCCTCCACACGGGGTACCTGCCCCCCTCCACACAGGGGACCTGCCCCCCTCCACACGGGGTACCTGCCCCCCTCCACACAGGGGACATGAGCACCTCCTCTCCTTCATGGACGTTTAGGGAGTGGCTCTGCTCCTTGTTCAGGGAGCTGTTGAGATTTGCAGCAGGACGGTTGAATGACATTTAAAACCATAATCCTCTCTGGAACAGGACACAGCCACGCTGGGTGGGGGACATTCCTGAGCGGTGACACAACGGATGTTTCAACAGAGTTGGGTACTGGCATTGTTAATCTGCGTTATCAAATGTTTACTAACGGGGGCACTTTGAAAACAAGACAGAAGCAACCTTTGTTAAGTCTATGACATTTAGTGTAATCCACTTAGATGAGTTAATTTCATTTTCAGAGTGAGGTTGGGAGCCTCTATGAACAGCATCCGTTTGACTGCATCTGCCGGTTTGAGAGAAGTAATCTAACCCTACCTGAGAGGAGGAAGCAGGATACTGCACTGGGAAGTGGTCTAACCCTACCTGAGAGGAGGAAGGATACTGCACTGGGAAGTGGTCTAACCCTACCTGAGAGGAGGAAGCAGGATACTGCACTGGGAAGTGGTCTAACCCTACCTGAGAGGAGGAAGGATACTGCACTGGGAAGTGGTCTAACCCTACCTGAGAGGAGGAAGCAGGATACTGCACTGGGAAGTGGTCTAACCCTACCTGAGAGGAGGAAGCAGGATACTACACTGGGAAGTGGTCTAACCCTACCTGAGAGGAGGAAGCAGGATACTGCACTGGGAAGTGGTCTAACCCTACCTGAGAGGAGGAAGCAGGATACTGCACTGGGAATGCCCCCGTCCTGGTGGACATGCTGGGCAGGTGACTCAGCACGCACCGCATGCTGTTGTGGAAAGTTAGTGAAAAGGTTCATGGATGTCAACAAAGAAAGATGAAAGTGAAAAGTAAATACTGTACCTTGAGGTTAATTTCTCTTTTGCAGACTTAATCTGTACCACACCCAATCCCTCCACAGCTAAAGTCCAATGCCCATTGAATGCACAGAGAGTGGGATTTCAACAGTTTAAACAATGTTTTTATTGAAATAAAATTGGCTTTGTGGTTGTACAAAACTCCTACAAAATTCCCCAGGATACATTATTTTTCAGTTCAATGTATGAAGCAAATGAAACAGAAGAAGAAAAACAACAAAATGTGTGAGGCAAGCGGGGTAACTGCAGCTTTAAGTACATTTGAACTCAACAGATGGTACACAAGCAACATGGAACAGTCAGTGAACCACGCTGCCTACTGGGTCATCTAAATGATCTTTCTCTACTGAGCCTAGTCTGCATTAGGCTGTACAACACTGGAGCCCGCAGCTAACACCTTCACATGACCTACTACAAACCTTACTAATCAGCTGTGAAAATCCAGGATCCATTTAGTTGCTTCAACCACAGAGCAACTACATCCAGTGTGTGTGTGTAGATGTGTGTAGGTGTGTGTAGATGTGGGTTTGTAGGTGTGTGTGGGTGTGTAGGTGTGTGTAGATGTGTGTAGGTGTGTGTAGGTGTGTGTAGATGTGTGTAGGTGTGTGTAGATGTGTGTGTGGGTGTGTGTAGGTGTGTGTGCTTTTTGAGTGTTTGTTAATGTTCTTTGGTTCAGGATGATATGTTTCGGTAGTGAACGCAATCATTACTAACAGGACAACTGAGTAATTCAGTTATTCACAGACGATTAATTTGCCCTTTTGCTCCAAGTACAAAGCACAAACAGAAACATAATGCAATCTGAACAAACAACACAAGAAGGAAGCAACAACAACAATTCAACAACAGCAAAAATAGTTTGTTATTCACAATTTGTACAACTTGCATATACTTAAATGACACGATTGTCTCCTACATTATTGGAAAAGGTTGTTTGCGAACAAAGCCACCTTATTTGGAACAGCCCCTGGTCTGCAGCAGCACCTCCACACCCCACTCATCACCAAAGCCCATCTTCACAGTGGATGTGACATTATTCACAGCTTGCTGAAACCTCAAGTCCATAACTCATAAATGTGCTATGTGTATGGCTCAGACATGGAAAACTCATTAGAACACACATTTACTCCCCCCTCCCCCAATACACATATGTACATTAAATAAAGCAAGGCACTGTCTGTATACAGACGAGTAGGGCCAGAATTACCTGCGATTAATCTGTGCAAACAATTTACTGTAGTCCTGGTAAATGAAGACAGTATAATTAAAGTAATTTCTCACATGGTCTGACAGTGTGTCTCAGTGGGTGAAGGGGCCCAGATCAAATGCAGCTCCTTCCTGGTTCAGTGTGCTTCTTTATGTGTGTCCCCCCTCCCCTCCCCCCCCCACCCCCCCCCCCCCCACCCCCTGGTCCTGCACCTAAGCTGAAAAAGGTTTTGGATTTTTTGAACCCCAGCTCTACAAAGTGCAATTTAGCGTGGGTGAAGGGTCTTATGGCCAAGCCATAAAGAGAGAGACGATGAAACCAACAAATTCCTTGAATCACATTCAAATATAATGAGTGTGTGTGAGTAATAAGTAACTTGTTGCCCGGCAAAGGACATGCCACAAACAATAAAAAAAACAAAATAAATAAAAGAATGAAAATGATTTTCTTCATTTACCACCCTTATCACCCATCAAAAAACAAGGAATCTCCTTCATTAAGCGTGTGTAGTGAGTCCATTGCATTATGAGAAAATTGAAAACAAACTGAAAACAAGTGAGATAAACCTACGTAAGGGCAAGCTTGCCCATGTGGAGGTGAAGGTGGCATGATGCCTAAGCCAGGCCAGTGATCAGTGCATCTTTGGTGGTAGCAGATCTTAGAGCATCAGTCCCATGTCTACCACACCTCATTGGTCCACATGATGTTCCTGTTGTACCCTGTGGTGTTTGAAAAGTAGTCTCCTACCTGTTTGCTGCTGTATTTCGGCAGGTTGGCCTTGTAGCTGTAATCCGAGTATTGGTCCGAGCCTGTCGAGGTGTTGTCGCCAGTTCCCACAAAGGTGTTGGTGGCGGGGAGCTCCTGGACGGCCTGGTGCTTCTTGGAAGCGGAGGGAGACTGGGGCTGCAGCTGGATGGAGGGCAGGGGGGAGTTGGAGCGGTAGTGCCTGCCCAGGTCGGGGCTGCCTGGGGGGTAGTTGAGGGGCAGGTGGATCCGGGGGCTGTCGTTGACGTTGTCGTTGATGAGGTTGAACTTGAGGCCCTTCTGGAGGCTGGCCTCCTCGTCCTCCTCCAGGGGCTTGGCCGGCTTGGGGGCTTTCCCCTTCTTGTTCTTCTTGCCCTTGCCGCTCTTGGGCCCCTGCTTGGGGGCGTACAGGTCTTTGCTCTCCTTCTTGCCGGCCTGGTAGCCGCTCTTGGTGTCCTTCTGCAGGCGGTGCCTGATGACCACCACCGCCACGATGACCAGGATGACCCCGGCCACGCCTGCCAGGCTGCCGTACACGATGTTGCTGCGCTGCGCCAGTGCGTAGTTGGGGTCGCCGGCGATATCCCTGTCCAGGGGGGTGTACAGGCTGTGGCCCACCAGGGACTCGATGAGGGTGACATTCCCGATGGTCTCATTCACAAAGATGTGGACCAGGGCGGTGGTGTGGCGCGGTGGCTTGCCTTTGTCGCTCACCTTTACCACCAGGCGGTGGAGACCATTGTGCTTGCGGGTGAACTCCTGGGCCAGGATGATCTCCCCCCCGGTTGGGGAGATGTGGAACAGTCCGTGAGGGTTTCCTCCTGTGATGCTGTAGAGCAGATCGGCGTTGGGTCCGGTGTCCATATCCTCGGCCTCCACCACTTCCACCACAGTGTCTGGCGCGGTGACAGGAGGCAGGTACTTGTAGGTTGAGTTGGACGGCTTGGTAACGTAGGGCGCGTTGTCGTTCTCGTCCAGGACGTTGATGGTGACGCCCACGTAGGAGGACCGCGGCGGGTTGCCGGCGTCCACCGCCTTCAGACGGAAGGTGTAGGTGCACTCCTTCTCCCGGTCGAAGGAGATGCTGGACAGGATGGTGCCCGTGCCGTTTTGAATTACGAACTTGCCGTTGTCGGGTTCGACGGACAGATGCACCCTGGCGTTCTCCCCCTTGTCTGCGTCGATGACTGTCACCATGCCGACAGGGCTGAGCGGTGGCATGTTCTCCAGGACAGAGAAGCTGTAGCCACTCAACATGAATTTGGGGTCGTTGTCGTTACGGTCCAGAACCTTGACCACGACCGTGGCAGTTCCCCTCAGACTGGGGACGCCCTTATCAGAGGCGGCCACGTGGAACTCGTAGCGTTCCTTGTGCTCCCGATCCAGCTGGTTCCTCACGCGCACCTCTCCAGTGTTGGGGTCGATCTGGAACAACCCCTTGGTGGCCGAGTCCATCATGATGCTGTAGGTCAGCTCTGCATTGGAGCCGCTGTCTGCGTCTGTGGCGATCACGTCCAGAACTTTGTCTCCCGGCTGGTTCTCCTCTGCAAACTCCACCTCGAACACGGTTGGGGAGAAGATGGGGGCGTTGTCGTTCATGTCCGTCACCTGGACCTTCAGGGAGTTGGTACTAGAGAGGGCGGGGTTGCCAGAGTCCACAGCTACAATCTCGATCCTGTAGTCCTTGATGCGCTCGTAGTCCAGCAGGGTGGTCGTCTGCAGGAAGTACTTCCTCTTGCGATCGTTGGCCGACTCGCTGGCGGGGCGGAGCTGGAAGGGGACGTCACCAGCCACCACGCAGGTCACCACGGCGTTCTCGCCCTCATCGCGGTCCGACACTTGGACGAGTGCCACCGGGGTGCCAATAGGCATGTCTTCAGAGATGTTGGCCACGCCGTCGTGGTGCGTCACCAGGCCAATGCCCCGGATCTCGATGGCGGGGGCATTGTCGTTCTGGTCCTTGACGTTCAGGGTCACCAGCACCTTGGAGTTCTTGGCGTTGGGCCCGCGGTCCTTGGCCACCACAGAGAACTTGAGGAAGTTTTCCTCCTCGCGATCCACCAGACCCTTCACGTAGATGATGCCGGTGGAGCGGTCAATGCGCAGAAGCCTCTGAACGGTCTCGGACGCCTGGTGGAGGCTGTAGTCGATCTCTCCATTATTGCCCATGTCAGCGTCATTGGCCTTCACCTGTGGACAGACACGAGGAGAGAGTGTTCAGATAAAACAGATTTGAATCTCTTCACCTTTTTACTCATCTGACCTCAGACATGTGCCAATACATCTGTCCGAAATATGTTCATCTTCTGGTTTGAGTTCATGCTCAGTGTGATGCATAATAGGCTGTGCAAACTAAGTGCACACCCCTCCATAAACATCAAGTGATTGTCACATGGGTCGTTGGCATCTAATGGTGAGATGAGTGAGAGTGTTAATGTCCCTCTCATTATCAAAAAGCAATTGCTCCTACAGGGACCATTAGTAGGGACGGAGGAGTGACGAGGATTGGTGACAATGGATAGGCCTGGGCTGGCCTACGTACTTCCTGCCAGACAGTATTCTTCCCACTGTGAGTCTGTGTTTAATTATAACAAAAAGGGATTAATCGGCCACCGCAAACCTTCCTGTTAGCTGGTCACTTCTCTGAGTCAACTCATGTCTGGCTTAATGATTAGCCCTTAAGCACACATTGTAAGCCACCAGGTTGCACAATCAACTCCCTGCCACAGTTTGGTTTCGATGTAGTGGCCTTTCACATGAGGTGTCATTTAGAGATACTCAACCAGTTCTACAACTATACAGGCTGGCCTTTGTGTGTCTCGGTGTTTTGTTTCACCTATGACTGTTAGCAAAGACTCACCTTTGGAACCTGCCATTACTTATCCTCACACACACCTTACACAGCTCTATATCACTTAAGAGCACACGCATTTCAAAAAGGACTAGCCAGCTGAGCCATGCAAGACTTAATCTGACTCAGTCAGGAGATTATCCACGGGGATTATTGGTATTATTGCTCTCTGTGACTCATTTCAATTCATCCGCAGCAGAAACCAAATTCATTTCACTTAACATTCATTTGGAGAGGGTCTCTTTGAGGCAGTAGAAATGCCTGATTGACACTTGTGACCTGCTTAAATCGTCAAATTAGACCATTTTTCTTCCGACGTCCGTCTCGAAATGCAAGATTATAGGGGGAGGAAATACTCTTGACAAGCTCTTTGAAAACAACGTGATAGCTTCAACTAATTGTTGACTAGGGGATTAACAGTGTTTAGACCAATTGTATGCCTGGACACAGGCTTCAAAGTGGTCCTGGTAGCAAGCCAACTCACTGGCTCTGTTGATCTTAATAGCAGCTGTGTTGGCACTGTAATTCAATATGCAATCCTCCCAACCTGTCAATAATTCACTAGGGTTTGTAAAGCTTGTGTTTTCGTTACAGTGGTAGGAGGAAGGAAATCGATTGGCCGCGTGAATGCGAGGGTTCTATCACTTCCTTAACCCTAACCTTGTTGTTCTGGACGGGCGCCTGGGTCCCTCAGGGAAACCACAGCCCTGATGAGACACGCTAGCCTCGCCGCGGGCGACGGGGCCTGAGAGCTCTTCAGGTGCTAAACAGGTTCACACGCTACTCTGCTGCTCACTCTGAACCTTGTCCAGTCAGTCACATCTGAGCTGGGAGGTGACAGCCAGTGGACAGACCAGACTGGGTTCTGAGGGGAAATTGAGTCGGGCTGTTTTGTGCACCGTAATAAGTCCCTGCATAACAAAATGCCAACTATTTTAATGCAAGGGCACCCAGCTGTGCTTGTGGGGAGTACATGAGCTAGTGTCTCTAACCAGGAGGACATAGAGGATGAGTGTGCGGATGAGTGTGCGGATGAGCCCTGGTGCCTCTAACCTGGAGGACAGAGTGTCCCAGCGGGCTGTTTTCTGGCAGCTCCCCCTCGTAGTGGCTCCTCTCGAACTTTGGAGCGTTGTCGTTCTGGTCGGTGACGGTGACCCTCAGTAGAGCGCTGCTGGCTCGTGGAGGCACGCCCCCGTCCACCACGCGGATGTTGAGGTCGTACGAGTCCTTCTGCTCACGGTCCAGGTTGCCCATGACGATTAGCTGCGGCAACCTCTCGTCCGTGTCCTCGGCCACCTGCAGGCTGAACAGCTGGTCGGCGTCCGGCCCGGCGCTCAGAGAGTACTCGGCCACGCCGTTCCTACCGGAGTCCTTGTCGCTGGCCATGGGGATGGAGAACAGCGCTCCGATGTGCGTGTTCTCCGGGATGGACAGTGTGAGGATGGGGGTGGAAAACTGTGGAGTGTTGTCGTTCACATCCTGCACCTCGATGCGGCCCTCGATCAGCCTGGGGCCCTGGCCCTTGATGAGGTCGGTGATGGACACCTCAAACTCCAGGAAGCACTTGTCGCCCTCAAACAGGTTCCTGCAGTCCCTCAGGGTCTCGCGGTCGATGGGGATCTCCGTGGTGTAGATGTCGCCCGTCTTGCCGTCCACGCGCAGGTATGGGGAGCCCACCTCCAGCTTGTACAGGTGGCCCGTGTCAGGAAGGCCCTCGTCTGAGGCCAGGCTGCCGATCAGCGTGTTGGGAGGCTGCTCCTCAGGGACCCGGTACAGGATGTCTGTGGGGGCCGCACCGCAACTCCCCAGCAGCACAGCCATCAGCCCCAACGCCAAGCCCCGCCCCAACGCCAAGCCCCGCCTCCACGCCATGACTCCGCCCCACATCGGTCTCCTAGACACACAGGGACAAACAGACAAACAAACAGGATGAGAGGGGAAGTCAGTCATAGTACACAGAGGGATAGACATTGCCAAAAAAGCTTTTAAAGACAGTTGACTTTCAATCCCAGGGCGGTAACTCTTCAGGAATTATGAAAGGTCTTTGAAGATATGTCGTAAACCTCATCTCCACCAGGTATTAAATGTGTCAGAAACTATTCCGTGTGAGAGACCACTGCTTTGGGGTTCCAGCTACGTCTGCTCACCAAAACGAGCTCAACCTTGTATTCCAGTCAGATACTCCTTCAGTACAGCAATATATTCTCATCAGGCTGCAGAGATTTGTGGGACACATTCAGTATGCTGTTGCCCTACCCTCCGACAAAGACACAAAGTGTTCTGAAAGCATTCATCAAAAAACACCTCAACAAAATGTTCCTCTGGTATGGATTTCCTTAGAACAAACCCCTAAACCAGCAGCATGTTAATATTTGGTGCCAGAAATCTGGCTTTTGTTTCCTTGCTGATGAGATCTCAACTGAAGCGGACCTTATAATGAAAAACTAATTTTAACTAAAATTTACACAAAGCAACTTGCCTTTTGATCCTTAACATCCTCCATCCTTTATTAATTACTGCTCTATTTCACAGCACGCTTTGATCCACTATTTCTCTAACTGGCCACTTTTTACATCCTCTCTTCTCCCCTGGCAGTTTCCTTTCACTAAATGTTGTCCAGGGTTGGGTTAGCAACTGAGGGGAGACTGAGCAGGTCAAAGACGTTAACTGGTTGAGTTTTTACGTCCTTGTTTTTGGAAGGATGTCTTTTGCTCTCCCCTCTGCCCCCAGATGACTCTACCCTTAAGACTGGGCTCTGTCGTGCTGGGAACAAACATGGTGACGGATCTAACATCCTCCTTTTCCTCCTCTTTCACCTTCAATACCTCCATAGCCTTCCTGCTACCTTGAAGCTTGGGTGCTGCATGTGTGTTTTGATATATGTGCATTTGTGTGGATGAACTGCAAAGAAATAAAACATGAGACGCCCTGGAAGCTTGTTCCCTCTCCCTCGTCACCTTAATGAAGCTGGAGAAGAGGGCGCGCAGTGAGGAAGAAGAGAGAGGAGTGAGAGTGCTTTTCTTATCTTCTGTTGGCCACTTCAACTATTAAACATTCACCAGGAAAAATCTCCGTTTGAACCCCAGGAGAGGAGAGAGGAGGGGAGGGTGGGGGGATGTTGGGGTTGCACTGTGTCAACTCTCCCACGTTCCCTCCACCAGCACACCACACTAGACACAGTGTGTTTTATTAACAACCTCCACATGCGCCAAAAGAAAGGCAGCGAAGAGAAAGAGAGAGAGAAAAAGAGAGGAAAATAATAAAATAAGTAGAGCACGATTTCTTTTTAATCCATTAAGGTTAAGGTCAGGGTACTTTGATGTTGCCCGCTGTGCTAATTGCGGAGGCCCCTCTCTTACGTTGGTGGAAAAATTAGGCTTTGCTCGTTTTTCATCTATTTATTTTTTCATCCCGTGTCCCGCGCTGTACCGCCCCCTCTCCTTCATTTCCTCCCCCTCTCCAACGAAGCAGAGCTAGGGGGACTGGTGTGTGACACAGCTCTCGACCCCATCCTGAACCTGGGAGTTGCTTCACAACGCTCACAGACACATGAAAGACAGGAGACACAGACTGGGAGTGGGAGAGGGGGGGGAGGAGAAGAGAGAAATCAACACAGAGAGGTAACAGGCAGGAGGTTGTTGTTTGTTCACAGTGGGAAGCCGAGCAAAGGAGATGACAAATATGACACAGTCAGGTTCCCTGTACACACACTCACATTTACTACACACACATTAAATAAAGTACGTATGCGCTCGACGTCATACACAGTGTGCTATTCATGCGAGGAGAGCCGTGTGCTAATGAGCCCCATCAAGAACAGGAGCTGAGATCTACGATCAAGGGTGAGAGTCTCTCTTGTGCAGGCTAATTCTGGGGCCATAAACACAGCTCTTCTTCTCCTCCCTGATGACACACTTACACAGGCTTGATTACACTGTGTGTGAGTGTGTGGTAGACAGTGTTTTTCCACAGGTGCCAGGTCTCTGACTCTGGCCTCCAGCTCACCTCTCAGGCTCTCTGCAGGCTCTCTGGCCGTAGGCTAAACTCCAACTTCTGAAGACACCAGGGGGGTATTCCAGAAAGCAGGCTGTGTGACATTCCCTAGTAAGTAAACTACCCAGTTGACACCCAGCGTTGTAGCAACACTGAACAGTAGGTTGCTGCAACATTGTGAATCAGCTGGTGGTATGCTGCATAACTTGCTTTCTGGAATACCACCCTGTGGAGAACAGGCCCACTAGGATTCCCTAGCTCGGGTGGGAAAAATAAAAACAACAAAAAAAGGCCATGGACCCTTCTAGAATGCAGCTAGATGGTTTCATCATGGGTCAATTGGGTCCTCTGAGGAGAACTCATTGGCTAAACTGACCATTCATCATTCAGACACTCAAAACAAGATATGTTAACATGCACCTCTACGCTGGGTCTCATGGCTTTCTGATAGGCCGGATATGGTTGTTCGTTATTCTTGTGTGTTGTGTTTGTGATGGATAGTAAGGGCTCTGTGGAGGAGCGTGAGGCTGGGGCTGTATAGAGGCTGTGTCTGGGGGGCTGAGAGGGGAGAGGAGCGCGATGTGGGGTGGGGGGGGGTCACGGTTGGAACAGTCCTCCAGACCCCAGGGAGTGGCTGACATGCTCATCACATCCTGTCCCACACTCTGGACAGCTCTGGAACATTCTCACCAGGCTGCGAATACGTGTGTGTGTGTACAGTGTGTGTGAGGAGAGTGAACAGTGTGTGTGAGGAGAGCGGTGTTAGTGATGCTGGTGCCTGAATGGAGGTTGTGTGTCAAAGCATAAATATGTGCTAAGAATAGAGAATGGAGAAAGGACAATCAAATAATTCCCACTGTACTTCTTAAACATGATGTTGGCTGTATGTGTGTCTCCCTGAGAGTGTGTGTGTGTGTGTGTGTCTCTCTCTCTGAGAGTGTGTGTCTCTCTGAGAGTGTGTGTCTCTCTGAGAGTGTGTGTGTGTGTGTTGGTCAGGTGTTGGCAGACAGTTGGTCATTGTGATGGAGATCGAGCTCCTCAGTGCGGAGTGACGGTGCGACAGTGCTCCTAACGACGCCAGCGTTTACAAGACACTGGGGGCTGACGCTGGCCTCGTCTGCTTCAGGCTGCACCTGGCTGGGCTGGCTTTCAGCTCCAGAGGACCCTCCGAACAGCCTCCACACATGCGCACACACACAATGGCCTGGGCACATTTCAATGACAATAGAGGAACAACAGTGCTTTCTCCCTGTCTGTCCTGGTCTTATCTGTGCCTGTTAGCTGCTGGGGTCTCAAAGACAGGGGGGTGATCTCTGGCTGCCCAGCTTCGCTAAATCTACACATGCTTGCTCTGCCACTTCCTTCATCACTAGTTTTACAAGGGAGGTGTGAGTGTGTGTGTGTGTCTGAGAGAAAGAGTGTGTGTGAGTGTGTGTGTGTGTCTGAGAGAGAGAGTGTGTGTGAGTGTGTGTGTGAGCCTTCGCTGTACAGAGAGTACAATGTTTATAATGCTGTCACAACCTTGAGGAATTGATGTCCTGGTACTGGCTTCCTTCCCTTACTTTCTACCGCACCACGGACAACGGATTTCACATCAGCCCTGTTCTGCTTGTCTACACACACACATCCTCTGTCTCTTTCTGTCACACACTACACACACTACACACACTACACACGCGTGCAATTTACACCTGCCGCTGTGTCCTCTGCAAAAATCCCCCTTGCCCAGTTAAATACCACACAAACGCCCACTCCAAACGCCCTCTCCTGTCTCTTGTCTCTCTTTTTCTCTGTAACTCTGTCTTTCCATCTCTGCTTGTACTTCCCCCTCTCCTTTACTCTCTCTTTCTGAGTGAGCAGACAATGGTAGAGGACTTAACAAGTTAAATGCCATTCCAAAGCCTCTTTGCTGGCCTGTGTCACGGTTGCTGCATTAAGACCAGGAGTTCCTCATTAGCTCCCCAGTCTCAGCCTTCCCTCAAACTAACAACCTGCCAAAACACTGTCTCCCTGCAGCCAATAACTATCAAGACCCTGTTGTCAGGCAGGGAGGAACTGGAAGGGGCTGTGCGTTCCAGTCTGAGAGCTGTGGAATACGTTGAGTATGCAGATGACACACCTGATTCAGATCAATCCAGAGCTTGTTAATGAGCTGGATGTTTGTGGAGCTGACCAGAGACTGTGAAGACCCTGACATATTCTCTCCAGTGTCTTACTTGGAGAACTTTACTTCCGTGAGAAGGAGGAAGATAGTCACAGCATGAAATCAGTTTACGTAACCAACAGCAGGGTCGGCCAGCCTGCACACTGGCAACCGCGTCATTTACCATGGCGATGATTCTAGCGCGTCATGGCAACGGATGGCAGGCTGTCTGTCTGCGTATTAAGTCAGCACTCACAAGCTCCTCTTGGCATGCACAAAGGCAGAATAATTCAGGAATCAAAGTACACTGTGACATTTATGGAGGTTAAGAAGCACTGTAGTTCCAACGTCTGAGCTGGGTGACCGAGTTGTACAGAGAATCTGTCTCTGGGTAATGTTTAACTCTAACCTTAACCCTCCAAAACTCTAACCAATGGGTCCCAACTTTAGAACCCTCACACACGACAAAAATGCACACCCAACACACACACAACCACATAAACACACACTTGTGCGAGGGGGCACATATACACACTGGAGACCATGAGCACATCAAGAACTTTACACATACAGTGCACAGGCAAGTTCTCCCCAGTTCAACAGGAGTTATATAAGACACAGTAACAATTATAAACAACACGACTTGCTCCATTTAGATGCACAGACTCAAGTCCCTGTTCCTGTGTGAGATGATGTATTGCGTAAGCACTTCAAAACCCTAAAAATATACAGCAGCAAAAATACTAGCAGTGTACACATATGATTTGTACTTAATTGTCAGCTAGCAGCTGCACAAGGAAAAGCACACATGTACCGCTAGCTTTCTATCCTCGTAATAGAATAATGGTCTTGGCTGCCAAGTGTGTGTGTGTGTGTGTGTGTGTGTGTGTGTGTGTGTGTGTGTGTGTGTGTGTGTGTGTGTGTGTGTGTGTGTGTGTGTGTGTGTGTGTGTGTGTGTGTGTGTGAGATTAAGACTAGGTGAGTGGGGCTTTACGAGCCAGAGCCTGGAGCCCAGCCCTGCCAGGCCCAGTCCAGCCAGGTCTTTGTCCAGGACAATCAGCCCTTTCTCTGGGTCTGCCTCCTGGGGCTCTGGCCTAGTCTGGGGCTCCTACAGGCAGGATGGGTGGATGGGTGGTCCCTCGCCCCCCCTTCCCCCGGCATAGAGAGGATTACTTCTAATGATTTCATTCAGACCCTATTGTTTGGCCAGATTAGTCTAGACCCCCCCACCACCACCACCATCTCTATTCCGATGCCACAAACTGTTGCGGGTGCCTGACTGCTGATCTGTCAGCTGGTCTGTACCAGTCAGTCAGCTGGTCTGTACCAGTCAGTCAGCTGGTCTGTACCAGTCAGTCAGCTGGTCTGTACCAATCAGTCAGCTGGTCTCAGTCAGTCAGCTGGTCTGTACCAGTCAGTCAGCTGGTCTGTACCAGTCAGTCAGCTGGTCTGTACCAGTCAGTCAGCTGGTCTGTACCCAGAGATGAACAGGAGCAGCACACTAAGATGTGTGAGACTGGCAGGCAGCAGACTGCTACAGATGACAGTTAGCCAGGTCAGACTGAATACAAGAGCAGAGACTGGCTCCATGCTGATGATGTCACAGTGGGACTTTATCACCCTCTAGGCCTCTGCGTGTTTCATATTAGCTCAGCGTTAATAAGTAGGTCTTTCTACCAGTGGAAAGTACCACTCATGTACGAGCTAGGGCATTTCTAACAGCCGCGGTACCTCAACTAACAGCACTGCAAAACATACTGAAGTCTATCACATTCCCCCCCAACACACACACCCTCAAATACTCATCCCATATGGTTTTATGCTCGGCCCTTGCCTCCAATTGAGCATAACATCCCATAATAACAAATAGGGATTATCCTCTGAGATGACAGATGGAACTTACTCTCTACTTATATATCAAAAGATCAAGGCTTCATGAGACGTCATGTAATGACGTTTTATCCCCTGACAAACATATTTATTAAAGGTATTATGGATCCCGGGGTTATGCCGTGAAGACCCATGTAAAGCGACGCGGGGTACGGCCTGCCGTCAAATTCCTGTGAAATTAACACACTGGAAAATGTTCTTATTGTCTGTTGGCTGTTGTTTCAATGCACCCGATAAGAGGCCACGTTAGCGTTTAACTGGAATTAAACTGACAATGTAAAAGTGGACCGAGAAATTGTACAGTAGCCTAGTCTATAAACAGAGCGAAATACGAATAATCCACATTCGTGCTACAAGAATGACGGGCTGAAACTGGAACAGCATTGGAACCAATTGTCCACTATTTTAACAGACTCCAGTGACAGGCCATCAGTGAAACAGTGGACTAGAATGTCTAATTATACACCTTAACATGAAGGCACGACATTAATGTGCATTGTCTGCTAATTCACACTGCTCGCGACTGACAGTTAACCAAGAAGGGGTGATTGAAATGATGACACATGGAACTAACGATTGGTAACAACAGAAAACATAGACCTACTGTATAGATAGAGATTTTAAAAAAAAAATAAGCATCAAGAGAAAAACCAACACGTGGAGACAGAAGGTACGGCAAAAAAAAAAAAAAAGGAAAGCGGAATATGTTGGCTATAGCGTCTTCAACGGAACAATCACCTAATGGTACATGGTTGCAAACTGACTGCCATACCTTCAACTAAAATACAATATTCGGTAAATTATTAATTGAAAAATTACTCACGACTAAGAGAGGAATGTTAAAACCGTTCTTGAAATAACCTACCTCTGGTAGCCTAGATAGTGAGACTGATGTTTAACTTGGTGTGAGACACAAGTCTGTAGGCTAACAAAACCGTCCCGAAATACCCGGCACGTGCCACTCAGAAGTCTCGAGCTTCACCAAGCATCGATCCTGCTCTACGTCATCGGGCCTGAGTTGAATGCAGATTTATTATATGGTAACAACTAGGCCTATATAGAAAAGGCGGAGTGTCTGACGTTAAGATGTTAACCTACTAATTCCTCATCTATCAGTCCTGCATGTGAGGAGGTCGAGTTACACGCCACGTTATGCCATTTGTTGTCTATAATTTAATCTATGTTTCGTAAATAGTTTGGTTCATCAATTAGTCTAATCGAGTCTAATTGGAACCAAATTAGCCTACGAGAATAATTGCATAAACTGGAGGTGCGGCGTAACTTTAATACCCTTCTAACGTCCAAGATTAGCCTACGTTGAGTATGATTGTGTCACACACATATCACATCCTACCTGGCCTGACCATAAATAATTATACTGTATGGAGAAAAAAAAGGTTTGGCCTAGGTCTATTGGATTTTATTGCTACGGGGTTGTATCGCCTAGGTTTTTCTCTGAAGCGGCTGGAGTTTGATAGACAGGTCAGAAAAGACTGGTTGATGGCAACAAGAGTTTGTGAACTGTAGCTATTGATTTAGAGTCGCGTCTAAGACGTGGACACCGACGGCGTGCAGAATACTGAGATACCAAATCGTGTGTTTCTGCGTCTCTGAAACTAAAACCACATTTCTGTTCGAAGCAAGGTAGAATGACGAACCTTACATTGAAATGATTCCCCAGCCCCCTTTATCTGCGCTGACAGCACGATCAGCAGGTGATGCACTACTCAAGAACGTAGACTAGACGGTAACGAAAACCGTCCAGTTACACCGGATCCCCCAGTTCTGTCAGACGGTGGTTTGCCATACCGGCTACGGCTGTCGCGTCAGAGACAATCACTATATATTTAGGATGTTTCTTTAAAAAGTGTTCTGGATTAATCGACAAGAGCGTATAGGATAAAGTTCTAGTTTATACAGCGTTTGCATATATATTTAAAGGGAACGCTATACGACGTCTAGTATTAGGCTATAGATGATTTATATGGATCTTAGATGCACTCTACCTTCTTCAAATGGCGTTCTGACCGTTAAATCGGTTCATTTAGCCTACCATTTGTGTAAAACCTGAACTTTTATTTATTAAGACAGCCCGTGATATAGGCTAGGCTATTAACGTTGACATAGGCTACCCGAGCAAATGTTCAAAGTAAACACACATTACAGTCCCAATCCAAATGCACAGACGTGATTGAACGTTTCTTTAGAATAATATGCTAATTGCGCAAGGAAGATATGCCAATTGATGATTTAGCCTACAGAAACAAACAAAATAAAAAAACAGGTAGTAATTTCATCAAATAAAACTATGTTAATAAAAATAAAAAGTCCGCGCTTCGAGTGGACAAGAAAACCATTCAAATCAGCTCCCCGTTATCGGAGGCGAAGAGGTGACGGGAGATTTGATCGGACGATAACAACAAGTGTTCGTGGTTGCCAGAACGACTGCATTTCCTTATTGGTGTTTAAAGAAAAGCTGCCAACTATGCTCGACTCGTTTTTTGTTTTTTTACTCCAAAACACAAAGTGAGCTCTGATAGCCTACAGGTTAGATATTTTTTGAGCGCATAGCCTACACGTCTTTTCCTGCATGTGCGTAAAGCGAATGTCGCGGTAACCTATACCCAAAGGGACTACAAGGAGAGGTTGTCAAAAGCAAGGTGATTGAAAAAGGTTTTTGATTGAGATTATATCATTTGTGTAGGTTCCCCTTCTGTGTTATAATTGAACATTGCTGCGCATTCTCGAACGAAACATACGCGTCTCGAATTGAGAGAGCGAAGTTTATACCTTGAATGGATGACCGGTCCTCGGTATTCTTCTGAATGCTTCTGCCGGGCTAGAAGCTCCGATCCCTCTCCGCTTCCGAACGAAGCCTCTTCAGCCCTCAAATCTCCCCACAATTAGGAATCCACAATTCATGAACAACTGAGATAAAAATGTATCCAATTGATCAAAACCTAGCAATTATTCCTTCCAATCCAATGACGCTCCACTGAATGTCAATCCCCCTGATAATCGTATTTTTTAAAAGCAAGCAGAATTGTTTTTTGTTTGTTAAAACCAGTAGCCGTACATTAAATGTTTCCCTTTCTTCTGTGGAAGGCTACAGGGACCCTACAGACCAGTCTTCGGACTGGTTTTACAGCATTCCGTGGGCTTTGCCTGGAATATGTTTATCTAGAATGAAAGCATCCTCAGTATGTCCCCGTGATAGAAGATTCCAGAGAAGAATAAGAGGATGAAAGAAAAAAAAAACTAACAAAATCACAACATGCTATGTCCATTAGTTGCCAGTTGCAGTGACAGTCACCTCCCGTTCCCTGACTCTTCAATGGGCTGCCTTGGGTTCTCGTGCTACACGGCTCACCTCGCGCGGCTGCACGGTGTGTGTGAGAGAGTGAAGTGATTTTCAAACGATTGCTCTCTCTCTCTCTCTCTCTCTCTCTCTCTCTCTCTCTCTCTCTCTCTCTCTCTCTCTCTCTCTCTCTCTCTCTCTCTCTCTCTCTCTCTCTCTCCCTCTCTCTCCCTCTCTCTCCCCTCTCTTTCTCTCTACCCTCACGTTGAGCCACAGACATACAGCAAGGCGGGGCATACCAAGACTTGTTCACGTAGCCTATGGATTTCCCAACATTAGGCTATCCATTTTCCCTCATATTACCTTTTCGGAAATATGTCTAGGACAGTAAAGGCATACGAGACAAACCATTTGACCCTTCTGTCACATTTTATTATGAACTGTGCCGATATACATACTGGCTTTCCGCGTCCTGCTCTAAACCTCACAAAGCTTGCGCCCGCGCTGTATTAATACTGGAGGCTTTAGTAGGCTACTCCATCATTAGCAATGTACTGAGAAGGAGATATAGGATACTATTAGATGTAGGCTACTACTAGACAATGAGAAACTATAAGATTCAAATCACAGTAGCTACACGCAATGTCACTTATCTCCCTGCACTTAACATTTTTCCTGCACAACTTGGGACATAGACTGTGTTAACAGATTGCATATTCGTAATAATCCCTCTTTAAGCACCATTAGTCTCTAAAACACGCAAACCATAGCCTAATTATTGGCTTTCAATAGGCTATGTGAGGTTTGTCTCTCACACGGTACCCGGTAAATCAACGGGACGAAAGTACGGATGCTGTTGACGCTCCGAGACAGCATGAAAGTTTTATTGTTCTCTTAGCGCCACCTGCAGGATGAAATGAGAAGGACTCGATTTCTACACCCTCTGTCCACAGTGTTGAAAACGATCCATCATAACTTATATTCAAGACTAGAAATACCCTTGACGGCGAAAGCTGTGGCAATTGTAATACATTATTATCTCCCACCTCAAACGAATTAAAGTTACCAATGACATTTTCAAGACTATTGTTTTTAAGATCAAGCACACTCAGCAGCACATGCTTCATATTCTAAAACGATTTGACAGATTTAACTGCAAAAGCCTTGAAACCCACATAATGCGACTGAAACAGTTTAGAGATAATAGTCTCAATTGAAATAATTTACTTTGATTTTCTTTCGCAGCCAGTCCAGTCATTCTGTTTTGAGGATGCCCTACCTTAACAGGTGCTTTCTGGGACCACTTAGTTGGAGTCTGGTTTGGTGAAAGAGAAGTTACTAATCTCTTCTGACACTGTCAAGTTAATTTACCAGCATTAAAGGCTTCAATTAACCCACAGCAAGAGAAGGAGGTCCCTGTTCTCACCCACAGTTCCTGAGAAAGCCTGAATCCTGCCTGTGTTCATTAGAATATCATATTATTTTGTCTTGCTCCAAAGGAAAGAGAGCGATAAGGGGAAAGGCAGTATGAAAATAGAGCACGGTTCTAATCTATAATAGCATCATTCTAGCATTGAGAATGAGAGATCTCCTCCTCAAAAGAGTTTAAACAGAGATACGCTACAATAGAGACGACGTACAAGTCATTTGCTCTTCAAAAGATCATGTGTTCATGTCCTGAAGGTGAGCACACATTGGTCACGTGGCGTTCTGAGCTTAACGTTACTGGATGTACAGCACCTAGAGAGACCTGCCTGGATGTACAGCACCTAGAGAGACCTACCTGGATGTACAGCACCTAGAGAGACCTGCCTGTATGTACAGCACCTAGAGAGAGACCTACCTGGATATACAGCACCTAGAGAGACCTGCCTGGATGTACAGCACCTAGAGAGACCTGCCTGGATGTACAGCACCTAGAGAGACCTGCCTGGATGTACAGCACCTAGAGAGACCTACCTGGATGTACAGTACCTAGAGAGACCTGCCTGGATGTACAGCACCTAGAGAGACCTGCCTGGATGTACAGCACCTAGAGAGACCGCCCACCCCCCCTCCCTTCTCTCCAGTCATCAAACCAACATTGTTTTGTCCATTTTGAAGCTCAGTGGGCTTAAGTGTTGTGGCAGCAGCTGAGTCATGCGTGAGGACAAAACCACTTCCTGTAGGAAGGAACAGGGCTAATCCAGCGCTAACAAGGGTGTGGACCTTCAGAGAGACACTAAGGAAGCTGTTCTCAAACACATACATGCTCTCTATTCTGGAACGCAAGGAGGAGTTTATTATTATCATCTTGCTCTCTCTTCCTCTCTCTTTCTCTCTCTATTTTAGTAACAATAAGCAGGTTTGGCTCAATATGGATGCAGTGCTCCTGCTAGCCTCAGTATGGATGCCTCAGTATGGATGCCTCAGTATGGATGCCTCAGTATGGATGCAGTGCTCCTGCTAGCCCAGTATGGATGCAGTGCTCCTGCTAGCCTCAGTATGGATGCCTCAGTATGGATGCAGTGCTCCTGCTAGCCCAGTATGGATGCAGTGCTCCTGCTAGCCTCAGTATGGATGCCTCAGTATGGATGCCTCAGTATGGATGCCTCAGTATGGATGCAGTGCCCCTGCTAGCCCAGTATGGATGCAGTGCCCCTGCTAGCCCAGTATGGATGCAGTGCCCCTGCTAGCCCAGTATAGATGCAGTGCCCCTGCTAGCCCAGTATGGATGCAGTGCTCCTGCTAGCCTCCTTCTTGGTATGAGAGGCAGAGGAGACGCCAGCATAGGAGATTTGAATCAGTCCAGGAAAACAGGCTAATTTGGCACTGCCCAGAAAGATAACAGGCTTCGTCAGCTTATCACAGAACAAACAACTATCTGATCCCCAGATACTCCAGACTTATTAACTCCAACAAGGGGATGAATTATTCATCGTGTTAATGATGGAGCAGTCTCTCTCTCTCTCTGTCTTTCTCTCTCTCACACACACACACACACACACACACTCTCTCTCTCTTTCTCTCTCACAGCACACTGATGTGCACTTACAAACACACATGGAACTCCAGTGATATTTGTAGGGAGCCAGACAAGTATGTTTGTGTATTTGTGTGCATGTGTTTTTGTGTGTGTTTTTGTGTGAGTGAATGGGCGAGATAATGCAGCTGAGTGATAAGGTTACAGTAATAAATGCTTTACTAATTCACACTTAAACTGTTTTCATATCAGCATAGTCCTATTTGCAACCCAATGTTTTTTTTTACTGGCCAACGTTGCAACATTCAATTAAAAGATATTGACAGGAGAAATCAAACAGTTCATGTACAAACCAAATCAGACATCATAAAATCTGCTTTGATGCTAGGTGTTAAACATGATTATTTATCTGTTGGCTAAGAAAAGGAGAAGGAGTTTTCCAATAAAACTCTCTGACCTCAACATCCTGTTATGGATCCTCACAGCAGGACTTGTACTTAAGGAGGCTGGGCTGGTGGGGTTTCATCTGGGTCTGACCCCATGGCACCGGCTGCTGAAGACAGCCTTCATCTGCATCTCTCCAGTGGAACTGTATGGGAACAAAAAGGGTCATAAATATTTTGAGTTTGTGGTTAAACATTTTGGATGGCCACACGCATTTCCCACTTTGTGTGCGACACTGAAGTTCCATGATAATGACACTGAAGTTACAAGTAGGAATATTTGTTTTAAGGGCAGAAATACTTTGGGAAAAGAAATATTGAAAAAAGGTTGATAAATATACATTTTTTAAAGTTTCCATCATTGATAAGGACTACTATACTCTACTATACTCTGTTCTGCTTAAATCTACTGTTTTATAGTTCTTTGTTTTTTCCCCTCTCCTTTCACTGTGTGAAAAAAAAAAAAAAAACATTACAAATAATCATACAAAACATTTCTAAAGATTTAATAAATATTTTCAAAAATAGGTTTGAAAAAAGGTTGAAACATTTGAAACTGTTCTAGGTTGTGTGTGTGTGGATGTTTTTTTTTTTTTTTTTTTAGTTTCTGAAGATTTCAAAAATATTTGTTTTATAAATGTTTCCAAAGATTTTACAAATATTTTCGAAAATAAGTTTCCAAAGTTTTGTCACACACACACACAAATAATTCCCCAAAAAGTTATACTCTACTGTACTCTGCTCTGCTTTAATCTACTGTTTGAGGCTTCTCTCCCCACTTTTCCTGCGTTTCACTCTGTGTAAAAGAGTTTCAAAAAAGTTCAATACAACTTTCTAAAGATTAAAAAAAGAAAAAAAAAATGTTTTCACGCTGGGATCAACGGAGCCCATGTGAACACATGTGGTATATTCTTGCTGTCTCAAATTGCCGCAGTGCTTGGCTGTTGTCTGTTTATAAAATAAAAAAAAAGACAAGACTAACAAGGAAGCTAGCTAAAGCACGAGCTAGCTAGCTGCACTTAGCTTCCACTTCCTCAACACAGAGCGATGAGCTAGCTGCATTGTTGCGGCAACGGATCCCTAGCGAATTCCCCTGAAGGTTTAAAAGCTATTGAAATTAAAACGTATATAGTCTTGGTTTCTAGTCATGGAGGTTTTGCTTCTTGTGTTTAAACATTTGAACTTTCCCTGTGAATCCAGGTCAAAAGATTTAGCGGCAAAAGGGTGACCACCCATTAACGGCAGCCTCATAACTCATGTTCCAGGAAGAACGGCGAGACTGTCACATAAAGAGTCCTGTCATGTGGTCCCACCCCGGACTCTAATGGCTGCTGAGTGACATTTAAATAAAGGTGAGCCAGAAAGGTCCAGGGGGCCATCCTACCGCTTGAGTAAGTCCGCTGGCGGTCCATCCCTTAGACTCAGAAGTCAAATTATAGCTCTGAGTCTGACATTTCCATTGTATTGGCAGAGTGCTGTTATATCCACCTAATTAGCCTGTTAGGTCCCTGAGTGATCCCTGCACCTGAGATGTCTGACACTCATAAAGAACAGTGGGGAAGAAGGAGGGAGGGTGGAAAGATAGGGGTGAGAGAGAGAGGGATGGGGGAGGGTGGAAAGGTAGGGGTGAGAGAGTAGGGATGCACCAAATCCAGGATTCGGTTTAGGATACGTCCGAATATTGGGCTTTTTGACGGGGTTTGGTTTTGGCCGAACCGTAGAATTTTTTTCCACCGAACCCTACGCTTGCACTACGCGCGCCACGCTGATCGACATAATGATGCCGCCGTTGATAACGGACAGGTGTTTACGTAGGTGTTGTTTGGCATTACTTTCAGTCAAAATAATTCAAGTCGAGCTAAATGTTCAATTTGCAATTCCGATTTGTCTCGTGGTGGCAAAGACCCTAAACAATACACAACATCTCCGCTGTTAAAAATCCAAAAGAAAACCCCCAAAATCTGGATTCGATGCATCCCTATGAGAGAGAGGGATAGGGGAGGGTGGAAAGATAAGGGTGAGAGAGAGGGATGGTGGAAAGATAGGGGTGAGAGAGAGGGATGGTGGGAAGATAGGGGTGAGAGAGAAAGAGGGATGGGGGAGGGTGGAAAGATAGGTGTGGGGTGGGATGGAGGGGAGAAAGAGCCAGGAGGAGAGAAAGTGAGAAAAAGAGAGTGAGGGAAAAAGAGAGAGGTGATGGAGGGATAGAAAGGCAAGTCTGTGTAGCATGTGTGAGGCCTTGCTGAGCAGAGAGGCGTCAGAGCGTTCCTGCTGTGCATGAAGAGAAGGACTCAATCAAACCGTCAGTATGTGTGTGTTAAGGCTGTTAGATACCATCACAACAATGACACACCATTGGTATGTCAGCTTCAGCAGAACACTTTGAGGTTGTCTCTCGTGTCAATACTAAGCAGTGTCTGGTTACATCACAATATCCATCTGTGGGTTTGAAGTTGTCAGTCATGGAAGTGACAGTGTTGGTGCAGATCTGATCATAAGAGCCCAGTGCACTCACTGCAGAAACGGTAAACCTATAAAACGGTAAACCGAGTACTATCTTCTCACTGGAGCAGTGTGTATGTAGAGAACTTCCCTTAAGCTATTTGTCAGCGGGGTGCCTTCCCATTGCTTTATGATTCATCTGCTTGTTGTGTTGACTTATACGATTTCATAAGCTAAATTATGAACGTGATTTGCATAATTGTTCCATTGTTTGTGGACCTGCCCAGCTAAATGTTGGAGCCATTAAACATGATTTAAATATTTACCCTTATTTACTTTCACTTTAGGCATTTACATCTATTCAAATGTCAGCAGTGATTTATTCAATGTTTAACATCAGAATATCACATCACTAACCTCAAGGTCATCTGGCTGGACGGCTAATGGAGGTCAATGGAGACTCAACCCCCACCAATGGGATGAGGCGGACCTCAACCCCCACCAATGGGATGAGGCGGACCTCAACCCCCACCAATGAGGTGAGGCTGAACTCCCACTTTATCTGAAACACACAAGACTCGACTGCTAGAAGGTGAGCCTGCATACTGGAGGTGACATGACATCATAGGCTGAGTACATACTGTGCGGCTGCTTCCCTGGTGAGGGCTGTTCAGGATATTGGTTCATTGGTTTGGTTGAACAGCTTTAAACGATAATTTCCGCCATCTGAATGATTGTAATATCTGACAGATTCTATATGTACACTGCTGCAAACACTGCTCTTTTAGATGAGGGGTTTTCACTACTAGAAACATGTTAACATTTAAATGAGTTCCCATGTAATGATTGCTCTCATTTCTGCTAAACAAACAGGTGAAACAGATGTATTTGGTTTATCAGCGACGTCTCCATAGCAACATTTGGGCTTGTGCTGTTTTTCTAGGGGGAGGTGGAAAAGGTTCTATTGAAGATGCAAATTGCCATTAATTACCATGTGGAAGGGAGGTGCAAAGTGGTTTAATTAGCTAGAGATTGGGTCAAGCCATAATTGGAATGATGGGTAAACAGTGACTTCAGTCTCTACACTGGCTGGGAATGGTAGCGTCGACAGAGAACTCATTTGTATTGGTAAACTGTAGGAGCTGAAACACAATTCAGTTTGACCTCTTTGGTTTGTCAGATGCCCTTATCCAGAGCCATACACATGTTGCTTATTATCCTATTATCAGAGCAAACAGAGGAACACATGTCTGGTGTGATGGTGTGTCTATCTGGATAGGGCTTGGGAGGATGTTCATTGTCATTTGTTGCCTGCTGTCTCTACACCTCACTCTCCCCACACCTGCCTCAGTCTCTAACACACTCTCTCCCTCTCTCCCCACAACTGCCTCACTCTCTCCACACAATTGCCTCACACACACACAGTCCTGCTGTCCTCCTGCTGTCCTCCTGCTGTCCTCTGCTGTCCTCCTGCTGTCCTCCTGCTGTCCTCTACTCTCCTCCTGCTGTCCTCCTGCTGTCCTCTGCTGACCTCTACTGTCCTCCTGCTGTCCTCCTGCTGTCCTCCTGCTGTCCTCCTGCTGTCCTCCTGCTGTCCTCCTGCTGTCCTCTGCTGACCTCCTGCTGTCCTCCTGCTGTCCTCTGCTGTCCTCCTGCTGTCCTCCTGCTGTCCTCTGTTGTCCTCTGCTGTCCTCTGCTGTCCTCCTGCTGTCCTCTGTTGTCCTCTGCTGTCCTCTGCTGTCCTCCTGCTGTCCTCCTGCTGTCCTCCTGCTGTCCTCTGCTGTCCTCTGCTGTCCTCCTGCTGTCCTCCTGCTGTCCTCTGCTGACCTCCTGCTGTCCTCCTGCTGTCCTCTGCTGACCTCTACTGTCCTCCTGCTGTCTTCCTGCTGTCCTCCTGCTGTCCTCCTGCTGTCCTCTGCTGACCTCCTGCTGTCCTCCTGCTGTCCTCCTGCTGTCCTCCTGCTGTCCTCTGCTGACCTCCTGCTGTCCTCCTGCTGTCCTCCTGCTGTCCTCCTGCTGTCCTCCTGCTGTCTTCCTGCTGTCCTCCTGCTGTCCTCCTGCTGTCCTCTGCTGACCTCCTGCTGTCCTCCTGCTGTCCTCCTGCTGTCCTCCTGCTGTCCTCTGCTGACCTCCTGCTGTCCTCCTGCTGTCCTCCTGCTGTCCTCCTGCTGTCCTCTGCTGACCTCCTGCTGTCCTCCTGCTGTCCTCTACTCTCCTCCTGCTGTCCTCCTGCTGTCCTCTGCTGACCTCTACTGTCCTCCTGCTGTCCTCCTGCTGTCCTCCTGCTGTCCTCCTGCTGTCCTCCTGCTGTCCTCTGCTGACCTCCTGCTGTCCTCCTGCTGTCCTCTGCTGTCCTCCTGCTGTCCTCCTGCTGTCCTCTGTTGTCCTCTGCTGTCCTCTGCTGTCCTCCTGCTGTCCTCTGTTGTCCTCTGCTGTCCTCTGCTGTCCTCCTGCTGTCCTCCTGCTGTCCTCCTGCTGTCCTCTGCTGTCCTCTGCTGTCCTCCTGCTGTCCTCCTGCTGTCCTCTGCTGACCTCCTGCTGTCCTCCTGCTGTCCTCTGCTGACCTCTACTGTCCTCCTGCTGTCTTCCTGCTGTCCTCCTGCTGTCCTCCTGCTGTCCTCTGCTGACCTCCTGCTGTCCTCCTGCTGTCCTCCTGCTGTCCTCCTGCTGTCCTCCTGCTGTCCTCTGCTGACCTCCTGCTGTCCTCCTGCTGTCCTCCTGCTGTCCTCCTGCTGTCCTCTGCTGACCTCCTGCTGTCCTCCTGCTGTCCTCTACTCTCCTCCTGCTGTCCTCCTGCTGTCCTCTACTGTCCTCCTGCTGTCCTCCTGCTGTCCTCCTGCTGTCCTCCTGCTGTCCTCTGCTGTCCTCCTGCTGTCCTCCTGCTGTCCTCCTGCTGTCCTCTGCTGACCTCCTGCTGTCCTCCTGCTGTCCTCCTGCTGTCCTCCTGCTGTCCTCCTGCTGTCCTCTGCTGTCCTCTGCTGACCTCCTGCTGTCCTCTGCTGTCCTCCTGCTGTCCTCCTGCTGTCCTCTACTGTCCTCCTGCTGTCCTCCTGCTGTCCTCCTGCTGTCCTCCTGCTGTCCTGTGCTGACCTCCTGCTGTCCTGTGCTGTCCTCTGCTGTCCTCCTGCTGTCCTCCTGCTGTCCTCCTGCTGACCTCCTGCTGTCCTCCTGCTGTCCTCCTGCTGTCCTCTGCTGTCCTCCTGCTGTCCTCCTGCTGTCCTCCTGCTGTCCTCCTGCTGTCCTCCTGCTGTCCTCTGCTGACCTCTGGTTGCAGAAAAAAGTGTTGTAGCCGTCACCTGTAAATCTTTACTGATGCAAGACAGGAATCTCCCAGCCTGAGTGCATACTGTGTAGGTGCAGACTGTGTGCTTTTGTGTACTCATGCCTGTGTTCATCCAGCATGTAAAGGTCTGGTCCTAGTCCTCCTCACACCATGTCTAACCTCGATTATAGGGATGGAGGGAGGGGGGAAGGGGGGGTAGCTAGGCATCTGGGAGGGGGAGGCCTGGTGGCCACAGTGTGTGTGATGAGGACCAGTCAGGACTTGTCACGCACCGAGGAGTGATCTCAAGCCAACACGGCTACATCCTCTTCATGCTTACCAGCCATCACACCATAACCCTGGGGTTGTGTATTTGTCATCTTGTGTGTGTTGTACAAGTGTGTGTGTGTGTGCATTGGAATATTTGTTGGTTTCACATTCTGGGCATGCTTTAGGCTTGAGTGTTTGTGTTGTGTGTGTGTGTCGACTTCCTGCTCTGTCGGTGCGTGTATACATCTGATCGTGTTAGCAGTGTCCGTGTGTGTTCATGAGACCAGGCTTGACTCAGTTCCAGTTCTCTCCATCTCTTCCAAAATAGAACTCTCGCTCCTGGCTTCTCTGTCACTCTGTGGGAAGAATTGGCCCAAAAGGCTTCCGTAGGTGAATGTGAGTGAGTGATATACACACATGACCAGTAGTACATGAACACAAACCCAGATTTATTTATTTATATCGTATCCCCAGTTCTCTCTCTCTCTCTCTCTCTCTCTCTCTCTCTCTCTCTCTCTCTCTCTCTCTCTCTCTCTCTCTCTCTCTCTCTCTCAAGCAGGGTTGATGCAGTGAGCTACAGAACTGCTGGAGGGAGAAATGAAGGCCCACTGTTGTGTGCAGGGGGACAGAGGGGGTGAGAAGTAAAAGAGGGAGTGGGGCAGAGAGGGAGGGGGGAGGTGAGGGAGGGGGGAGGTGAGGGATGGAGGGAGCTCTGTGTGAGCTTAATGTGAGTATCAATCACACACACATGGGTGTGGAGCAAAGCTAGGGGAGTGTCAAAAGGTAGCGTTCCTCTCAGCCTTTCACCAAGAGGAGAGAGGAGGTGCCCCCAGCTGGCTCCGACTAGGATGGATATTACAGCCAACCCTCTCCTGAAATAAAACCAACACAGTATATCTTCAAGAAAAGAAGAGTTGTTCTCGGCGAGACTGTACACACAGTGTATTATGTGATATACACGTGAGGGTGCAGGTGTTGTAGTGGGTGCTCAAGGAAGCAAAATGGAAGAACAATGTCCGTGTGTTTGTGTCTAGAGTGTGTGCGTGTGTGTGTTATCCATGTGCTGATTATTTGCTAAGAGTATCCTGTTTGCGTTTTGATGAGGTCTGAACATTTTGTAGTTTCAGTTGCTTTTCAAAATGTGTGCCTATTATCCTAAATGTGTGTGTGTTGTGCCTGAGGGAGAAAGAGCACACATACACACACGCACACAGTGTTTCCTGGGACACTGGCTCCTAGACACTTCTCCCCTCACAGCTTTTCAGTTCCTCTTGTTGCCATGGCACCCAACCAAAAACACTGCTCCACTCTAACGCCCGCCATCAAATAACCCCCCCCCCCCACACACCGTTAGACAATTTCTCGGACCACAAATTACGTCCCAAACCTGATTTTTCACCCTCCGAATGCACCTCCTGTTGCTGCTCAGTGGATGAAAGAGGAGGAACAGTGTTTCTGTCTCTGATGCAGAGGGAAGGAGGAAGAGATTCACCTGTGGATGAGAGGGTTTCAGCTGCTGGTGAATCAAACTGGTCACATGCACACTCTGCAGCTTCAGACTGTGACTGCTTACAGCTCACTCCTGTTGGCCTGGACTCCTGTTCGGCCACCACCAGGCACCAGGCCAGCCCTGCGGCTAAAGACTTCAACCTCCAGGCCACCCTGGTAACCTTGATGCAGGGGCTCTGAGGGCAGTCAGGCTGCTGGAGAGATGACGTGACTGGTCTCTTAACTACCCCAGCTTTAGGTCCTTCCTGCTTCCTCACTGGTCAGCCTGCTGTGCCCTCTGGAGGACTGGTCAGCCTGCTGTGCCCTCTGGAGGATGCTGGTCTTGGAATGTTCTGGTAAGTGGAGCTCTTCTCTGGTGAGGACCTTCAAATCCTCAGACATGTTTTCAATCTCGGATCATTTCACACCCAAGAATCAGAAGTGCGTAGTTCTACATTTAGTCATTTAGTCAGTTTAGTCATTTAGTCAGTTCTAACAGTATTTTGGTGGTTAGAGTCAAGGAACGGTCTTCAGAACATTTTTAGCGGCGCTCCCTTGGCAGATATTTGGCATCAGTCTAAGCAAAACCGAGTCAATATAAACAGCCTTCTTAGTGAGTGGAAAGAGGTTAGCTTGAGACGAACTATCCTACCTTGAAAATTCTGGGTATCTGTTGAGATTTAAAAGTTATTTGAGTCATTGCTGAAATTGTAGAATTTATTGAATCTTTGTTGAGGTTGCGGTTTGTTGGTGCTTGAGTGCATGGTTCAGGCTGGGACACTAGGAGTCGAGGATGTCTGTACAGCTGTTTCCTATTTACATGTTTTGTTTGATCCAATACAGCATAGAACTGTATACCCATAGCCCACTATACAGTAAATTGGGAGCATTTAAACGTGCAATTAAATGGGCCTCCTTCTCTCTTTCTATCATGGATCAGCCACCAAAGTCAAAACAGCAAAAGCAAAGATTTAGTGATAATGAATCTGATGTGCTTCTTCATGAGGTAACAGCAAATGTAAATATTATACAAGGCCAGAATTCCACACCGACACAAAAAAATACCATCTGGACCAAAATTCCAGTAATTGTAATATTGCATGACTGCTTAATCTGTAACGTGTAATGATTTTTTGTTTCTCAACTGACAAAGTGTGATCCTTGTAGCAAAAATCCTTTCAGCTCATCTCCTTGGCCTATGTCTTCCTCTTGCTCGGATTACTGCTGCCATTTCACCAGGAGGTTAATGCGAGGCGCACTTTACGCATCCCCTCCCATCTTTTTATGGGAAACTCCCACTTCCCCCTCCCGTGAACGCATATGCATGACACGGAAAAGCGCAATTTGACACTTTTAGTTCACGCGGCAGGCAGTCTGCGCTTTTACCTCAGTGCAGCATGTTTGTACATACCTCGCCATGCTTTTACCTCAGTGCAGCATGTTTGTACATACCTCGCCATGCTTTTACCTCAGTTTAGCATGTTTGTACATACCTCGCCATGCTTTTACCTCAGTGCAGCATGTTTGTACATACCTCGCCATGCTTTTACACGCACGTTGTGAAACATGCCTGAAGTGGGCGCAAAACTGTTAGTGAGGCCCACAGTGCAGAACAGACAGTGTACAGAGCAGACACAGAACAGACAGTGTACAGAGCAGACACAGAACAATCTGTGTCTGCTCTACAGAACTGACACAGTTTACAGCTTTGTTTACATCCACTCGAGCAAATCTACATGAGATGTGGCTGAGTCCACATCTCTGTGGCTGAGTCCACATCTCTGAGGCACCATGCAGCCACATCTCAGAGAGACCATACAGCCACATCTCAGAGAGACCATACAGCCACATCTCAGAGAGACCATGTAGCCACATCTCAGAGAGACCATACAACCACATCTCAGAGACCATACAGCCACATCTCAGAGAGACCATACAGCCACATCTCAGAGAGACCATACAGCCACATCTCAGAGAGACCATACAGCCACATCTCAGAGAGACCATGCAGCCACATCTCAGAGACCATACAGCCACATCTCAGAGAGACCATACAGCCACATCTCTGAGGCACCATACAGCCACATCTCAGAGACCATACAGCCACAATCTCAGAGAGACCATACAGCCACATCTCAGAGAGACCATACAACCACATCTCAGAGAGACCATACAGCCACATCTCAGAGACCATACAACCACATCTCAGAGAGACCATACAGCCACATCTCAGAGACCATGCAACCACATCTCAGAGAGACCATACAGCCACATCTCAGAGAGACCATACAGCCACATCTCAGAGAGACCATACAGCCACATCTCAGAGAGACCATACAACCACATCTCAGAGAGACCATTCAACCACATCTCAGAGACCATACAGCCACATCTCAGAGACCATACAGCCACATCTCAGAGAGACCATACAACCACCTCTCAGAGAGACCATACAACCACATCTCAGAGAGACCATACAGCCACATCTCAGAGAGACCATACAGCCACATCTCAGAGAGACCATACAGCCACATCTCAGAGAGACCATACAGCCACATCTTAGAGACCATACAGCCACATCTCAGAGAGACCATACAGCCACATCTCAGAGAGACCATACAGCCACATCTCAGAGAGACCATGTGTCTCTGTGTGTGGGGGATGTTTTGTGGTATTTGGTCTTTCAAAATCTTGACAAGATTTCAGCGACACACCAGCACAATGGCAAGGTCAGGAGTCCTCACAGCAAATTAGCCAGATAGCTGAAATGAGTATTAGTGTCAACGTGAAAATATTATCAAGTTAGGTGAATTACTGAAATCGGTTAATGAGGCCAAGAAAAATGTTTATATTTCTGCAGAATAGCTCTGACAAAGTTTACAATCTGCAATTAGATTACATAAAATTAACATATTACACAAATTATACAGTATAATGTAGCCCGTCGTTCTAAATGACATATGACTCTTGGACTCCCCTAAAATGTGTTACCATAACAATTCTGAAGACTATTTTATTTATCTTATTCATATCTTTGCCACCTATTAATGCTGTGAAATCCTATATTTGGAATTTGAACATTTTGAACAATAACTTAAGCAATAACAGCATACCTGATATTCACTCCTGAAAATGATATCAAGCCGGCTGACGTGATACAGATCAAAAACTGCCATTTTGTGGGACCCCCAAACAACCAAATGTATTTTATGGAGGACTCAGCCCCCTAGCCTCCCTTCTGTCCCCCCCCCTCATACACAGCATTAGGGCTGTCCCGACTAAGATTTTCTTTGGTCGACCAAAACTCGACTAGCACTTCTGAAAGTCGACTAATCGAAATTTGAAACGTTAATTTTTTTCTATAAATGTCACCATGTTTTTCAGAAAACCCTTTTGTTTGATGTTTAACCTCACTGTTTTAAGATATAATATTAAAAAAAATACATATGTAAGAAGTGAGATTGACAACTAGACAAACATAAATGTACAAACATTTAACATCTGACTCAATGTAGCTTATGGACATTCCAGATTCAGCTGCTTTAAAATAAGCTATTACTAATATTAAGCCTCATGTCACCAGTCCTGTTGTTACCGAATGCCGATATAATACAAAATGCCTGATTGGTTATCATGTATTATCTATTACAATGTATTACAAATAAAAAAATATAGTTTGTTTAACATGCAAATCAGCGAGCTATTCACTGCCTGAAAAAGTGCAGCATGCAAACTTACGTAGAAGCCGAGTGGGGAACGGTGCAACAGAGAAAGATCGTGTTGTCTTGGCCGGAGAAGATTTGGATGTGCATTCGATTTGGATGTGATTCTTATAATAGGCATATTCATTTTTCAACCCAGCGCGTGTTAGCATGAGCGAAGTAGGGCTAGGCCAACTTACGGGTTTCAGTCGAACTATGAAAAATAAACCGTTGTTGGCAGTTTGCATTCAAAGTTTTTTTAGTCACCCGTTACTTAGTAAATGTAAATGTACTGTAAATGAAAAGCTGCCATACCACAGAGTTTTTTTGCCATTTTGCCTAATAACACCGACAAGTAGGCTATGGCAGAGTTTGTAGCTCGGCAGCCATTTGTGCTCGTTCCGTGTGCAAAAAGCAACCAAACAAAGCACAGATTAACGAAAGGGAAAACAATAACACCTTTTCTTTAAAATATATATTTTTTGAGTTGTTTTATTTGTCTTAAATAATATAATCTACAACTTCTGTTGAACATTTCATTAATTCAGCAATGATGACACAAGCGGGAATCAGATCTCACACTGCCATATGGCAGCTTGACAAAAAAAATCTTAGTCGACCAAGAGCATATCGACCAGAAAGTCGACTGAGTGGGGACAGCCCCACACAGCATACACACAGTATCTTCACAGCCTGTTATTATATGACATTCTGTTTCCCTGAGCAGTGAGCGCAGCTCTGAAAGACAAGCTGTGTGAGTGGAGCTCAGCTGAACATCAGGGCTCCCTCAGGCAGGATCCACATCTGACGCCTGGCTAGTGAAGGAGCTCCTCCTGGAGCACAAGTCCCAAACAGAGACACCTGTTTGAAGCTGAGGGTCTCTCCAAGCCTCAGCAGGTCACGTTTCTGGGTATCTGTACCAAAGCCTTGTGTGCCACAGCTGCTCTCACCCCGGGCACTCTCATCCACAGCATGGAAATCCCCCGACTGCTATACCCATCACTCCTCTCTCTGCCTGTCTCTCTCGATCTGTCTCTCTGCCTGTCTCTCTCTGCCTGTCTCTCTCCGTCTGTCTCTCTCCGCCTGTCTCTCTCTGCCTTTCTCTCTCTGCCTGTCTCTCTCTGTCTGTCTCTCTCTGCCTTTCTCTCTCTGTCTGTCTCTCTCTGTCTGTCTCTCTCTCGTGTTATGCTCCGCCCTGGCCCCTCTGTCTTGTCAAGAGATATCATTGAAATGCAAACACCAGTTTCTGTTCACAGTGGAGTGAGGCGTCGTCTGGAGAGGAAGAGGCAGGTGAAGAACACAAACAGAAATAAGGAGAAACTCAAGATTGCATTTTCTCTCTGGAGGTGGAACTGCTGATGTAGGACTGTTTCTCTTTTAAACCTTCACTCTCTCTCTTCCTCCACCATCCTCTTCATTGTCACTCCTGAAGAGAAGAAAAGAATTCTGTGAACTCTATTTAGTAAAGAACAGTTCCCCGATGAGTCTTCCAGCCTGTCATCGTATTGGAGCAGGCAGGTGCAGCAAAACAATTAGCCGAGCTCTTTGAAAAGCCAAGCTGCGTTCCCCATCGAACATTTTCTAGCGAAAAACTGAAGATGTACAGTGTTAACAAAACCCTTCAGATGCCTCTAGGTCTCAGTTTTAGCAGAGTGGCAGTTACGTTTGCCCTTCAACTGCTAACAATATGGGGCTGTCAGACTGACTGACAGCCTGCTGTCCCATGGCTGAGACAGGGAGAGTGCTGTCATGAAGCCATGACAGAATAACATGCTGACGTGTGTATATGCCATCCTCTGGCACAGGCATCCTTATCAATGTCTCCAGTGTTTGCAGGCGTCCCTCTCTGGGAAGCAGCAGGGATGGAGATGCAGCCTGCGGCGATGGGAAGGGAAACCGTTGGAGTTTCTGTGTTGTGGCACTTCCAGAACGTGGCGCAACGTGGTGCAACAATTACATCATCCTGAAAGTAAAACTAAATGAAAAGGCTCACAAAGCCCTTCACAGGGAAACTACACAAATACGTTGCTATGCACCTCCAGAGAAATTCGAAAAAAACTATTAAAAAAAAGACATTTGTCCAGGTTCTTAGTTCAATGCACTCATGAACCTCTCCAGTGGTCCCTCTGGTGTGGTTCTTCTCTGGGCAGGTAAACATCACCACCACATCTCCATATCTCTCATTAGAAGGATGCCACTCAAGAGCTCGCACCTGCCGGCAGCCAATCGAGTGCCGGTCTGATCGCCCACTCAGGTCCCTCCCACACACACACTCACCCAGTCTACAGCTGTGGAAGCCTCAAGTTGCCCTCACACACACACTCACAAACCCCCACACACGCCCACAGCAGGTCTTGACCCAGGAGCAGTTCGTCTGAGTTGTACACAACATCATTTGCCCCCCTGGCCTATAGTTAAATGTGTATCAAGCAACACACCAACCTTTCTGAGGATAACAGCGCATCAAGAGAGAAGATCTTCACTAATATATTTAAACACTGGCAGCTGTAGGCTGAGGTCTCGTGTGTGTCTGGTACAGTGGGCTGCTGGAAGTGGGAGTATACATACTTGGTATCGGCTTGGTACTTTATATTCCATTTTATTGACACTTTCTTTGGGCAAATGAAAATGCACCTGACATTACTATTTCCAGTATGGGAGGCGTTACAAAATAAATACTTTTGGGATGTAGTTGATAACAATCATTTGGCTCACAGGAGAGGTGCTTGATATTAAGCTGCTAAACTTCTTTATTTATAGATGCTTCTGCGCTATGCTCTGCTTCCCGAGTGGAGGAGTGCTGGTGTCTGAAGGCTAGGGAACAGAGTTCTGCAACAGTGGCTGCATGGTGAGACAGCACACCTCTCCCACACAGAGCATCTCAACATGTCTGTCGTGTTTCAGCGGAAGAGTTTGTCCTCCTCTGTCGGCTCTGTGTATGACTCGGGGGCAGAGCCAGGAAGATGGAGGGAGAGGCAAAAGGGTGATATAGAGAAAACAGAGAGAAAAGACAGACAAAGATTTAAAGTATATATAGAGAGGGAGACACTGCCCCCCTCGTCCCTCGTGATTGGTTCCTCACTTCCTGACTGCCCTCCCCAGACGGAATAAAGACCAAAAAGGAACAGAAAGTAAGAGGATGAAGGAATGAATGAGTGAACGAGTGGGTGAGACATGGTGTGTGAAGGGTAGAGAGAGAAAGGGAGCGAGGAGGAGGGAGACTTGGCTTTCATCCAGAGAAACCTGGTCAGACAGGAGATGTTCTGAGCGACAGGAGCCAAAGCTACCTTGTCCTTTCATCCGCTCATTGGGAGAGTTCAAAGACACAGGCAGCCCTTTGATTCCATCACTGCTACTTCTCCCTTGATGTGGAAATCTAAATTTGAGAGAAATTGAAAGAGGAGTGGGGGGCGGGGGGGAAGGGGGGGAGGAGGTGACACATTACACTGTATGAAGAAGTAAACGTGTCATGACTCCCAAGGGGCCAGCTCTAATGACTATAAAAAAGCCAGGGAGAAGAAACGGTTTCCTAAACACCTCAGCTCCGAGCGAAGGGCCGTCTCATTTACTGAGAGATCGTTTCCATGCAGAGCTGGGGTTTCTCCTGATCATATCTCCTGCTCATTCCCCTGGTCTCCCCCACCACAACCACCAACCCTCCTCTTGTCAGTGTGATTGAGCCCTCTGCGATGTCCAGCTCACATCTAGAAACACAGAGAGGTGTGAGGATGTGAATGCAACATCTCCATCCCAGAGTCACAATTATTTATTTATGAGGGATTTTGTGCCCTCAACTCACGGCCTCAAAACTTGAGATATTGAGTGTTCGCTGAGTCCTAAGGCCAAACATTGTTGACACTGATCTCAACACACTCTCCTGGCTTCCCCTGTACCTGAGAAGAAACCCAGAACAGTATCCAGACTCACCACATCGCCTCATGCAAGGCCTCCTCCACCTGAAGGGCATCTCAAATCATTTGTTTTCTAATCACAGCAGGATATTCCACCCACAGCCCTTTGGACTGTCTGACTGCTTTTATTTGACAGAGCAAATGAGTAACTTTCATTTTACTCTGTGGAAGGACACAAAACAAAGAGAGGAAGGTTAACCCTGCTGTATTTGTTGCAGGAGGGACGAGTAAGTAAACAAGAGTTAGCATATTGTATTCCAAATTGAAGGACACCCATATTGAAAACTGTCAGTTGCAGCAGAAACCAGAACAAAAGTAATAGGAAACCCAGATGTGACTGAAAGTGTAGATCCCCTGTCCTCACTGTTCAGCTACTGAGATGAGCTCTTACCTGGCAGTGTCTCATTGGGAAGGGGACGTTTGGGACTCTGACCTAGAAGGTTGTGCAAAAGTCTCCACTTATTGAGCATGTAAAAAGAAGAGCCAACATCATTATGGTTTCCTGCAATGAAAAGATAGCACACTTAAGAAAATCAATGACTTCCATTGAACCCACTTTTACCAAATCAGTTTTTGTAAGGCTATTATTTAGTTTAATTGCTGTTTGAGCAGATTATTCAAGTATAATGCCAAGTAAAAGACAGAGTAATATCTGAGATGGGTTCAGTGTGTCTGACAAACTAGTCCAGAGCACCCCTTAAAGGAGAGGAGACACGGCCAGGCTGGACCAGGCAGGACCAGGCAGGACCAGGCAGGACCAGGCAGGACCAGGCAGGACCAGGCAGGACCAGGCAGGCAGGACCAGGCAGGACCAGGCAGGACCAGGCAGGCAGGACCAGGCAGGACCAGGCAGGCAGGACCAGGCAGGCAGGACCAGGCAGGACCAGGCAGGACCAGGCAGGCAGGACCAGGCAGGACCAGGCAGGCAGGACCAGGCAGGACCAGGCAGGACCAGGCAGGCAGGACCAGGCAGGACCAGGCAGGCAGGACCAGGCAGAACCAGGCAGGACCAGGCAGGACCAGGCAGGACCAGGCAGGACCAGGCAGGAACAGGCAGGACCAGGCAGGCAGGACCAGGCAGGACCAGGCAGGACCAGGCAGGACCAGGCAGGCCGGAGTCTTCAAGAGGGATTCCCTGGATGGGAGGTTGAAGGGCTGAACGGTTGGATGGTCATTTGACTTTAAGTGTCTGAATGGGATTAATCCATGATCCCACAGATGGGATCCATGGTTGTGTTTGGGCTCTAGTGGATCAATGGTTTTTAATCAAAGCAGATCCATTAACATTACACCCTCTGAGAAGTTATTCAGGAAGTATAAATGGTCTGGATTTGGCCAGTCATCAATTATGTTTTTGGATGTCAGCCATGTTTAGTCAAACAGGTGACTGAATGTGATTTTGTCACAAATTGAATTCAGAAAATGTCCAGTGTGTTAGATTACGGTACTGGTGGATCCACAGTTCTGACGAAATGTTTACATTTAAATCAATCATCATTTTATTTCATTTATCAATAATCCCATGTTCTATTACCATACTATTTTCTGAACCTCAAGGGACGTTCACAATTTTGTGTCCGTTGATAGTGAGAATTATTTTTCAACATTTTAATGTCTGAATATTTGCATGAAACAAAAAGTTTATTTTTTTGGCATATATCAGAGTGTCAAGATTTGCCAAGATTTCCTGTTAAACTTTTTTGGGTTCCAATTTCCTCTCAGTGCCAGGCCGTCATTGTGTTCCAACATGCTCTACTGAATAAACTCCAATTACAGACGAGAATATCTTTGGGTTCTGAACAATAATTGAAAACTACAGGTGTTGAATGAAATGTTCATTTTGAAATGTGATCCCGCCTTCTGTGCTCAGTTGTGGCATTCAAATCAGCAGGACAGATGATAATGACTACTGGGAAAGAGGTGAAAGAGAGAGCTTTCTCTGACCCCCTACCAAAAGTGAGTGCATAAACGTTATATTCACGTTTGAGCAAACAAATTAATAAGATGCTCCATACTACGGTTTATGAGGGAAGCCATGATCTGCATCCGTGTGGTGCTCCAGTAATGGGCCTCACCAATCACCAATCAGGAACACCAATCACCACTGACATCAGGAACACTGATCACCACCGACATCAGGAACACTGATCACCACCGACATCAGGAACACTGATCACCACCGACATCAGGAACACTGATCACCACCGACATCAGGAACACTGATCACCACCGACATCAGGAACACTGATCACCACCGACATCAGGAACACTGATCACCACCGACATCAGGAACACCGATCACCACCGACATCAGGAACACCGATCACCACCGACATCAGGAACACTGATCACCACCGACATCAGGAACACTGATCACCACCGACATCAGGAACACTGATCACCACCGACATCAGGAACACTGATCACCACCGACATCAGGAACACTGATCACCACCGACATCAGGAACACTGATCACCACCGACATCAGGAACAATAATCACCACCGACATCAGGAACAATAATCACCACCGACATCAGGAACAATAATCACCACCGAAATCAGGAACACTGATCACCACCGACATCAGGAACACTGATCACCACCGACATCAGGAACACTGATCACCACCGACATCAGGAACAATAATCACCACCGACATCAGGAACAATAATCACCACCGACATCAGGAACAATAATCACCACCGACATCAGGAACACCGGAGGAGGAGGACAGGAACATCATGCTCGGCTGCTGCAGGCAGGAGAATAATAAACACAACTGGGCGCAAAAGTGCACTTTTTCTAAATTGCTTCAGGATAATTGCCCCAGCTAAATGAAGTGAATGTTAGAGATGGATATGTGTCAGACCAACCACCAGCTCACGGCCGCGTTACGGCTCGGAAAGTACCAGAATCCTGACATAAACATCAGCCATCACTCGAGGAGCAGAGCCAAGCAGCTGGGGTTATGCTGCGTGGTGCAACCTTTCGCTGCAGAGCAGAAGTTGAATAATAACAGCTTTCGCTGTATGCTGAGCAATTACACTGTGTCAGGTCAGTCTGGTCTAATGAGAGACGGCACTGTGAGTGCGTGCATGGTCTGAGTGTTCTTCCTCTCCTGGCTGAGAGCAGGCAGGAGTCAGGCCGGGGTCCTCACAGTCACCAGTAGGCAGAAAAACACACATTAGTCCAGATAATGGGGTGCTGGGCCTCCCTGCCAACATTTACAGTTTGAACTTGAATCTCTCTCCAAAGAGCTGCTGAACCTGGAGGTGATGTCTCTGGCAGCGGAGATACGGCCCTGCCCAGAGAGGCAAAAGTACACACATCCTTCACTCAAATAGAAGTACAGATACTCGTGTTTAAAAAGACTCTGGTAAGAGTAACACTGCAGACACACAGAGCATTCGCCAGGAATACATTTTGATGCCGACTATTTCAAACACCTCCCTCTATTTTTGTTACTTTTGGAAATGTACAATTTGTGTTCATTTTAATGTATTGATTAGTATTTTGGATTTTGTGCATGCTTTTCTTATTTTTCCAAACACACCTGATTCAAATAATTGGGTTGTTATCCAGCTCTGCAGAAGCCTGTTCTGAATGAAGACCATTCATTTCAATCAGGTGTGTTGGAGCAGGGAAACATCTAAAACATGCAGGGCAGGGAGGCCCGAGGACCAGGATTGGGAACCCCTGGTCTACAGGATGTGTGTTGTTGCGTTAGTCATGAACTGGATGATCAGCATGTTCCATCCTGTTGTCAAACAAGCCCCATCTGCAGCCTGTCCTCTTAGTAACCCTGTCACATTAGTAACCCTGTTTTACACACTGCAGGTGTGGCTCCAACACCACTGGCAGACCCTGGCCCCTGGCCCCTGGCTCCTGGCCCCTGGCCCCTGGCTCCTGGCCCCTGGCCCCTGGCCCCTGGCCCCTGGCCCCTGGCCCCTGGCCCCTGGCTCCTGGCCCCTGGCCCCTGGCCCCTGGCCCCTGGCCCCTGGCCCCTGGCCCCTGGCCCCTGGCCCCTGGCCCCTGGCCCCTGGCCCCTGGCCCCTGGCTCCTGGCCTCTGGCTACTGGCTCCTGGCTCCTGGCCCCTGGCCCCTGGCCCCTGGCCCCTGGGCTGTGAGAGAACCTCAACAACTAGACGTTTTGACTTTGGGCAGGGATTGGCCATGGACTAGACTTGCCCAGGCTAGGCTAAGCCAGGCTATGGACTGTGCTATGCAAGTCCAGACCATAAACTGTGCTTTGCTCTGCAAGGCTAGGCCATGGACTATGCTATGCCATAGGATGTTGCTATACAAGCTATGCTATCTTGTGCCCTGCGCTAGGCTAGGCTATGCCCTGTGCTAGGCTAGGCTATGACATGGGTTGTGCATGGGTTGTGCCATGGGTGTTGCTCGTGGATTATTTCCATGTGTGGTATCATCATCCTGAAGGACAGAGGAGTTTTTTTGTGTGACTTTGTCACCACATCTTCCTGTCTGTTGGATAAACTAAGGATATGAGTTACTCTCTGAAGGGGGATTTGGATTGCATTCATTCTTGAGTGTCTTTTTTTACTGCAACTTGATACAGGCGTGATAGAAAAATCCATATTTTTAACATGGCACTAAAGCATTGTGTTATCTGTCGATATTTAATCTGGAAGAGCTGGGTTGGCAGTGACTTTTAAGAAGTTGACATTTATTAAAATGCTTAAATGCTGATTCAGAAAAGCTATTCCAGGGTAATATGAGATAATTGGATGTTATCAGAAAAAGTAATTGGAGACATTTACGAGGGAATAAACAATAATAAGGAGAGTCAATTTACCAAAATGGGGGTCAATAGACAAGACAATCTGTAAAGTGACTGCATAAAGACAGTATATGCCTGAGAAAGGATGGAAGAGAACTTCTCCAGCTGTGTCAGAAGTACTGGGCTGTTTCTCACAGAGCTCTGAGTCAGCAGAGTCTATCCTATCAAGCCTCAGCCCTGCCTCACCCCCGCCTCTGCCCTGCCTCAGCCCTGCCTCTGCCCTGCCTCTGCCCTGCCTCTGCCCTGCCTCAGCTCTGCCTCTGCCCTGCCTCTGCCCTGCCTCAGCTCTGCCTCTGCCCTGCCTCAGCCCTGCCTCAGCCGCCTTTTTTTTTCTTTCTTTTTTTTAAAGTTCATTCCATTCGCTGTTGCTTATGGCCTTATCTCCAGAGAATTTTCAAACAAATGTGTTTTGTTAATGTACATTTTCTAAATGACTCTTTTCATCTGGGGTTATTGGTGAACGTTCGATGAGAAGACCTAAACTATGGAAAGATCGTGTGTGTGTGTGGAACAACCTGAAAGACTTGTAACTTCAGAGAGTATGAGTGAGGAGTAATCCTGACCACGTTGTCATCTTGTCAATACCAGCGCTCACTCATATCATTTATACACAGCATTGGTACTCTCTGTCCCATCGATCTTCTACATGAAGATCCTACTCTGCTGACTGAGACGGGAGAGAGAGATGGGAGAGAGAGAGAGAGAGAGAGGGGAGAGAGAGAGGAAGAGAGAGATGGGAGAGAGAGGGGAGAGAGAGAGGAGGAGAGAGAGGGAGAGAGAGGGGAGAGAGAGAGAGGGGAGAGAGAGAGGAGAGAGAGAGGAGGAGAGAGATGGGAGAGAGAGAGAGGGGAGAGAGAGGAGAGAGGGGAGGAAGAGAGGAGAGAAAGAGGGGAGGGAGAGAGGAGAGAAAGAGGGGAGGGAGAGAGGAGAGAGAGGGAACCTAAAGAGGGAGAGAGGAGGAGAGAGGGAGAAGAAGGGACCTGGGAGGGCAGGGAGGTGGCTGGTCGACTTCTGTTATGAGCTCCATGATCCATCAGGTCCTCTTCTGCATGTCAGCCTGTAAGACAGCAACACAGAGGATGATGATGATGATGATGATGGTGATGATGATGATGATGATGATGATGATGATGATGATGATGATGATGATGGTGATGATGGTGATGATGATGATGATGATGATGATGATGATGATGGTGATGATGATGATGATGATGGTGATGATGGTGATGATGATGATGATGATGATGATGATGATGATGATGATGATGATGATGATGATGATGATGATGATGATGATGATGATGATGATGGCGTTGTTGTTGTTGTTGATGATGAGGATGATGATGATGATGATTATGGCGTTATTATTGACGAGTGCTGCCGATGATGATTAATAGGATAAGATTGCAGACTTAACCAACACAGGCAGTAAACATGAATAAATGGTACAACATTGATTCATTTTTAACTCAAACGTACTGACACAAATCCATGGAGGCAGTCTCTCTACATTAGTCCACAGGCTGACTGAAATGTTCTCATTAGTCTCTTTAGCATCACCACCGGCACAGTCGGAGATGATGTGACTAATTTTACCCTATCGACTAATGACCCTCTGCCTATAGAGAGACAGAGAGTAAACAGCAGCAAAGCAACGTCTCAACCTGTGAGCAGAAACACCAACATTCTGTTAACTTCCTGCATTTCCTCCTTGATGTTTGAGTTCCACAGCCCTCTGTGATTAAACACCGTTTACAGAAAACGAGAGGCGGTGAGAGTCACTCGCAGGCTGGGATGGAACAGGGTTTTAATTGCTGCCACGCCGACCATTAAGAATTCATGGTCCTATTCTAGTGAAATAACACAGAATTACTCATTTAATTAACCATGTTGCCTCGTTATGGCTCCATGCATAATTTAGACCTGACATCTCAACTGCTTCTGAGGAAAAATGGCCTTTCTCTATAATTACACTGAAGTCAAACACGTGTCACTGAGCGAAGATGCTCTGAGTGTCAACACTAACAGTGGGACTTCAGGTAGCTAGTGGTGGTAGAACATATGTACGGTGTGTGTGTGTGTGTATTTCTTACTGCTTGTCGTTGATAAGATCATGTGAGTCTGTCACAACAAAATACACAAAATGCATCTCATTCCTCTCTCCCTTTCTCCAACACCGTCACCATGCAACCCCCCGCTGAGCTGGACCTCCCCCTCTTCCTCTCATCCTCTCTTCCTCTCATGCTTTCTCGCCTTCTTCCTCTCATCCTCTCTCCCCCTCTTCCGTCATCGATTTCCTGCCGCCTAGCCTTGATCGTGGCCACGCGCCACCAGTGACAGCTGGTGCCAGAAGCACCAGAGTGAGTGAGAAACTAAAAGAAAGAAAGACAGAAAAATAAGAGGATAGAGGGAGGGGGGAGAAGGTAAGGAGGGATAGGGGGAGGGGAAGGTAAGGAGGGATAGGGGGAGGGGAATGTAAGGAGGGATAGGGGGAGGGGAAGGTAAGGAGGGATAGGGGGAGGGGAAGGTAAGGAGGGAGAGAACAGTCCAGTTGTCACTCAGAGAGATGCTTATATTTGATGAACTCTGAAAGAGAGAGTCAGAAAGAAAGCTGTAGAGTGAGACAGGAGAGAGAGAGACAAGAGAGAGAGAGAGAGAGACAGGAGAGAGAGAGACAGGAGAGAGAGACAGGAGAGAGAGACAGGATAGAGAGAGACAAGAGAGAGAGAGAGAGAGAGACAGGAGAGAGAGAGACAGGAGAGAGAGACAGGAGAGAGAGAGACAGGATAGAGAGAGACAGGATAGAGAGCGACAGGAGAGAGAGAGACAAGAGAGAGAGAGACAAGAGAGAGAGCGACAGGAGAGAGAGAGACAGTAGAGAGCCACAGGAGAGAGAGAGACAGGAGAGAGAGAGACAGGAGAGAGAGCGACAGGAGAGAGAGCGACAGGATAGAGAGAGACAGGATAGAGAGCGACAGAATAGAGAGAGACAAGAGAGAGAGCGACAGGAGAGAGAGCGACAGGACAGAGAGAGACAGGATAGAGAGCGACAGGAGAGAGAGCGACAGGAGAGAGAGAGACAAGAGAGAGAGCGACAGGAGAGAGACAAGGCCACTCTGAGATGAAAGGATTAAAGGACTTTCACAACTTTTTAATGCAGCATCACAACTGCTTGAACTTTTTATGGATTTGTTATTATTTTATATTTATTTAATGAATTGTTTGTGTTTTATGTCTACATGGGTGTTTTATGTTGTTTGATTGCCCCGGACTTAAGACAGTTTATATCAATGTGTGATTTAAATTATAATTATTTTTTTTAATCTTGAAAGGAAGGTGTCACTCTGAACGTAACTTTACACTTACAGCTTCACAGCTGCTCCTCTCATCCCCCCTCCTCTCCTCTCCCCCTCTCTTTCTCTCTCTCTTCCTCTCACTGTATTTCTGTCCTCCTCCCATTCTCCCAGTCACAGAGAAAGACCCTCCTCCACAGGAAGCATTTGTGAATACTTCCTGTCTCTGTCCTCTCCCAGATGTAAAGAGACAGCCAAACCCTCGGTCTGGTTCCACCCCCTTGTCTGTTCCCCTGTCCGTCTGTCTGTC
>NC_140361.1:785000-805000 GCF_054491055.1 Hypomesus nipponensis
GGAAAGTGTAGCTTTCCTGTGGGGATTCACTCCAATCATTCACTCAGCTAATGTGTACGATATGTGACGTTACCCTGCACACAAAGGGTGTGCAACAGCTGACTGACTGCTAGAACACGTGCACACATGCCTGGTGCACACACACCAGGAGCAACACGGTGATCCCCTCGTCCCATGGTAGGGAGGAACAGTAACGTGGCCGTTTACGGCATCTGTGTTTTCTGTGTTGAGGGGCCCACTCCTGGCACACCGGCGTCAGACTTCTGCTGTAACTGCGTCAGCATGGCTCCGGGAGAACGGCCTCCCAAATTGCTACGCCTCACGCCGGCGTCGAGGGCTGGGTGTAACAGACGTGGTTGCACCACCTCCGGAGGTACACATGGCCAACGTTTGACCACTACCAGATACGCCAACAAAAAACTAGATGTCTGCCGCGGGTGGCCTGGATACATACCTGAGGACTGATTTGAACCGATCTAGACCAGCTACATGTGCTGTAGCCTTACTCTCATGGATCACTCTGGATGATTGATTCTTTAATCAGTGAATGATTATGATGAAGACTGCACCCAGGGGAAGGAGAATCCAGTTCACGTGAAATGAATCTGCTATGAGGATCAATACCGACGTGAGAGTGTAGCGAGGAGATTCAGCGTGAGCAGCTTTCTAATCGGAGGGAGTGGAGTCTGCTGGGTTTGATTTGCTGGGTTATTATCCTTCCAAGGGTGAAACATACATTTTGATCATGTGTCCAAGTACAATATTCAAAGATGAGGACAGATAACTAATTGCATCCAAGTTTATGAAGCATGGATAAGAAATCCCTTTAAGAGGTTGGAAGAAAAGATAACTTTATTATCCCCAAAGGGAAATAGGTCTTTGACTCAGTAGGGATGAAGCTAAAACAAATAGATTGTTCTGGACCTGCTTCCTATAGGAGCAGCAAACACCACCCACCACCTAGCAGAGCATCTTCAGGGTCCTGGAGCACCACCACCACCTAGCAGAGCATCTTCAGGGTCCTGGAGCACCACCACCACCTAGCAGAGCATCTTCAGGGTCCTGGAGCACCACCACCACCTAGCAGAGCATCTTCAGGGTCCTGGAGCACCAGCATCACCTAGCAGAGCATCTTCAGGGTCCTGGAGCACTCAGGTTCTCCTTCCTGTTCTTCCTCAGCACACGGTGTTCAGAATAAACAGAACAAACTGCACTATAAAACTCTGGTGAGATGCTTCCTAAATAACAAAGTAGAGCTGTTATAGTTGAAAGGATCACAGATGTGGATTGTTGTTCTGGTGCTGGCACATGTCAATATAAGATGAACACTGCCTAGGGCAACAAATCCAGGTCCACACAGGGTTTGCCTGCTGCTGCTTTTACTCTGTATTACATTTAGTTACTTCCATAAATGTCCAGTCGCTGGTGGGATTGGGGTTAAGGGCAGACTCAGGGTTAAGGGCAGACTCAGGGTTATATTTAAAACTTTAAATATGCTCAAACTAAAAGTAGCATTGCAATAAGTTCAGTTCCTGAATACAATGAAACAGAACGGATTCACTCCAGCCTAGACACTCCAGAAGTGTTAGTGTGTGTGTTAGTGTGTGTGTTAGTATGTGTGTATCTGGCTGTCGTTCTTAATTCCAGGCGTTGCTGATGTTGCTGTGTTGTTGTTTACTGTAGTGTTTTTGTGTTCTTGGTGTTGCTAATGCTCCCTCTTCCCCTGTGGTCCTCTCTAATGAGGTGACAGACAGCACGGAACAATATCCCTCATTACCTCTGACAAGACCTGCACATACAGGGCACACACACACACACGTGCTGCACATGCACACACACATGCTACACACACACCATTACTTTGACATGGGAGTGAGACAGTCCAATCAAGCATGGAGCAAAGACAGAGTTACACCTTGTTACTGTGTCATCCACCAGCACACACACACACACACACGCGCACGCACACACACACACGCGCGCACACACACACCAACCCTACAGCCCCCTCAACACAGGCACTCTCAGAGACACACCAACCCTACAGCCCCCTCAACACAGGCACTCTCAGAGACACACCAACCCTACAGCCCCCTCAACACAGGCACTCTCAGAGACACACCAACCCTACAGCCCCCTCAACACAGGCACTCTCAGAGACACACCAACCCTACAGCCCCCTCAACACAGGCACTCTCAGAGACACACCAACCCTACAGCCCCCTCAACACAGGCACTCTCAGAGACACACCAACCCTACAGCCCCCTCAACACAGGCACTCTCAGAGACACACCAACCCTACAGCCCCCTCAACACAGGCACTCTCAGAGACACACCAACCCTACAGCCCCCTCAACACAGGCACTCTCAGAGACACACCAACCCTACAGCCCCCTCAACACAGGCACTCTCAGAGACACACCAACCCTACAGCCCCCTCAACACAGGCACTCTCAGAGACACACCAACCCTACAGCCCCCTCAACACAGGCACTCTCAGAGACACACCAACCCTACAGCCCCCTCAACACAGGCACTCTCAGAGACACACCAACCCTACAGCCCCCTCAACACAGGCACTCTCAGAGACACACCAACCCTACAGCCCCCTCAACACAGGCACTCTCAGAGACACACCAACCCTACAGCCCCCTCAACACAGGCACTCTCAGAGACACACCAACCCTACAGCCCCCTCAACACAGGCACTCTCAGAGACACACCAACCCTACAGCCCCCTCAACACAGGCACTCTCAGAGACACACCAACCCTACAGCCCCCTCAACACAGGCACTCTCAGAGACACACCAACCCTACAGCCCCCTCAACACAGGCACTCTCAGAGACACACCAACCCTACAGCCCCCTCAACACAGGCACTCTCAGAGACACACCAACCCTACAGCCCCCTCAACACAGGCACTCTCAGAGACACACCAACCCTACAGCCCCCTCAACACAGGCACTCTCAGAGACACACCAACCCTACAGCCCCCTCAACACAGGCACTCTCAGAGACACACCAACCCTACAGCCCCCTCAACACAGGCACTCTCAGAGACACACCAACCCTACAGCCCCCTCAACACAGGCACTCTCAGAGACACACCAACCCTACAGCCCCCTCAACACAGGCACTCTCAGAGACACACCAACCCTACAGCCCCCTCAACACAGGCACTCTCAGAGACACACCAACCCTACAGCCCCCTCAACACAGGCACTCTCAGAGACACACCAACCCTACAGCCCCCTCAACACAGGCACTCTCAGAGACACACCAACCCTACAGCCCCCTCAACACAGGCACTCTCAGAGACACACCAACCCTACAGCCCCCTCAACACAGGCACTCTCAGAGACACACCAACCCTACAGCCCCCTCAACACAGGCACTCTCAGAGACACACCAACCCTACAGCCCCCTCAACACAGGCACTCTCAGAGACACACCAACCCTACAGCCCCCTCAACACAGGCACTCTCAGAGACACACCAACCCTACAGCCCCCTCAACACAGGCACTCTCAGAGACACACCAACCCTACAGCCCCCTCAACACAGGCACTCTCAGAGACACACCAACCCTACAGCCCCCTCAACACAGGCACTCTCAGAGACACACCAACCCTACAGCCCCCTCAACACAGGCACTCTCAGAGACACACCAACCCTACAGCCCCCTCAACACAGGCACTCTCAGAGACACACCAACCCTACAGCCCCCTCAACACAGGCACTCTCAGAGACACACCAACCCTACAGCCCCCTCAACACAGGCACTCTCAGAGACACACCAACCCTACAGCCCCCTCAACACAGGCACTCTCAGAGACACACCAACCCTACAGCCCCCTCAACACAGGCACTCTCAGAGACACACCAACCCTACAGCCCCCTCAACACAGGCACTCTCAGAGACACACCAACCCTACAGCCCCCTCAACACAGGCACTCTCAGAGACACACCAACCCTACAGCCCCCTCAACACAGGCACTCTCAGAGACACACCAACCCTACAGCCCCCTCAACACAGGCACTCTCAGAGACACACCAACCCTACAGCCCCCTCAACACAGGCACTCTCAGAGACACACCAACCCTACAGCCCCCTCAACACAGGCACTCTCAGAGACACACCAACCCTACAGCCCCCTCAACACAGGCACTCTCAGAGACACACCAACCCTACAGCCCCCTCAACACAGGCACTCTCAGAGACACACCAACCCTACAGCCCCCTCAACACAGGCACTCTCAGAGACACACCAACCCTACAGCCCCCTCAACACAGGCACTCTCAGAGACACACCAACCCTACAGCCCCCTCAACACAGGCACTCTCAGAGACACACCAACCCTACAGCCCCCTCAACACAGGCACTCTCAGAGACACACCAACCCTACAGCCCCCTCAACACAGGCACTCTCAGAGACACACCAACCCTACAGCCCCCTCAACACAGGCACTCTCAGAGACACACCAACCCTACAGCCCCCTCAACACAGGCACTCTCAGAGACACACCAACCCTACAGCCCCCTCAACACAGGCACTCTCAGAGACACACCAACCCTACAGCCCCCTCAACACAGGCACTCTCAGAGACACACCAACCCTACAGCCCCCTCAACACAGGCACTCTCAGAGACACACCAACCCTACAGCCCCCTCAACACAGGCACTCTCAGAGACACACCAACCCTACAGCCCCCTCAACACAGGCACTCTCAGAGACACACCAACCCTACAGCCCCCTCAACACAGGCACTCTCAGAGACACACCAACCCTACAGCCCCCTCAACACAGGCACTCTCAGAGACACACCAACCCTACAGCCCCCTCAACACAGGCACTCTCAGAGACACACCAACCCTACAGCCCCCTCAACACAGGCACTCTCAGAGACACACCAACCCTACAGCCCCCTCAACACAGGCACTCTCAGAGACACACCAACCCTACAGCCCCCTCAACACAGGCACTCTCAGAGACACACCAACCCTACAGCCCCCTCAACACAGGCACTCTCAGAGACACACCAACCCTACAGCCCCCTCAACACAGGCACTCTCAGAGACACACCAACCCTACAGCCCCCTCAACACAGGCACTCTCAGAGACACACCAACCCTACAGCCCCCTCAACACAGGCACTCTCAGAGACACACCAACCCTACAGCCCCCTCAACACAGGCACTCTCAGAGACACACCAACCCTACAGCCCCCTCAACACAGGCACTCTCAGAGACACACCAACCCTACAGCCCCCTCAACACAGGCACTCTCAGAGACACACCAACCCTACAGCCCCCTCAACACAGGCACTCTCAGAGACACACCAACCCTACAGCCCCCTCAACACAGGCACTCTCAGAGACACACCAACCCTACAGCCCCCTCAACACAGGCACTCTCAGAGACACACCAACCCTACAGCCCCCTCAACACAGGCACTCTCAGAGACACACCAACCCTACAGCCCCCTCAACACAGGCACTCTCAGAGACACACCAACCCTACAGCCCCCTCAACACAGGCACTCTCAGAGACACACCAACCCTACAGCCCCCTCAACACAGGCACTCTCAGAGACACACCAACCCTACAGCCCCCTCAACACAGGCACTCTCAGAGACACACCAACCCTACAGCCCCCTCAACACAGGCACTCTCAGAGACACACCAACCCTACAGCCCCCTCAACACAGGCACTCTCAGAGACACACCAACCCTACAGCCCCCTCAACACAGGCACTCTCAGAGACACAACAAGAAATCCCTTGCCGGACTGCAGCGTGAGCTGCTTAGTGAAAGTACTGTGTCAGTCTGGGCGTGTGTCTTAGCATGATCTCTTCATGGAAAGGATGAGAAGAAACAACTTAGTCACTGAGCAGAGAGCTAGACATGCTGTTAGGCACACTAAGTGGGATTTCTTTGACAGCTTGTGTTTTGTTCATCTTGGTTTCCGTTTTAGAACAAACGCATTAATTCAAATCAACAAACGTGTCGATCGATGCTCTTTCTTTTGGCTTCATCGCATCGTTGTATGTGACTGTGTGTGTGTTTTAACATGATCAGAACAACGTTTAGAAACTAGAGCAGGTTCGCTGCTCTCACAACCCTCATGAGTGTGCTGCTGTTTCCTCCCAAGCTGAACAAGGATCACACAGCCAATCATCTTCTCCCTCAGAATACAGAACACCACGCTCACGCACTGAGACCATCCCTCTGATCTGGTCTGAGCACTTCTGTCAGACGCAAAAGGTCCCGCTGAATCAATCCATGACGTTGCTTCCAAAAACTGCTCTTCGAGACGCTTTCCAGAACTGTCTGCCCATTCTTGTACTGGCGGCCAGAAGCTCTTGTCAAACTGAATCCTGTATTCCTGGTTCTCCATCAAAGGAATGAAAAAAACAACCTTCTTCTGGGACATAATTTATCTGTTAATTAATAACAAGAAAATTATCACCTCCGACAGAGAAGGCTTCTATTCAGTTGATGAAAGCCGAGGTATAGTTGAGAAAGCTGCCAAGGTTTTTGCAGTAAACAGCTTGTGGCACAATTACATGGGAATGAATATGTGTTAATACAATTCATGATGGGATTCAAATGTGGGAGAGTGGGCATTCATCATGTAGGTGTTGCTGCACACACAGGAAGTCTTCGGGCTGAGAAAAAGCTTGACGCTTCCATTTGGTTCCATTATAATCATCAGTTTGGACCAGAACGATAAAACCGAATGCCACTTTGTTAGAGTGTGTTTGTGTGAAGTGCTTTCCTCTCTTCCTGGGCTGGAGGGGGCGTGGAGGAGGAGCCACTCTCAGGAGATGGTGGTGCTGCTGCTGCTGGTGGTGCTGGTGGTGGTGCTGGTGCTGCTGGTGGTGCTGGTGGTGTTACCGTCAGCTCCCTGCACCACAGCCTGGTGGCAGGAGACACCCCCCCCTCCCCCCCAGGCTGTTTCCAGGCATAACGCGCTCTGACAGCTCCCAGACCGTGTGTCCAATGAACCGTCTCGATGACGGACACAAGGTCTGTCAGCCGGCAGGGCCTTGTCATCACCACGCAGAACAAACTCTAGTGACCAGGATTCCCAGGCTGCATACGATTTCCCGCCATTAACCCAGTGACAGAGGAGGGTCTGCTGACGAGCGGCGTGGAGGAGCTGGGACATGCTCCCTGCTGAGAGAAAGAGAGAGAGAGAGAGAGAGGGGGGGGGGTTCTTGTATGTGTGTGTGTGTACAGGTGGAAAAGGGATGTGGATAGTTTAACTTTGATCTCCTTTTTTTCCGTTTACATCCCCGACCCTGCTTTGATCTCATTATGAGTTCTCCTGCCTTGTGTTGCATGGAGCCTCAGAGCACGTAGCAGACAGGAGCGTCACCTGCACAGGGAGACAAACCATCCATGCTCAGAGACACGGGGAAAAAACTGCACAAGCCATTTGCTTTCAGGTGACATTATTCACCTGCATAAAAGGAAGACACCTTGGATGTTGTGTAGCTCGTCCTTTCTGCTTTGATACAGACCCCCACCCCCACCCTCCTGTGTCATGAAAGATGAGCAACACACACGTAACAAAGAGTAAAACCCAGAGCAGATTACAAAAATGCCACTTTCAATGTCGCCCCTCTGTGTTATTTTCTCGTCCTTATTCAACACGGTAATCCAAATTCTATTTGTGCCTTTCATCCCATAATCAGTGTGTCTCTTTTGAACGTTTCTAACATCCTCCCACAGAGCTGTGTATCGCAGCACACCTCTCCAACCTCCTTCAGAGCAGCTAGGACAGAGCTGTGTCACTGCGGTGTGCCTGCCTGGTGTGCACACACTCCAGACCCTCCTCACACACCACAACACCATCCCAGCGTCTGGTCATGTGACCATCCCAGCGTCTGGTCATGTGAGGGATTCATCCATGTGGAGTTATCAGGGCTACCTGGACCACCACAGGAAGCCTCGTCTTCTGTGTACACACTTTTGCTTTGATGGGATTTGTAGTCCTTCATGCTCAAAGCACTGGCTCCTTTACTTGCCAGGGTGAATGAAAGGATGGTCTTGTTTCCTCAGGGCTTACTGAGGTCTGTCACATACCTCGTGTCCAGCTGCTAGCTCATCATCTCACCTTCAAATGTCTCAGTCTGGACCAACACCTGACAAACAGGGCACACTTTTATTTTGAAAAGGAAACCAACTATATAAAGGTCATACTTGAACCTGTTACCATGTTGCAGAAGGACATTATGTCTCTGGTTCTCAGGATCTTAGGTGTGTTTAATCACAGGCTCCTATTGGCTGGATCCAGCCTTGGTCCAAATCAGCTCTCATGCTGCTCTCTATGGGACAGAATGTAGCAGTGTGTGTGTGTGTGTGTGTCTGTGTGTGTGTGTGTGTGTCTGGTTGTATATGTGTGTGTCTGGGTGCATATGTGTATGTTTGGGTGTATATGTGTGTGTATGTCTGGGTGTATATGTGTGTGTCTGGGTGTATATGTGTGTGTGTGTCTGGGTGTATATGTGTGTGTCTGGGTGCATATGTGTGTGTCTGGGTGCATATGTGTGTGTCTGGGTGTATATGTGTATGTTTGGGTGTATATGTGTGTGTGTGTCTGGAGGCAGTCTGAGAAGAACTATCAATCTTCCCCCTGGTTCCCGTCAGTGGTGTCCACTGGTGGTATTAAGGCCCTCTGGCTGTGTGCGTGACCTTAATGGCTGCAGCATATGTCATCACTAATCTGATTTGGATGATTGGACGGCAAGCTGAGGAGATAGATGATGGGGGAGAGGCGCAGGGAGGGATGGGGGGTGGAGGGAGGGAGAGAGAGAGGGAGCATTAAGACAGATTTGCTTTCTCTAAGACCTCAGGAAGTCGTATGTATTGTAATGGGTTGTGTCTCCTGGTAACAGTTGATTCTAACATAGTTTGATGTTACAAATCTCATGTAAACTCACATCCCTCTACGTGCATACTGTGTATATATATATATACATAAGTTTGTACAGTAGCCTATATACTGTAAGGAAATATGGAAAGCAACAGTTACATCACTCATACCTAGAAAAGTTATATATATATAAATATATATTGGTTAAATAATAACTACTTCCTAACCGAAAGTGAGGTCATGCTGGGAAATATCATACTGAGGCTTGAATGTATCTTGATACAGCAAAGCCGAACGGTCGAGTGAGTTGTTTATTATATGGCATTTTTAGCTCTTTTCATTTGGTAAAAGAAAATAAATGGTACCTCTAGGCTAATTGTAACTAGCTCTCAAGTCTTCTCACAGTGTGTTTCAGGTGTTGCCTAGCACCCAAATACTTTTGATAGAAAGCGGACAACACGGTTCTGCTAAAATGGCTTTAATTCCAACACATATAACAACTCTTTTAGAAAGTTAACAATTTCTTTGTCGCTGTTGATGTCTTCAGTATTGTCTGGATAGTAAAACTCAGCGGACTCCTCGATATCGCTCATTTTGAAGATGACGTCAGAGCAGGGCAATAAGTAAGGGATTATGCCCGACGAGGTGTCCAATATCACCTGATAATGGACAATGCAAACCATTATCGGACGGTTCACGCCTCTGCATCGTCCATTATCAGGTGATAATGGACACCTCGTGGGGCATTATCCCTTACATATCAGACCTCAGACTGGCGGTGAGGTCAATACGCGGCTGCCATGACTACCCATTAGCCAATCAGAACGCTCGTACTGTCGTTGCCATATAATAAAGGTTATTATTATTATCCCTTATGTTATCTTCGGGTCATTCTGACCCATCAGTCATTGAGACCCACCGTCGTATTTCGACAGCTTTACCACATACAAAAACAAAGTAAAGCATTTACTTTTAACCGTGGGGCTGTCTCAGACCCCCCACATCACGAAGGTTAAAATAAAATGCTTTTTATTTGTTTTTGGAATGGGTAAAATTGTCGCTACCCAACGATGGTTTGTTGTAAACCTTCGGGTCATGTGACCCAAAGGCAGCACAAGGGTATTATTTTTATTAAATATATTTACATTTATTAATTTTATCCAAAGTGACTTCCAAGAGAGAGTTTACAAAAGTGCATAGGTCAATGATCATAAACAGCGAAGCATACATTGTGAAAAAGCAAAGAAGTGCCAATGGGTAGAACCAGAAGAGCATGTAGTTAAACAGGTTACAATTAAACAACATTATCATCAAGAGTGCTAGAGTACACCTGGAAGAAAGCAAGCAACAATAATATAATTCACAGCGAGTACAGATACTTAAATCAGTTACTGGAGGAAATAAGCTAACATCTGATCCAGCAAATCTTTCTTAAGTGCTGTTGTACTCCCGGAACAAGTGCGTCTTTAGCCTTTATATATATGTAATATATAATATCAGACATGACATTGTATATAGTGGATGTCACTTAGAAACAAAATCTGAGTGAAGCAGTGATGTTGTGCTGGTTCTTTTCTTGCTCATCTCTGTTGTGTTTCTCTGAGAAGTTTCTGTGAATGCTAGTCCTCCTTCCAGAATCACTGACAGCTTCCAGCCCACAATCACTGACAGCTTCCATCCAGAATCACTGACAGCTTCCATCCAGAATCACTGACAGCTTCCAGCCCTGAATCACTGACAGCTTCCAGCCCTGAATCACTGACAGCTTCCAGCCCAGAATCACTGACAGCTTACAGCCCTGAATCACTGACAGCTTCCATCCCTGAATCACTGACAGCTTCCAGCCCTGAATCACTGACAGCATCCAGCCCTGAATCACTGACAGCTTCCAGCCCTGAATCACTGACAGCTTCCATCCCTGAATCACTGACAGCTTCCAGCCCTGAATCACTGACAGGGCCTTTCAGAGGGGTGCAGAGGGGTGGTGTACATGGACCAGTGGAGGGGTAGTCAGCCAGAATATTCTGCCGTTTTAAGAAGGATGGAATTGTTTTATTCACAGACTCCCATGTAGTCCTTCTGATTTCTTTCCGGGGTACTATCTCCATCCTGTAAACTCACTCACTCAGGGACGGGTCGAGTTTAACAGAATGAATACATTAATACTAGGGAAAAACCCCAGTGTGGTCATCATGTGATAATCCCCTTTGGATACTATAGGGGAAAACATGAATGTTTACCACACTGCAGGGTAAACATGTCATGAAGCTGTACTTAGGAACACTTCTCTCAGTATCAATTTATCTCACCTAAACATGACATGAGTGTTTATCACCCCCCCCCCCCCCCTCCCTGTCCACCCTTCTTCTGACCCCCACTATTCACAACAGGGGATTAATCAGTCCCCAACAGTTAATCCCAGTCAAATCCACTACATTAGATACTATTGCGAATTTGACGTTTCGGCTGGAATGTGGCCATTCCCCCATAATGAGGACTGTGGGATTAAGTGAGAAGGCATTAAGCCACTTCCCTGTTAAAACCCTGTCAAGGAAAACAACAGCAACTTAAGACCCTGTGGACAGTCAGAAATAAATAGTAACACATAAAAAATATTCAAACAATAAACAAACAGTATTTAAATTTAAAGCTGACAGTGGATGCTGTAGGTGTTAAATGCCTACATGTTGGAATTATGCATTTCTAAAAAAGCAATTAAGAACAATAGCTTGTAAATAAAAATACAAAACAAACAAAAGGAAAATGAAACATTGCAGCATTTAATCCTCTGCCAGCAAACCTGGCGTGACGGACAGATAATTACACTTTATGAACGTAATCTTGGGAGTGGTGGTTTGTCACCTCATCAGACGAGCACTAGGGAGCAGCTGTCACTGATGTCGACTAAATGATGTCATTGTGGACCACACACACACACGCATGCACGTACACACACACACACTCATGGACACACACAGACTCCGCACACTGTCCAAAGGTCAGGTATGTATTTGAAGACCCTGAGAGAAGAGAAATGAGAGAGCATTCTCATCAGAGGAAGGGTGTTTAGTGGTCACTTCTCTGAGCTGTTCACTTAATTGTCCTCAGTCTGGTGGTTCTGGCCAAACATGACCTCTGAGATGCAGTCAACTCAACAAGCCCAGTTCACATCAGAGAGGTGATTTGAGTGATCAGAGATGGAACTGTAGTTAATGAGATGTTTTACCTGGATCCTCTCATATCAAACCAAATAAAAAACTAAATTGTGTTGGTTTGATCAAATATGTCTTATCTTTTTTGTTAATGTTAAGACAAGTATCTCACTGCTTCTTTAGTGTTCATTCCTACATGAGACATGATTTAATTCAAATAGCTTTTCATTAGGGCTGTCAAGCTATTAAAATATTTAATTGCGATTATCGCAACATTTCTTATAGTTAATCGTGATTAATCGCAAACGTATTAAATGTATTTAATATGGTCAAATTTTACCCCAACAAAAGATTTCTTTGTGAAATTACATTAAAAGGGTGTACTTAACTTCAAATAACTGGAGGATAACAAGAGGAAATTGTGAGGGAGTTTTATTCACTCACACATAGATTGTACAATATTGAATATACACATTGTTATATATTTAGGAAATGTAATCTGAAATTGAACGTTGTGAGTGTTGTCTGCATTATGTTACCGGAGCGAACGCTGCTGCTGCTACTGCTGCTGCTAACGCTGCTGCTGCTAACGCTGCTGCTACTAACGCTGCTGCTGCTGCTGCTAACGCTGCTGCTGCTAACGATGCTTCTGCTAACCTGCTGCTGCTGCTGCTAACGCTGCTGCTGCTAACGCTGCTGCTGCTGCTAACGCTGCTGCTAACGCTGCTGCTAACGCTGCTAACGCTGCTGCTGCTAATGCTGCTGCTGCCAACGCTGCTGCTACTGCTAACGCTGCTGCTGCCAACGCTGCTGCTGTCAACGCTGCTGCTGCTAACAGTACTGCTTCTGCTGCTAACAATGCTGCTGCTGCCAAGGCTGCTGTTGCTGCTGCTGCTGTTGCTGCTGCTGCTGCTGCTAACGCTGCTAGCTGCTAGCAGCTAGCTGTGTGCTGTGTGCTTTGTGTGCTTGCATGTGATATTTAAGCCTGGATGTACTCTGAGAAGTAAACTCAGCCTGACAATCAGTACACACAGTCTTGGTTTTGTCAACTGAGCCGTCGGGCAACTTGAAATGGAACTTCCCATCTAAAAGCCCTCTCTCCATCATTCAGCTACCGTCGGCAGTCAAAGTCATGTGACGACAGGTGATTCCCAGGGTCAAAAAGAAACCTGCGTTAATGGCACTATTTTTTAAATTTGAGTGAGATTGTTAACGCGTTATCGTATTAACTTTGACAGCCCTACTTTTTACCATTCCTGTTGAAAAAACTGGTTGTTTGGAAACAAAAGCAGAGGCCCTGAATAGGTGCGTCTGGTAACTGAATGCTTCTAAATGTGTTGCTGCCTAATCACTGAACAGTTCTTTCATAACAGCCACGGCAGAGATACTGTAGAAACTGCTCTCTCCTAAACTCGGTAAGTGTTTTCACCAACGCTCAAATTAGGAGAGAAAGAAATTAATGACCTTAATCCTGTCTTTCATCAGCTGTATTGAAGTTGAATTTTCAGAATAGTTCTGCCATTGCAGTCCATATTTGGAAAATGTTGATGAATACAGACTCCTAAAAGGATTGATTTGAAGCTTGTTGGCATGCTTGTCGACTTCTCGCCAAACAAAGTTTTGCGTACAGCTGTGTGCACAAGGAGCACTGCAACATAAGGATACACACACACACAGTCACACACGTACACACACACATACACACTAGCACTCACACCCACACACATAAACACCCCCACACATTCAGAGACACGGGGGATGGAGGGGAACACACAGAGACTCGTCTGACATCAAGGACCTTCACAATCACAGGCAGAGATCCCAGCCCCGTCTCCTGGAGTGGCACTGGCAGTAGAACGCATCATCAGAACAGTAATTACTCTGTTCAGATGAGTCTCCTGCTCCCAGGGTAAATACAGCTGGGCTGAACAGGCCAGCATGCTCACTCTCACACACACTCACCCTCTCACACACACACTCACCCTCTCACACACACACTCACCCTCTCACACACACTCACCCTCTCACACACACACTCACCCTCTCACACACACTCACCCTCTCACACACACACTCACACACTCACACACACACACTCACCCTCTCTCACACACACTCACCCTCTCACACACACACACTCACCCTCTCACACACACACTCACCCTCTCACACACACTCACCCTCTCACACACACACTCACCCTCTCATACACACACTCACCCTCTCACACACACACTCACCCTCTCTCACACACACTCACCCTCTCATACACACACTCACCCTCTCACACACACACTCACCCTCTCACACACACACTCACCCTCTCACACACACACTCACCCTCTCTCACACACACTCACCCTCTCATACACACACTCACCCTCTCACACACACACTCACCCTCTCACACTAACACTCACCCTCTCTCCCACACACTCACCCTCTCATACACACACTCACCCTCTCACACACACACTCACCCTCTCACACACACACACTCACCCTCTCACGCACACACTCACCCTCTCACACACACACTCACCCTCTCACACACACACTCACCCTCTCACACTCACACTCTCACACACACTCACCCTCTCACACACACACTCACCCTCTCACACACACACTCACCCTCTCTTCCACACACTCACCCTCTCATACACACACTCACCCTCTCACACACACACTCACCCTCTCACACACACACACACTCACCCTCTCACGCACACACTCACCCTCTCACACACACACTCACCCTCTCACACACACACTCACCCTCTCTCACACACACTCACACTCTCACACACACTCACCCTCTCACACACACTCACCCTCTCACACACACACACACTCACCCTCTCACACACACACTCACCCTCTCTCCCACACACTCACCCTCTACCACACACTCACCCTCTCACACAAACACTCACACTCTCACACACACACACTCACACACACACACACACACACCCTCTCATACACACACTCACACACACACACACACACTCACCCTCTCATACACACACTCACACACTCACACACACACACTCACCCTCTCATACACACACTCACCCTCTCTCACACACACTCACCCTCTCTCACACACACTCACCCTCTCCCACACACTCACCCTCTCACACACACACACTCACCCTCTCACACACACACTCACCCTCTCACACACACTCACCCTCTCACACACACACTCACCCTCTCATACACACACTCACCCTCTCATACACACACTCACCCTCTCACACACACACTCACCCTCTCTCACACACACTCACCCTCTCATACACACACTCACCCTCTCACACACACACTCACCCTCTCACACACACACTCACCCTCTCTCACACACACTCACCCTCTCACACACACACTCGCCCTCTCACACAAACACTCACCCTCTCTCCCACACACTCACCCTCTCATACACACACTCACCCTCTCACACACACACTCACCCTCTCACGCACACACTCACCCTCTCACGCACACACTCACCCTCTCACACACACACTCACCCTCTCACACACACACTCACCCTCTCACACTCACACTCTCACACACACTCACCCTCTCACACACACACTCACCCTCTCACACACACACTCACCCTCTCTCCCACACACTCACCCTCTCATACACACACTCACCCTCTCACACACACACTCACCCTCTCACACACACACACTCACCCTCTCACACACACACTCACCCTCTCACACACACACTCACCCTCTCTCACACACACTCACCCTCTCACACACACACACACTCACCCTCTCACACACACACTCACCCTCTCTCCCACACACTCACCCTCTCCCACACACTCACCCTCTCACACAAACACTCACACTCTCACACACACACACTCACACACACACACACACACACACCCTCTCATACACACACTCACACACACACACACACTCACCCTCTCATACACACACTCACACACTCACACACACACACTCACCCTCTCATACACACACTCACCCTCTCATACAGAAATGTAGCCCGTAGACCACATGGCCACACATACTGTGTGGGGAACACTGGCTATTGAGGAAACTCTGAACAAAAAAGACTAAACAAGAATCAGAGAAGTCAAGAGGTGGGTCTGGGTCCATGGGGAAGGGGTGGGGAGCTGGGGGGGTTAGAGACCATGGGGAAGGGGTGGGGAGCTGGGGGGGTTAGAGACCATGGGGAAGGGGTGGGGAGCTGGGGGGGTTAGAGACCATGGGGAAGGGGTGAGGAGCTGGGGGGGTTAGAGACCATGGGGAAGGGGTGAGGAGCTGGGGGGGTTAGAGACCATGGGGAAGGGGTGAGGAGCTGGGGGGGTTAGAGACCATGGGGAAGGAGTGAGGAGCTGGGGGGGTTAGAGACCATGGGGAAGGGGTGGGGAGCTGGGGGGGTTAGAGACCATGGGGAAGGGGTGAGGAGCTGGGGGGGTTAGAGACCATGGGGAAGGGGTGAGGAGCTGGGGGGGTTAGAGACCATGGGGAAGGGGTGAGGAGCTGGGGGGGTTAGAGACCATGGGGAAGGGGTGAGGAGCTGGGGGGGTTAGAGACCATGGGGAAGGGGTGGGGAGCTGGGGGGGTTAGAGACCATGGGGAAGGGGTGAGGAGCTGGGGGGGTTAGAGACCATGGGGAAGGGGTGAGGAGCTGGGGGGGTTAGAGACCATGGGGAAGGGGTGAGGAGCTGGGGGGGTTAGAGACCATGGGGAAGGGGTGGGGAGCTGGGGGGGTTAGAGACCATGGGGAAGGGGTGAGGAGCTGGGGGGGTTAGAGACCATGGGGAAGGGGTGAGGAGCTGGGGGGGTTAGAGACCATGGGGAAGGGGTGGGGAGCTGGGGGGGTTAGAGACCATGGGGAAGGGGTGAGGAGCTGGGGGGGTTAGAGACCATGGGGAAGGGGTGAGGAGCTGGGGGGGTTAGAGACCATGGGGAAGGGGTGAGGAGCTGGGGGGGTTAGAGACCATGGGGAAGGGGTGAGGAGCTGGGGGGGTTAGAGACCATGGGGAAGGGGTGAGGAGCTGGGGGGGTTAGAGACCATGGGGAAGGGGTGAGGAGCTGGGGGGGTTAGAGACCATGGGGAAGGGGTGAGGAGCTGGGGGGGTTAGAGACCATGGGGAAGGGGTGAGGAGCTGGGGGGGTTAGAGACCATGGGGAAGGGGTGAGGAGCTGGGGGGGTTAGAGACCATGGGGAAGGGGTGGGGAGCTGGGGGGGTTAGAGACCATGGGGAAGGGGTGAGGAGCTGGGGGGGTTAGAGACCATGGGGAAGGAGTGAGGAGCTGGGGGGGTTAGAGACCATGGGGAAGGGGTGGGGAGCTGGGGAGGTTAGAGGCCATGGGGAAGGGGTGAGGAGCTGGGGGGGTTAGAGACCATGGGGAAGGGGTGAGGAGCTGGGGGGGTTAGAGACCATGGGGAAGGGGTGAGGAGCTGGGGGGGTTAGAGGCCATGGGGAAGGGGTGAGGAGCTGGGGGGGTTAGAGACCATGGGGAAGGGGTGAGGAGCTGGGGGGGTTAGAGACCATGGGGAAGGGGTGAGGAGCTGGGGGGGTTAGAGACCATGGGGAAGGGGTGAGGAGCTGGGGGGGTTAGAGACCATGGGGAAGGGGTGAGGAGCTGGGGGGGTTAGAGACCATGGGGAAGGGGTGAGGAGCTGGGGGGGTTAGAGACCATGGGGAAGGGGTGAGGAGCTGGGGGGGTTAGAGACCATGGGGAAGGGGTGAGGAGCTGGGGGGGTTAGAGACCATGGGGAAGGGGTGGGGAGCTGGGGGGGTTAGAGACCATGGGGAAGGGGTGGGGAGCTGGGGGGGTTAGAGACCATGGGGTAGGGTTATAGGATGGTTAGGTTTAGGGTTAGGGGTGGTTAGACGATGGTTAGAGAATCGTTAGAGGATGGTTAGGGGTTGTTAGGGGTGGTTAGAGGATGGTTAGAGGATGGTTAGAGGGTGGTTAAAGGATGGTTAGGGGTGGTTAGGGTTAGGGGTGGTTAGAGACCATGGAGATGGTTGTGTGCTGACGTGTCCCTCAGGATAGAGGCTGACCTTTCCCCCGCCAGCAGCCCGATCAATACGGCCTTTCAGAACCCTGAGAGACCAGCATCAGTCAGACAGACCGCCTGGAGGATGGGGGGGTGGCAGAGGAGGGGGAGGGGGGGCAGAGGGGGTTTTGGTTCCCAGAGCCCCAGGGCTTACATCTGCTCAGTGAATCACCACCAAGATTCCATGGAGCAAAATAATCGTATGTGTGTGTCTAGTCTGGTGTGTGAGGTGTGTGTGTCTGTTGTGGTGTGTGAGGTGTGAGTGTCTGTTGTGTCTGGTGTGGTGTGTGAGGTGTGAGTGTCTGGTGTGGTGTGTGAGGTGTGTGTGTCTCTTGTGTCTGGTGTGGTGTGTGAGGTGTGAGTGTGCACTCCCTGTAAATAAGTGTGTTCTCGACATAGGAAAAGTGCAGTTTTACACTTTTTAATTGTAATTTTTGTTCAATGACTGTGGAAACAACTTCCCCAACATACATCATTAACGGCAGGAAGGTAGATAAGCAACAACCTTTAAAAAGGTTTTTTTCTTTCTTGTATGATTCTATGACACTAAACCATGAGTGCCAAGTGAACATTAAATATATAACAAAATCTAAAGAATTTTTCATAAGTCAGTCTTTTTAAAATCCAACTTGGAACACAAACCCTCTCCTGTACAGTTTGGTTGTTTACTCTACAAAAGCTGAGAAAATTGGTTGGTTCTTTTTATTATTTATCTGGACGACAGGCCATTAAATGTATTCCCTGGAACAAGAAAGGACACAATCAGCATATTTCCAGAGAACAGAGTAAAAAGAGTTTATTACCTGTAAGGGGAGATACAGTCCTATTAAATGTAGGTTCAAACTGGTCTCAGGTTTGTAGGGAGACTGGATCTGCCAGTGTGATGAAAGGGAGAAGAGGATGACTCTAAGAAAGGTCAAACATCTTGCCTCAAATATTTAATTGGATTTTGTCCTCGATTTCTGCATTTTTCCTTCCTCATTCATCCTCATTCATCCTCTTTAACGTGACAAGGTCTCCACCAGAATCTAACAGGCACTCCCTCCATCTCTCATTCTCATCTATCTCTCTCTCTTCCTCTCTCTCTCTCTCTCTCTCTCTCTCTCTCTCTCTCTCTCTCTCTCTCTCTCTCTCTCTCTCTCTCTCTCTCTCTCTCTCTCTCATTCTCATCTCTCTCTCTCTCTCTCTCTCTCTCTCTCTCTCTCTCTCTCTCTCTCTCTCTCTCTCTCCGTCTCTCTCTCTCTCTCCTTCTTTCTCATATCTCGCTCTCCCTCTCTCTCTCCTTAAATCTCTCATCTCTCTCCTCATTGCTCTCTTTCCCCCTCTCTCTCTCTCTCCTTCTCATATCTCTCTCTCGCTCTCCCTCTCTGTCTGTGAGAGAGAACAGGGACCCTTACCCTGAAGTGAAGAGGCAACGTTACCTGGCAACCAAGGAAAATATGACACAAACATTCCCAGGGCTGACGTCTCCTGTCAACCAAGACCCAAATGAAAGTCTGTGCTTGATGAACTCAGAAGTGACACCCTGACATACAGCTGTCAGATCATACACGCGCACATTTAGAATGTAAACACAAGCCTGGCCTCATGTAGCAAGGTCTATTTCATCCCCATGCAAAGTTTTCCTTATGTGTGTGTGTCTGTGTGTCAGAGGTAACAAAGGGAGTTACTTGGACATCTGAGGATTTATACTATATATATATATATATATATATATATATATATATATATACACATATCTCAAATTCTTAATACTTATAAAGACTTCTGTCGGTCAAAAGAACACAGTATTATGTTACTGTAATGTTCTATTTGCAGACATTTCTCTGTGCAGCTGATGGTTACCACGGTAATTCACTGAATAAGAAAAATCACTCCTGCTCTGCTTCCTGA
>NC_140361.1:810000-1005000 GCF_054491055.1 Hypomesus nipponensis
GGCAACAGGAGTGAGTTTCAAGTGGCATACAGGTTATTGCGCTCCTGTTGCAAAGGGTGTCAAGATTAATATTGAAAGGAAAAATAAAATGTCCCCTTGCTTTATGAGATGAACATCTCTGCTGTTTCATCAGCTGCATCTTCTGAACAATAACCCTGTGAGGTTCCAGTCTCAGATCAGATCATTCAACTGTACAATCAAGTCCTCTGCATCTCAAGGAGCCATGCACAGCACCCTACACAGCACCCTGCACAGCACCCTACACAGCACCCTGCACAGCACCCTGCACAGCACTCTGCACAGCACCCTGCACAGCACTCTGCACAGCACCCTGCACAGCACTCTGCACAGCACCCTGCACAGCACCCTGCACAGCACTCTGCACAGCACCCTGCACAGCACCCTGCACAGCACTCTGCACAGCACTCTGCACAGCACCCTGCACAGCACTCTGCACAGGCCCAGGCTGGAGGCCCAGGCTGGAGGCCCAGGCTGCAGGCCCAGGCTGGAGGCCAATGCTGCAGGCCCAGGCTGGAGGCCCAGGCTGGAGGCCCAGGCTGGAGGCCCAGGCTGGAGGCCCAGGCTGGAGGCCCAGGCTGCAGGCCCAGGCTGGAGGCCCAGGCTGGAGGCCCAGGCTGGAGGCCCAGGCTGCAGGCCCGGGCTGGAGGCCCAGGCTGCAGGCCCAGGCTGGAGGCCCAGGCTGGAGGCCCAGGCTGGAGGCCCAGGCTGCAGGCCCAGGCTGGAGGCCCAGGCTGGAGGCCCAGGCTGCAGGCCCAGGCTGGAGGCCCAGGCTGGAGGCCCAGGCTGGAGGCCCAGGCTGCAGGCCCAGGCTGGAGGCCCAGGCTGGAGGCCCAGGCTGGAGGCCCAGGCTGCAGGCCCAGGCTGCAGGCCCAGGCTGGAGGCCCAGGCTGGAGGCCCAGGCTGGAGGCCCAGGCTGGAGGCCCAGGCTGGAGGCCCAGGCTGCAGGCCCAGGCTGGAGGCCCAGGCTGGAGGCCCAGGCTGGAGGCCCAGGCTGGAGGCCCAGGCTGCAGGCCCAGGCTGCAGGCCCAGGCTGGAGGCCCAGGCTGTGGAGGGATACAGGTGCGGTGGGGCAGTCTGCATCAGAATGCTGCTTCAGTTTCAAAAGAGGTCAACACGGTCTCTAGAGGCTCTGACTGGTGTCATGGCAGAGGAACACACAGCGGAGCCTGGCATTAATATGGATGTCCACCAGGAGTCCACTCTGTCGCTCTCTGTGGTGTTGGCACAGCCAGGGGGAAGACAGCCCTAGGGCACTCCAGCTTCATCAATAAACATCATCAGATGCCTCTTCATTCTTCCACTCTCCAACCGCGGGAGACAACACAGAGTGTTGCATACCAAAATCACAGCAAAATGAGGATGGCCTGACCACACACTCATACTTGTGTATACAGTACTGTACAAAAGTATTGTACTGTGCAAAAGTGCTTTGAGAAATAATATAATTAAAAGACTAAACAAAACATTTCTCAACTTTGCACTTTTGTGCTGCCGGACAAATACAGGAGACAACAGAAATCATATTCATGTTTAAACTCTTAGTGCTTAAAACATTTGCACAGTACTGTGTATAAATACATATAAATACGTACATATGAATAGGTAATGCATAATACATGAGATGATATATGTATGTTGGTCTAAATCTCTGAAGATGGTTGAATAAATAACTTCCAACAGAGCACCTTGTGTTCTCCTGTCACAGGGATATTGACTTCCTGTTTGATGTCCCTGTGATGGATCCTCCAGTCTCCAGCCTTCCCTGATCACCCAACAACACACCTCACGCCACACTTTACATCCTCTGGAGCTGGGAAAATCCATTGGATTGATCGGAAGATGAGTGGTTGATGCAGCCTCCAGTCGTGTTGATTGATGAACCTGTTGAGCCAGTCAGGAGGGTTAAAGGTTGACGTGGGATGGACCTCAGGACTCCTGCTGCACCCACGTCTCAGTCGAGGAGCCAGTCAGGAGGGTTAAAGGTTGACTTGGGATGGACCTCAGGACTCCTGCTGCACCCACGTCCCCGTCGAGGCCAGACGGAACTTTAACGTGTTCTCATTCTGCTCATCACCCTGTCTTAGTAAGCTCATCCTGTTAGCTCCTCAAGGAGCGCTCTCCCAACCCAGGGAGGTGACGGCTGGCTTCCTCTGTGTGAGAGGCCAGCCACGTGGCCCCAGCCTCCTGGAGGCTGTGTTGTGAGAGGGATTGAGAGAGGTCAGGAGTCAGTCCATGCCGACAGGGTGGTGATTAAACAGACAGTGAGCCTTTGCTGAAGTAAAGCCGACCTCTTAAAGCGATCGATCGATGGCACAGCCGGATTCACAAGCGTCTATATCCAGGGTTGAGACCCCTCACAACTTCCTAAGAGCTTTGTGGCAAAACCCAGCATGGTGGTAATGTAGAGGGTGGGTGTGTGTGTGTGTGTGTGCAAATATGAGTGCTTGTGTTCGTGCGAGTGTGTGTGTGTCAGTCTTCCTGTACCGCAGGTGTCCTGGAGGTGGATGTGGGTGGATAGGAAACCATCTGTACTCTTTCAAATCAGGTGGATAAAGAGAATAGATGATCGAAAGAACCCTTGGTGAGACCTTTGAGGAAGGCTCTCCCTTCCACCAACAGATCAACACAGGCTGGCGCTCAGAGCCCACACCCCTCCTCCCAGCCTGACATTCACAACCAGTGATGAAGCTGCACCAGGTGGAGGCTGGATCTGGGACCTGGGGCCACTGAAATAGAGAATCCACATGTAACTGGATTGAATTCTTCCGGATTGTTCTTCCTGGTCCTCCAACAGCCTGAGAGTGTTGAGCTTCATGTCAACAGCAGCCTGCGCACCTTAAGCACCAGAGCAGGGGAGGAGCCCCTCTGATGCCATGTGTGGGACGAAAACAGGAAGTGTGGCGTACTCTGACAGCCAGCTGGTGACATCACCTCGCCAGGCTATGTGTAACAGTCGTTATCAAGGGCCTGGAGCTAAATCAACAGTTAGCAACAGACTGAATCAGCAACAGCACTGAAAGCATATTCTGAGCTAAGTTACCTTATTGGACTGATTTTAATTATGTGTATGAATTGTCTGATTTGGGTACGATATTGTTAGATGACTTTTATTGTCAGAAGATAGGCCAAAGAAGACCCCCAAATGAAAAAGAGTTCACTTTGTTTATTTGATCGAGCTGCTCGGATCACGTCACCACGTCAGGCAGAGTGGTTGGCATGGGTGAAAAACATGTCTCTCAGATGGCCATTATATACATGAGCTGGACAGATATAGCAACCCCCAAAACATCCCCTTAGACAGTACACATTCCACGAATAATGCACAGGGGAAACGGCACACAGGTGATGCGGTTATAACTAAGAGAACATCATCTACTTCCTTGTTCTCCAGAGGTTGCACAGAGTGCATTACTAGATCTATATGTGTCCTTCTAGGGACCCACGGAGCGACCTCTTGACCTCACTGAGACACTTTATGTATACAGAAAATCTGCATATCAGAAATGATACATGGAGTCAAGACAAAAACCACAGATATTCCACTGTAATGTGTAAACAATCTGCTTCTAGGCCTGTCTGTCAAGATTCATTCTCTTAGGTAGCAAAAACTGGATTTTGAGGTGAAATAAATACAAAAACTGCGGTCATCCTGTATGTGAAGCAACTTGTGCAGTAGTTTTGTTTCCTCCCCTACCTCAGGACATGACCACACTGGGAGGGCCTGCTTGCAGTTTGATATGCATAAGCATTCGTAATAACAACGGTATTAGCTTGTAATAAGTCTTCACGGCTAATGCGCAGTGCTAATGGTAATTGTTAATTGCAGTTGCTCAGTCATGGGGATGAAAAATGTCTTCAGAAGGAAAATGAACTTTATTCTGAAATTACAGTCCCCTCTGTGTCTGACTTGCCTGGTCTATTATGTGCTAATTAGCAGACGCTGGGGACAGTTTAGTTAACGAGCCCTGGATAATTTTAACCTTCCACATGGTGAGAGATTGGCTTGCCTGTGTTGAGCGTCACACACACCCACACACACACACCCACCCCCGCGGACCCAGCATGCACTTGCTTAGACACTGCTGTGCTAATTGGCTTGATGTCGTTCTGAAAATAGAATCAGTGAGGACCCCTATCTGCCTCCATGAAAGATCATGCCCTTTCTTCCAGATCTTCTGTGTGGTGACATGTATTGTTTAAACAAATAGACATACTCTCATACTTGTGTTATCATCTATAAATACAATATCTAAGAATAGGCTGTGAGTTACTGGTTCATTAAGTTTCATTATTGTTCTGATTAGCTCGGTTGGCTGAGGTATTGTACAAGTGGGTAGATATTTTTGAGGGAGGTTCAAAGGAACACATTGCATATCAAATAGTTAATTATTAAAATTTCATGAAACATCTTCCTATCTTCATCAAGGCCACGCATCTCATGACCACGATATGAAAATGTGAGAGATCTAGAAAATGTGTTTAACATTTTACTAACCTAACATTAATTTTCTTAACCTACTATTCAAATGGGATAAAAAGAGCTGTTTCCTCCCAGCCCGAACCCCCAGAAACCTCCTGATAACCGGGGTGTTTTGTGATGAAGATGTCGGGGCGAGGAGAGTGTTGGGAGAAGGATTTACGGAGCTCAGGTCACAGATGGTGTAACACCTCACAAATACCTTCACTGTGTGTGAACCCTGAGCTGTGTGTGATCAGATATGTGCTCTGACTGGCTCTCTGCAGGGAGCCCTGTCATTCCAGGCTGTTCTTGCTGAACTCTGGGTTGCTCTCATTAGCAGGTTGGTCGTCTGCATACCTCCACTTGCACGTGTCTGTATGCAAGTTCATCTACAAATGCAGTTGTAGATGAAAGCACCAAAACGGGACGTTTTCGGACTGTCGGACATCAGTTTGCAGAGTCCTGAATGGATGTGAAAGCAAATTTGTTTTGCGTCTACGCAACAGACCTCTAGGTTTGTCATACTATACCCCCCCCCCGCACACTGCTGTCTGGCCTGTCAACCCTGACGCCACACTCCACACCTCAGGAAGAGATGCCTTAACCCTTTCCTCAATTCACCCCTTCTCCCCTCTCTAAAGCTTCCTGTGTGTTCAGACAAGAAGTGATGTGTCCCAGCCGTGTGTATTATCACAGACATGTTGGCTAATGACTGTTTTTACAACCTGCTGCCTCTCTGTCCTGAAGCCGGGAGGTGTGGCAGGGAGACGCACCGGACAGCAGAGCCTGTGTCCTGTCCTCTAACGCTACTCTCGCACGCGCACTGATTTCTTGACGGGAGTTGTGTACCGTCAGTTTAAGTCCAAATCAATGTGGAGACTGTGTGTGTTTGATCCTGGGTGTAGACAGGAGTGGCCTCTCATTTGTGTACCGCTGTCAAGTAAATGTTTCACTGCGAAAGGTAAACAGGTCGTCAGGGCTAAAAGGTGCAACAAATTGTGGACCAAAGGGAGCTTGGAGACGAGAGGGTTTCCGAACTGCCGGCTGTGTTCCCGCCGCTCTCCTCTCGGCCCAGTCCGCTCGTCCCTCGACTGAATCTTCTGACAGTGCCGTGACAACCCTTGCTCATCCGTGGAAAATTCCATTACCCACGGTTACGGAATGACTGATGATACTGCCCTCTTCTCAGGCTGCAGGAGCAAGCTGACGGCGGCCTCTCCTCAGTGGGAGGGGTGGTTGTTTCCTGATGGTGCACATGGTCGTAGGGATGCTACAGCAGTTAAACTGAGGAGAACGTTTCTTAAAAACAGCTTCAGGGTTTGCGGACGTTGCAGTGGCTGAAGAGAACAAATAGTCTCTCCAGTTCCAAAAGCGATTGCACTTCAGCAGCTACTGTTACAAACAAGCAAGCGCTGATGGTCACAGGGTCAACTACCGAACATTTTGCAATTTCTTCACTGTAAAGTAAAAAACGTTTTTCTTGGTAATCTATCTCACCTTATCTCTCTCTCTCTGTCTATGTCTTCCTCTCTGCCTTTCCATCTGTCTGTTTTTCTTTCTCTTTCCCCCTTCGCTCTCTCTCTCTCTCTCTCTCTCTCTCTCTCTCTCTCTCTCTCTCTCTCTCTCTCTCTCTCTCTCTCTCTCTCTCTCTCTCTCTCTCTCTCTCTCTCTCTCTCTCTCTCTCTCTCTCTCTCTCTCTCTCTCTCTCTCTCTCTCTCTCTCTCTCTCTCTCCCTCCTGTCTCTCTCTCTCTAGCAGTGATGAAGTCTCTTTTACAGGTTTTTCCTACTTTTAGATCCTCAGAAACAATAGATTAAAGCGACAGGTGACTTGATTCAGAATGAGAGCTCGCTCCGTTTGCTTCTCATTCTCTTTGAAGTTCCTTTTTACACGGATCCCCAGCTTCCTACACTCATGGAGATTTTCATCACCATTTGAAAAAGAAAAATATATAATTCTCCATGCACTCATTACTTTGACAATTTATTTTAGGTGCTGTCATAAAAATAAAGAATAATCAAAATCAAAAAGGGGATAATGTTATAGTTTGATCTGATTTTTCTTTCCTCGGTTGTATGTGTACTACAGTAGCACAGGTGTGTTGATGTTCAAAAGAGAAGTAAAAAAAAAAAAAAACATGCATTTTACTGGCTTTTCAAAGGGGTGTTTCATCTGGGAATTTTGACATAATTTACAAGTCAGACTGACTAGTCGCATGGTGCAATGTCAGGAAAGGTAAAGCACATTACAGGCAAAAGAAAAATCCGCATTTCAAATGTCAGTTGTGCTACATCGCCCAACTGAATGATGGGAGTTGCGGTCTTTGATCAGTCTTGGTATCCGAACATAATGAAATCTATTACATGCCAACTGATACACAGCAGGCCCATCAACATGTCAGACATGTTCCTTTTAGGCTCGGACCAGCCTTGTGGCTGACGAGGAATCATTAGATAGAAATCAGGCTTGAATGTGGCATTATTGACATCATCGAGCACACGTGATAAGGATTGTGTGTCTCAAGGTTCCAAGCCATGAAATTGCCTCCAAATTGAGTAGTGTCATTATGTGAGCATCATTATCTGAGCAATGTGGAAGGAGATTCTTCCTCAAGTCTGACATGTGGGAGGGCTCTAGACATATGCTCATCATTACACAGCAGGTTGTCAAGGCCAGTGAGTTTGTAAGGATCTATACAGTTCAAAACAATGACTCAGTTCAAATCAAATCAAAGCTGTTTGGCATGAAAGGGTCAACTTCCAGGCCATGCTGTTTGGAGGATGCGCTGCAGTCACATGACACAGTCACATGATGCGCTGCAGTCACATGACACAATCACATGATGCGCTGCAGTCACATACATGTCACATGATGCGCTGCAGTCACATACATGTCACATGACACACTGTAGACTGGAGGTGACAAGACAGATGTGCCCACTGTGTCTCTACACCCCTCCCCCATCCTGCCTCTCTGCCTCCCCCAACTCTCTCTGCCTTCCTCTATTTCACCTTTTCACAGTCATGTAGGCTATTAACCTCTTTCTTGGCCTAGATATTTGTCTTTTGAGGGATAGCAAGGCTTACAATTCACTCTCACAATGGAATGATGATTGCAGAACTGACAAAAGACAGCATTGTAGAAACACTCTGAAGAAGTGGTGGTAGTTGGTCCTATACACACACTTTATATTGTTGAGAAACTGAAAAAATGTCAGTTAAGCAGAATTGTAAGATAGAAATGTATCCGAAGACATTCAGATCTTCATGTGGCGGTGACATCATAATGAGGCATTTGAAAACACAACAGCGTGGAAAGCGACTAGTACCATGATCTGACATTGATGTGAATATGTAAGCACTTTTAAAAATACATGTTTTCTGGCCTTTTCCATGCTTTATTGGACAATTTTTAAGTGAAGTTTGACAGGACAGGCAGAGACAGGGGGGGATTTGAACCCAGGCCGCTGTGGAAGGCCTCAGCCCTCAGGCACACTTATCCAGAGAGCTCCTGGGGCTCCAGAACACTCCTCATCTCACAAGGTAACAGAGGAGGAAGGTACACTTCTGACTCTCCATGTGAGATCTGCCTCACAGCCTTGGAATGAAATGATGATTCAGTTTGATTTGTCTGTTTGGGTGAGCAGGAGGAGGACGGAGGGAGTGGTATCTGGTAAACAGTTACAGTTCTAATAATCAGAACAGTTATGAAGGTGAGTGAACGTTTGCTAGATGCTTGTCACACTAAAGCTACACGCCACACTAATGGTGTGCTAATTACAGTAACAGCAGGAAGATCAATGGACGTCATCTAGCTAGTGCTACCCGGCAGAATCTTCTCTCTTGTCTTTGTAATGACTATGTGGCCCAGTTTATTTATTTTTCTCTTCCTCTATCTCTCTCTCTTTCCTTTGCCTCTCTCGCTCAATCTATCTCTTTCTCCTCTCTCTCACTACTCTTCTCCCCCCCCCCTCTCTCTCTCTCTCTCTCTCTCTCCCTCTCTTTTTCCTGGGGTTTCTAATGATCAGTGGTGTTGTGGAAGGACTCTAATGACATTCCTGCTCCGGCAATCAGACTGTCTGATCACCAGAAGGAAGAGAGGTTTGTTTCCCTTCAGTAAAATGATAAACTGGATCCTGTTCTCCCACCATTTGCCGCTGGTGGATTCGCATTTTGCAGGAAATGTTGAACAGAAGATACTAATGGAAACCTTGTGGGATGTGTGTGATTTTCTCAAGGAAATTTCTGGAGAATGAGGTGGGCGTGGGCAGGGGCTGTGGTTGTATGTTTGTGTGTGTTTCTTTTCAATCAAATAAACGTTTCAAGAAGCCCTGCTTGGATACCGTGTATACGTTACTAGGGTTTTATACTAGCCTTTCTGTTCCTCAGTGCAGACAGCTAACCATAAACTGGATTCAGTGTTTCAGCTCATTCACTCTGAAGCTTATTGTACAAAAGTTCTTTTTTTCAAAGCCATTATTTCCCCTGGAGCCCATTTCCAGAATAAAATCTAATTAAGGTCATGGTATTCTTTCAACTCACTTCTTATAGAGTAATTGTCTTTGGGAAATATGAAATAGGTAATTCACAGATACATCTGGATTGAGTAAGTTCTTTGGCAAACATAGTTTCTTTTATAACTGTGAAGCTGACAAAGTAAGGAAAAACATTCAACTTGTCAAGCAGTTGAATCTCTGTGTCCTCATAGCAGTGTAGTAACTGTCGACAGAATCATTCACTCAAATAAAGCTCAATTGTTTTCACAGTCTGGGTGACATGCACTAACACTGGAGGGCTGAGGTGGAAGAATCAGAGTCATTCCCACTGAAGGCCCAGCAGGTCCTGGCAAGGCACCAAACACGACTCTGCTAACAGCAAACAGGAACCCCGGGAGAGGGGAGGCCCTGGCTAACATTAGGAAATGCAAAGTGGTTGTTAATTATGTAGCGCCATGGGGGAGAAATGTTCATTATTTCAAAAGTAATTACAATTATTTCTGATATTTGTGACCCAAATGGACGCATAACTGAGGGTGTGCGTGGGGGGAGTTTCTGGTGTGAGGGGGGGGGTTTCTGTGGAACAGGGGTTGACTTGGTGACATGACTTTATGTAACTGCTCTGAAGTGTTGCTGAGTGTTGCAGGAAGCTGGCTTCATGGTGAAAGGGGTCTACATGCAGGAAATGTGCTGAAGAGAAAACATGCTCAGAATACATGTGACTTTCAGCTGAAAGAACCTCTACCACACCACACTGGGTCTCCTCTACCACTCTCCAATACGACTGTGGTGCTCTGTTGTGATCGTTCTGCTAGTGAACATGAGATAAAACAGTAACCATCCTCCACACAAATCAACATCAGACAGTTGTTACAGATCTGCCAAGACTCTCTGAGAGAGCAGAGGAACATGAAAGTCCCAGCCAGTCAGTCAGTCTGTCTCCAATCACCACTGGACCTGGACTGCTGATGGTGAACCTGAGGAAGACCTGGAGAGTACCCAGATAGAACCTGGGTAGAACGTAGATGAAACCTGAAGAGAACCTGGGTAGAACGTAGATGAAACCTGAAGAGAACCTGGGTAGAACGTTGATGAAACCTGAAGAGAACCTGTCAGATCATCAAAGTGCTGAACGTGGAGTTGTGTGTGTTGGGAGGGTGAGGATGAGGACTGCTGGAAGAGACTAGCCAACGGAGACGACAGAGAAAGAGAGGGAGCGAAAGAGAACGTGTGTGTGTGTGTGTGTGTGTGTGAGGGGGGGTGAGAGATGGGTGACACCCTCCAGATGTTAGCTGTCACTCTTGTGTGGCTGTGATTGTCTGAAGAGGTGCCAGAGGTGGGCACCAGGCTGATTAAAGCTTTCTACCTAATCCTGACAGTCAGTCTGACTGACCAGCTGTGTGTGTGTGTGTGTGTGTGTGTGTTTGGGATGTTTATTGATCTACACGTATGTCATGAATGTACGGGCTATCAAATTCACTACACACAACTGTTAAACAGCTAAATATGAGCAATGTTATCTTTTGCCTACAGACAAAGGTCAATAATCTGTAGGATATTGTTTGTGATCGAATGAGGCCTCCGAATGTCTGGGACTCGTAACGTAATTTCCTGGCTAGGGGGGGATTATGAAATGCGTATGAATTTGATGAGTAGCTTCTGGGTAATCTGTCGAATCAATAATCTCAATTACATATTCTATATAACTGAAACAGACACTTTCACTTACAGTACAATTATATAACCCAGTGCCTCGCGTTCAGAAAACATGTTCTCAACAACAGTAGACATGAAAACACAAAAAGGAAAAGCTATCAGACGCAAAGGTTTGATTTTGATGAGGACATCGCTGGAGAGCATGCCAGAGCATACAGTCAGTAGCAGCCCAGAGGAGAATCTGTCATGTGATGAAACAGAGGGGAGCTCCTGAGAGGAGGACAGCTTCCCTGGTCCTCAGCTCCAGACCAGCAGCTGCTCCTCAGCTCCAGACCAGCAGCTGCTCCTCAGCTTCTTGCAGACCAGAGTTAGAACTGTTCCCCAAAACACGCATATTCAACTGGGCATCACTGGTCCCTGATGAGTTCCTGAACACAGTGAGAAGCATGAGATCTTATCAACAAGAGGCTTGTTGAAAAGATCTGACTGTAATCAGTGTTGACCAGGCAATCACTGTGTAATAATCGTACTGTAGGTACCATTCAAATCCATAGCAAGGTCAATTCTGGATTATTATCAGCATTGATGAAGACAAATTCTGCAGATTAGAAAGAGAGTTTACATAGTAGGTTACAAAAGGAACAAATATATGCAAATTCAAAATAAGACATAAGAGGTATAGATTCTGTACAGTTGAAGTGAAGTCTGTCGAGAGACTTGAAATGGAACTGTGCTGCAGAAGCCCTGTGTTCACTTTCCCCCAGAAACAATAACTCCTGTCTTCACATCTGAATACAACAGTCCACTCCCATACATTTATTTATTAATGTCTTCAAGCTAATCAACATTTTGAAATGAGCACGCCGATCAAAGGTAACCAGGCAACAACCCAGCAGCAATATAAATCCAATTTAGCAGAAGGGGAAATGAGATATTCCCATTCAGTTTAATTGGGGTGAGGGAGGGGCAAGTTTGTGGGGGGGGGGGGTTCTGCCTGAGCTTACAGTTATGTGGAGGAGGGGAGGTGAGTTGAAGTAGAAAACAATTCAGTGATTGACTCGTATTTCGGATCTGCAGAGAATTCTGTGTTGCTGAAGGTCCACCACATCTTCGTTCTTCACCCCCCTACCTGTCAACCACCTTTCCTAAACTCCTAACACAGTAAGTGTCTTCAAGGTTGCATTCAGGTGAGAAACCAAAATTCTGCACAATCCGTTTTTGCACAAAACAGTTGCATTTGAACATAATCCCTGGAGATTGAGTAAAGAAATGTTGACATCTTAAGTCTTATACTTGTACAAAACATACTGTGTGTTTCAAAGCATCGCTTGACGCGATTTATGAGGCTGCATGATTGAATTGTCAGAACCATTAAGTCTTAGTGTGTTCCCCAATTCGAAGCCTTTATGTCACAACTGAAAACCCTTCCTATTCACTGCAGCAAGCTGTCCATAAGTGAGGCACCAGGTCCCTCTATAATTTCATTCATTCATCCACAATGAATTCCTTTCCACAGGTCCTCACCTGACCTCTAATGGACTGCACACCCTTCTGTCTGGCCTTCCAGGCCCCCATAATGCAGGTCTTAACTGGAACCCCTTTCATTGTCCGTCTTTAATCTTTTCACGTCTGAACGAGCGACTCCAAAAGGATTTTAAAGGCCTAATTTAATCCCCCCCACCCCTCCTCTCACCATAATTTCAAAGTGACTGCCACATTAACACAGGCACGGGATGAGAAGAATCTCTGGCTTTGGAGTTTTGCCCAGAACAGTACTGGAAAGGGGCAGAAGCTAAGCTTGTCAGAGGAGGAGGGGTCAGCAGGGGGTAGACGTGGTGTCACATCCTGTTAAAGGTCCACCTTCTGAAAAGATGACCAAAGATGCTGGTTGTTCCTCAGTAATCATCCCTTTATGGACGCAGATAGAATCTTGTCATAATTGTGTGATCAATTCAAACGGACCAATCAGGCTTCTCAAACCCCGTTCCTTATATTCATTGATCTTCAAAGCAATTTAAAGATGTTTTCTCTCAAACTCTGAAAGCAAATGGTAGCAGGTCTCCAGTGATGACGCCCTCTGTCTCCATTCTAAAAGTGATTCCAACCCCACATTGCAGGATTGAAAAGTTTGAGAGCTTTAAAGAAAACAGGAAATAACCAAAACAAACACCAACGGAATGTGTCATTTCAACCAACCTATTCGAGCGATAAAAAGTGAATTGCATGGAAATCTGCCAAGCTAACAATGAGATTTTTTTCTCCCCTCACACTCCCTTTAAATCCTTCTCGTCTGGGGAATATCTTGTTTTGCATTTTTCGCCAGCTGGTGTCAATATAGGCTAAACCAGTCGTCTGCGCTGAGCTGTTATTTAAATGGTAGCCTTAAAAAAGATCTCCCACAGAAACACCTCACCACCGACTCCAGAAGCAATTTGTTGGCTGTCAATCTGTGTTTGTGTCCCAGGCATGCACTGACACACAGGAGGGAGACTAGAAGGAACAAGGTGGTGGACGTCTCTCACACTCTGCCAGGTCGACCCAGACAAGTTGGTTTTGAATGCAAACTCTGGAAAGGCAAGGCTAAGTGAAATAAGACCTGTTCAGACAAACTGCACTGATATGCAAATATGTTTAAATGACACCTGATGTGAATGTAAGTACGAGCCATGGACAGAATGAGAGGCGCTGTCATTTCTCATCCAAGCAAAGAATAAAAAGTGTATTTGTATTACACTCCCACTTAATCTTGTTCGACAAAAATTAAATGGGCTTCAGTTCTGTATTGATGTATGTAAATATTGCACATGTAACTCCTGATGTAGTTATGAACACGGCATTTAGTCAAGTCCTGACACATTTTCAATATAACAATTTTATTTTTATGTCTTTTTACAGTAAACTATGGTCTCCTAAATCTATGTATGTACTGTATCTATTCTACATACATGACACACTGAGAATAGCCAAGTCCTCCCTGTAGTCCGAGTCCTGAGGCTGCAGGAAGGAGAAGCATTCTTCTCACAGGGTGTAAGAGTCAAGGCCGAGGGAACTACCAATCTGACAGAAAATGTCTCCACAGATCCGCTAACGAGGTGTATTGACTCGAAACAAAGACACGTGCAGAGCTCTAAGATGAAACACCATCATGTTCTGCTGTACATCCCAATTTATATGTGTTGTATTCCTGTAAAGGGTAAGAAATGTATATTAAATGAATCAGAAGTTTAAAACACAAGGAGGGTCAGGTAGTTGAGGTGGTTTCACCAAGTTGTTTATAGTAGAAACCATGTCTTTAGCATGTCCATGTTTAGATATCAGAAACAATGAACGAACATCTGAGATGGGTCTGGTCAGATGGAATTATCATATGTGGTAATCCCAGCGCTGTCAAGACAATACTATTTTGACAATACATACATATATATAATATCATGGATTGGAATGGATTTTTCACAGATACATAATTGTGTTTAGACTTTCATGTATTCACCCATTATTTTTTTATTTTTTTACATTTCTGGTCCAAAAGCCCATATTTCAGTGTGAAACTTGGCAAAACTCCAGTTATGAGATTTGATTCAGCCTCAAGCAGGACTCTGGTTCAGTTTCCCTGAGGAACTGAGAATTCTTCTGAGCAGCCTCAGTTATCTGCTTCTTTATTCAACTAGCTTTGGGATTGTTTCAATACAACGTCCAAAAGATTTTCTCTGGTAGCCTCGGGCATTTGCTTTGTAACTGTTGACAAATAAAGAAATAAAGTTGATAAATAAATAAATAGTTGAAAATGAAATAAATAACACGCTGTATCCTCCTGGGGTGCAGTGGTTTGGCTTGTGGCGTTTGGGAGGGAAATAAATCGCTCCAGGAACACAGAGCCAGAACCTGAGCTGCACACCCCAATCAGACCAGTGTAACGTTGTTACTCTGGTAACAGCAGACACATCCAGACCCTCCAGTTTGGCAGGGTACGTAGGCTCATGTAGTCACACAATCAGAGACGACCGTGGGGTTTGTTCATCAGCTGCTGAACATGGCTCATGTTATTCCAGCACACATATCTAAAAGCTGTCGAGCTTTTCCCTTCCGACAGTATATGACAGTTCAATCACACAAGTCTTTGCATTATTTATCTGCCGATTGAAACCCTGTGCGTGTGTTCACCAAGGTACAGAGAGAGAGTAGGCGTCCCTGGAGGGGAAGCCAGCGGGGAGGCCTTGACGGTGACCTCTGACCTGAGAGCTGGGCTGGTGAGGCCGTCTAAGTCTCAACAACATACAAGTCTTATCACAGGTGCTTACTGCCGCTCAAATAGCTCCCATACATTTATCTGTAAGGATAAGGCATGAAAGCAATGTGAGTGTGTTTAGCTGCATGTACATATGTTTGTTTGTTTGTTAGTATGTTCGTGTATATGTCTGTTTGTGTGTGTGTTTTTGTGTGTCTACATGCCTCCTCCGCTCCACTACAGGAACAACAGCTTCAACTCTCATTGTTGCACCGCCAGAAAACGCTTAGCAGAGTTCTTTAAACGTGAAGATGTGAGCAGAAGTCTCAGAAGCTGGATCCTCAGAACAAGGGCAGCTTCAGGAACTACCGCTTCACATTGATGGTGGATGATTAATATTGATCCTGGTTTTGGGCACATGGCGGAGTGATGGCTGCTGGAGTGAGCAGGATGATGAGAGGAGCTTCCAGAGCCGTCTGAGGGGGGAAAGGCTGTTCCTGCCGCCTGTCAGGAAGAGGAAGCATGAGAGGAGGACAGCAGGTGAGATTGATGGAGGACTGAGAAGAGAGAGAGACGGGAGGAGAGGGAGAGAGGGGGGGGGTTAGGTCAGTGCTGTGTGCCTTGAGCTTTAAATGGCAGATATCTTTGAGAGGAAACCCTCGTATCCCCTGGGCCATCTAACCCTAACCCAAACCTAACCCAACGCTAAACCAACCGAACCCAACCCTAAACCTAACCCAAACCTAACCCAAGCCTAACCCAACCGTAACCCTAAACCAACCTAACCCTAACCCAACCCTAAACCAACCCAACCCTAAACCTAACCCAACCGTAACCCTAAGCCTAACCCAACAGTAACCCTAAACCTAACCCAACCGTAACCCTAAACCTAACCCAACCGTAACCCTAACCCAACCTAACCTAACCCTCACCCGACATTAACCCTGTCCTGCTTCCATCAGAAAGGTGCTCCACAGTCTGCAGTGTGACTGTGCTGCTGCCGCCCTGCTGGTAGCAGGAGGCATCGGCATGGAGCAACAGAGCCGTCAGCAGCTCTGTTATTTGACCTTTGTTACTAGCTGACGTCAGACTGGGAGAGGAAACAATGTCTCTTTTTCTGTAAAAGATAAATGGAAGACATTGAAAGTAACACAACAATCTATTATCCTGTCTCCACCTATCTCTCTCTCTCTCCTTCTCTCCAAAAGTCATTAAAAATCCTTTAAGCCCCATTATCATGAAAGTCATATTCTCGACAACGCACCACCCACACCACTAGGAACAGCATTAACCGGCCCCCACACCATATTTTTTATCATGTTTTTGTTCTTGTGTTCGCACAAATACTTACACACGGACGAATAGCCAACACTCATGTTGTTGATGTTTGGTTGGAGACACACAGCTCTGCTTCTGGCTTGGATCCTGGGGCCCTTTGGGGCCAGTTGAGATGTAGGTCAGCAGGGTTGTTAGTAGTGCTCACACATCAGATCAGGAAGCCTGGAGACATCTCCACTGGAACTGTTAAAACCTGCTGCATTCCACCAGTACCTCCACCCCCTCTTCCTCTCCAACCTTCAACCTCCACCCCCCTCCTCCCATCCCTCCTCACCCTCCACCCCATTCTCCCCCTCCTCTCCCTCTACCCCCTCCTCTTCACCCTCCTCCCCTCCACCCCTGCTTATTCTGGATGTTCTCTCAGCGAGGGATTTTGAGCATGAACTCACACACAGCTTTGGGTTCCCCTACATTTTCTGAATTTATGTGCCACCCACCTAAATACGTTTTCTCTCTCCTTCTTTCATTCTCTTCGGTTGACTGTTTCTTTTCCTCCACTTTCTTTCTCTCCTTATCTCTCTCCTCTGCTCCTTCTGCCCCCCCGTCCCCTGTAATCACAGGCAGTCACTGATGAGTAGAGCATAATTTAGCAGGAGAGTGTCCCAGGAAAGTATCCTTTGGTTAATTCCATCAGTCACACAGTAAAGATCTCCCTGCAGCGACGTTTTTTTGCAGAGTGAAGGAAAAGATAAAAAGATGTGGGTCTGTGGGTATCTCATAGGAAACATAATATTAATGCCATTCTAAGAATATGAAAGTGGTGGTTAGACACTTCTTAACCCACCCATGACCACAATTACTTGACTACAGCCACCATCCCCCTGAACTTGAATACTGGAAATTCTAATGTGGAACATGAAATAACCTTTTTTCATTTCTTCCTCTCTCCCTCTGTCTCCCTGTGTGTCTCTCTTTTTCATCACTCCCCTCTTCATCTAATTCTCCTTTTCAATTATTTCTCCCTCACTCTTCCTTTATCTCTCATCCCCTCAGTCTCTCTCTCTCTCTCTGGTTCACTCTTTCTGTCTTTATTTCTCTTGCTCTCCCTCTCACTCCCTCGCTTTCTCTCTCACACTCTCTCTTTGTCTCTGTCACTCTGTGTCTCTCTCCCTCTTGTTACCCCCTCTTTCTGTCCCTCCCTCCTGGTAAATGTGAAATGAGATGGCCTCTGCAGTGTGAAGCGTGAGAGGAGCAGAGACACAGGACTGACGCGGACGGACGGAGGGAACAGTTCCTCCCTTGTTTGCCCGTCCCTCGGTGCAGCACTGATTGGTCACAGCCCCTTTGTCAAGCCAAGGAAATGAAGATTCATAGAGAATCCAATTTTATGACACCATTACAATCAAAATACCGCCTCTGCTGGCTTGTAATCTTAAGATGTCTTCATTTACCTCCAAAGCATGCATTTGTGCGCTAACACCACACACACCACATACACACCACACACACCACACACACACTGCCTTCATAAATAAGCAGATACATACACAACCCATGTTGCATGAATTATTCAAGGATCTACCAACAATGTAGGGAATAGAGCCTAACGTTCTTTGACGGGGAGAAAAAGCAGTAAAGGTTCACATAACCTTGGTGAGACTGCTTCATCTGAAGACGCTGGATGTTTTCCTTGGTGCTGACACTTGTGCCTGTGAGAGAGTAATGTCTGTTACTGCCATGGGCGTGTATCTGCTTCATTTTTAATCAGGCGTCCTCAGGACTGCCTTACATCGCCTCGGGCTCCATGCTACAACATCTCTTAAGACCTCCGTTCTCCTCCTGTAATGTCTCACCTCTCACAACAACCCAAACTTTTTAATGAACCACCTCTTCACTATCTGTAGGGATTCTCCACCTGGCATCCTGTTCCACTGGCGCGTAGCAATGACATCATCAGATTGCTGCTAGCAAAAGGTTAGACATGATTGGTTGACTTCCCTAACAGCAGTGAGATAATGTCTTTGGTAGTGATGTCATGTACTGATGTCCACCATAGCCATTAAAACCAATATCATCCCCATTATTGGATAATTCAATCGGTTTCTTTTTTATTTGAATAGTGACATTGTGATGATGAGCCTTGATAGTTTTCCTTACACTCATACACACACACAAACAAACAACAAACAATTTGCAGAAGTCTTAATACATTGAACATTTTGTGAGAATTTCAGATATTTTCAGATCCCTCTAGTGTCAATTACTGGCCAGCATTGAGGTTATTGACACAAAAAATCATAATTATTTTATCCTATTTGCTTTGTGGTAGAAGGTATAGGAGAGCAGGCCCCCGAGACAGGAGGAGCTAAGCAAACCAGGAAATGAACACACATGGTCCATTTACTGAGAGGGAAGACTGTAGAGTAGGAGGGTGTGTGTGAGGAGGGTGTGTGTGTGAGGAGGGTGTGTGTGTGAGGAGGGTGTGTGTGTGAGGAGGGTGTGTGAGGAGGGTGTGTGTGTGAGGAGGGTGTGTGAGGAGGGTGTGTGAGGAGGGTGTGTGTGTGAGGAGGGTGTGTGAGGACGGTGTGTGTGTGAGGAGGGTGTGTGTGTGAGGAGGGTGTGTGTGTGAGGAGGGTGTGTGTGTGAGGAGGGTGTGTAAGGAGGGTGTGTGTGTGAGGAGGGTGTGTGAGGAGGGTGTGTGTGTGAGGAGGGTGTGTGAGGAGGGTGTGTGTGTGAGGACGGTGTGTGTGTGAGGAGGGTGTGTGTGTGAGGAGGGTGTGTGTGTGAGGAGGGTGTGTGTGTGAGGAGAGTGTGTAAGGAGGGTGTGTGAGGAGGGTGTGTGAGGAGGGTGTGTGTGTGAGGAGGGTGTGTGTGTGAGGAGGGTGTGTGTGAGGAGGGTGTGTGAGGAGGGTGTGTGTGTGAGGAGGGTGTGTGAGGAGGGTGTGTGAGGAGGGTGTGTGTGTGAGGAGGGTGTGTGAGGAGGGTGTGTGAGGAGGGTGTGTGAGGAGGGTGTGTGTGTGAGGAGGGTGTGTGAGGAGGGTGTGTGAGGAGGGTGTGTGTGTGAGGAGGGTGTGTGTGTGAGGAGGGTGTGTGAGGAGGGTGTGTGAGGAGGGTGTGTGTGGAGGGTGTGTGTGTGAGGAGGGTGTGTGAGGAGGGTGTGTGAGGAGGGTGTGTGTGTGAGGAGGGTGTGTGAGGAGGGTGTGTGTGTGAGGAGGGTGTGTGAGGAGGGTGTGTGAGGAGGGTGTGTGAGGAGGGTGTGTGTGAGGAGGGTGTGTGTGTGAGGGTGTGTGAGGAGGGTGTGTAAGAGGAGACAGTGGCCAGAAAGGGCTATACCTATAGTTGTAAATGTTTAAGTTTCATACAGTAGTGAACAGGTATACTGGCACAAACCTCTTGTTGCTTGATTCTAATGACAGTGAGGAGTAAAGCGTGTTGTATGCAGAATCAGCTGTGGACAACATGTCATAGTGAGATAGTTGTATCATTGTATTCTTTGAATGGTATCAATCTGGAAGTGATTGGCAGATTTGGCTGTAAACTGCTCAGCTTACAGGGGCTGATAAATGTCTGGAACGTATGTGTTATCATGCTTGTGCTATAATGAGAACAAATACCATCTCCCTACTTCTAAATATCCATCCTGTTGTGGGACTAAAACAAATGAAAAGAAACATTGTTAAAAACCAGCACTTGAACTTGGTCTCCATCCAGACCCATAACTGTGGGGTAGCATTTTTATAAAAATAAAATAAAAATCTAAATGTTTCTATTTTCCCCTATGTCATTCAAAGGCTCTGGGAACCCTCTTGTCTGCTCTCAAATGGAAAACAACGGTTGCCACAATCACTTGAGTTTCAGCACACTTGAACATCTGCCGTTTCTTTGACCCAATCAGAGTCTGTTTGGTGTCGTTGTCCACTCCAGCCATGCCGTGGGCTAAAAGGATCCAACTGGCGCTCTCACAGACCCACGATTGTGATGAGAAGGACTTTTCACCAGGGTGGAATTTGCTTTGTGGAAATCAATAACACTGGTTGGTCTGTTGATGAGGGGTTGGGGGAGATGGGGGGAGATGAGGGAGATGAGGGGGTGGGGGAGATGGGGGAGATGAGGGAGATGAGGGGGTGGGAGGAGTAAGGAGGCTTGAAATGAGGTCTGTAGACCCACTGAGGGGGAGCTGCAGAGACCACCAGCAGACAGGCTGTTGAAACATCCGTGACTACAGTCTCTCTCGTCCCCTCCCAAGCCTCCACTTTCCTCTGGACAATGATGCTGTTATCTGAGATGTCAGATTAGAACTGTTGTACACAGAAACGCCCCGAAGAACAGACAAGTTCTCCTGCTCTCTCAGCCTGAGCTGTCACTTCTAAGTTTGTACCATTAAATGATAAGCAAATATAGAATTATGCCGTAGCATGGCTATGGGCAAAAAAGATGGTGGCGATGCTAGAATTTTGAAGTCTGTCCTCTCCTCACCTGAGGACGTCTGTCCTCTCCTCACCTGAGGACGTCTGTCCTCTCCTGAGGAGGACGTCTGTCCTCTCCTCTCCTGAGGAGGACGTCTGTCCTCTCCTCTCCTGAGGACGTCTGTCCTCTCCTCTCCTGAGGACGTCTGTCCTCTCCTCACCTGAGGACGTCTGTCCTCTCCTCTCCTGAGGACGTCTGTCCTCTCCTGAGGAGGACGTCTGTCCTCTCCTGAGGAGGACGTCTGTCCTCTCCTCTCCTGAGGACGTCTGTCCTCTCCTCACCTGAGGACGTCTGTCCTCTCCTCACCTGAGGACGTCTGTCCTCTCCTCTCCTGAGGACGTCTGTCCTCTCCTCACCTGAGGAGGACGTCTGTCCTCTCCTCTCCTGAGAGCGTTTGTCCTCTCCTGAGGAGGACGTCTGTCCTCTCCTCTCTGCTGCCTCCGTGATTCTGGTTGTTTTTGTGGTCCACTACACAATGAGCAGAAATCTCTGGATAGACACATATCTCTTCCTGTTCTCATTTCAAGAGCCTCATACAGGCCAAAGTACTTGGATATTGACAAAACATAATTAAAGTTTATAAATTGCTTGTAGGGACACATTTCCTCAATATAGCATGAAAAAGAACAACGATCAGCTGCTCCACTCTCACAAAACAAAATGTTATTGCGTGCGGATGTCACTAATGGCGTTTAATTCTTTCCGCCCACTCTTAATGATGTCTGGGAAAAACAGAAACACTCTCCTCTTCCCACTATAGCTCACTGTGACAATGTTGTCAATTAAAGTAAGAAAGCAGTTTGTGTGTGGTTACGATAGTGTTGCAGGAAGTTCATGTGCTGTGAGACACTAATCAAAAACCCAATCAATCACACAGAATGTACATGAATCTACTTTCATATGCTATTTTGATGCTATAACATCATCGATAGCCTTTCAGAATTGTGAAAATCTATTTATAAATACATTCAGTTGAATAGAATGCTGGTGCTCTTGGTTGAATACATTTTATTATTTTTAAATGTATTTTTAAGCATTTTAGTTTCTTTATGAAATGTATTTGTAGATTGGGATTAGGATTAGTTGAAATTGCTCTTCAGGATTACTGGGTTACTACAGAACATAGTAGAAGTTTTATGGTACCATTGTGGTTACAATTTCTTCTAATTAAAAGTTAGATCTTGGACCACTGGAATGTTGTTAACAATCACCTGCTTATATCCTGTTTCTTACACACTGGCAAACTGCCACCCTGTCCACTGTGATGTCAGGGGTCTTTTGTAGGGCATCTACAACAAGGTTATTATCATCATGGCAATAGGTATTCATATCAAGCTTTTAGTGCCCCTTGCTCCACTGTTGAAAATTAATGAAAGCGTTGCTTTGTGAATCAGGGCAGAAACAAATTTACACTTAGCACAGTTCAATTTGTTGCGTGCCATCGGAGGTTGTTGCCGAATGCCATTAACATAGATTATTATGCGCTGCCTATCCTCAAGGAGTTTATGATCCATGCAAATGGAAGAATCCGCATATTGTTGCATATTTCTCTGCCTAATGGATGCCTACGTATCTATGTGATAATAATAATAACAATATTTCCCCCCTTCCAGCCCAGCCAACCTTTGGCACCTTGCATATTTACTCAGAGTGAGTCATGCCGCACAGTGCCGGAAGCAGTGGGATGTGTGTTAGCTGATGGTTTTGGCCCACCCAAGAGGAGAGCCGTGTCAAGGTAGCAAATGGAGGTCTCAGACCCACCTGAGGCTGTGGAACAGGGATATCTCCATGGGAACCTCACATCGAACATGCAACTGTGACACATGAACACACACTTCCTGTACATCCCATCCACTCTCACACACATGCACAAGCATTCATGCATTCACATATGCAGATAAACACACACACACACACTTTGCTATATGTCGTCACCTGGAAAGCTGAGAAGGACACCTGACACTCATTCACGGTCAAGCGGGACTGAGACCTATGAGGAGGGTGACGAGAGGGTAAACGACATATGAGGGAAGATGACAGGAAATGGCACGACGCAACGCAAAAAGCTGTAATTACTCACAGCAGAAGGTCAAGTCATTTGGGCGGGTTTGTAATTAGCTTTGTTTCTGCTAGCAGAACAAACAGAGCGGTCTTTTGTGAAATTGTGTTAGAAAGGTTACAGAGACCATTAATGGTGGAGAGCTGGCCAGCAGCATTTGCTTTCAGCTTAATGCTGAAAGATTCTATCTGTCTCACCAGGGCTATACAGTAAACGCCAACTCTGACGACCAACACTCACGGTTTGCCTAGTGTTTGTTTGGGTTTGAAATGATCTCAGAACCTTTGAATCAAACTGTTAGACAAAGTAGAATCTTTGTTTATTTCGGAAAGTTAACTAAATTTTTGGGAAATCAGTTCTGATGTTATCAGCGCTGGAAAGCTTCTGCATATTCAGTCAGTTTGCGTTTCCTACGTGTCAAACACTGTGAGAAAGTAACATTTTGATTCCCTCCTGGCGTTTTTGATGTAGATGCTAATTACAGTCTCTAACAAACATCTGTTAATGTTTGACAAAATGTATTTTGCTTAAAAAACTTTATAGGATTCTGTTTTATTTTTGGAAATGAAACAGCTGCATAAATGAAAAGCGTAGGTGGAATGACTAATAAACAGCATATCCACAACCTGGGTTAACGTGCTTAATTGCACATGCTGGCTGGAAACAACACCTACACTAACTAAATCAAGCAGACATTTGTTGTGCGGAAACTTTCATGTTGAGAAAAACACGATTACCAGTCAATATGAAGTGCAATGTAAAGACCGAACGCACGATTTGATGACATACGAGGACAATGGTTATTTACATTACATTTACATTTAGTCATTTAGCAGACGCTCTTATCCAGAACGACCTAGAGTAAGTACGGGGACTTATCGATCTGGCAACCTTCTGATTACTAGCCCGATTCCCTAACCTCTCAGCCACCTGTCTCCTTATAAAGATAATTTATAAATATAATGGCGAAGGTGGCAACATTTTGAAAGAATGTTTACGTATTTGGTCAGCGTTGCCATGCCTGTCTAAAGGCTGCTCTTCTGGTTCAAGGTTGGAACCTTTTGTCTTGTAGGACAGATACACAGTGGCACGGTGCTCCCAGCAGGAAGGCCCAGGGTTCGATTCCTGCATCTGTAAATCCCTTTGTGACAATGCGTGTGAAAAGGGCTCTACAAATCCTTGAAAAAGCTCTTCAGTTAGCATGTCATTTTGTTCTGCGTAGGCCTATTCTCAAAGCCTAATAATTGAAGTAAATGTTAGCACAGGAAACACTTTTAGAAAGGGCTGCATCATGCTAACCTTGGTAGCCTGCTGAAAGGGCTGCGTCATGCTAACCTTGGTAGCCTGCTGAAAGCCTCCTTGTTGTGTGTCTGCTACAGGACAAACTGACATCCCCTCATTGAATCACAACCTCTTGATGGATCTGAATGTGGGGCTGGGTGGTGTATCCCCTGGAAACAATAGTTGTTTTCATTCTTTTTTTTTTCTCTCTCCAAGAGTGCAGAAACATATCAGTCATTGAAATGAATGATCTCTCTCCCGGCGCTGCAACCACTAGGACCCAGCGGGAAGGCTAATGTGCCTGATTGAAAATGAGCAGAGCAGGAAGCTTGCTACAGTGCAGAATCATAATACAATTAGCCAGAGAAGATTGCAACATTACTCTTCCTGGCGTCATAAAAAAGAAAGAAAAGATGGGCCTCTTTCCCCCCTACTGTTTTCCTGGTATCTCTCTCTCTCTAGCTCTTTCTCCTCTCACTCTCTCTCTCCTCTCACTCTCTGTCTCTCTGTCTCCTCTCTCTCTCTCTCTCTCTCTCTCTCTCTCTCTCTCTCCTCTCACTCTCTCCTCTCACTCTCTGTCTCTTTCTTTCTCTGTATCTCTTTCTATTTCTCTTGCTCTATCTCTTCCTCCCGCTCTTTGTCTGCACACAACAGAAACGTCCTCTCTCGTTGACTTTGTAATAAATATGTGTTGTGTTTAAGTGTATGAGTGAAACAAAGATGCTAGACCTATAGCTGAACAGTGATGCTGTACCAAACAGCAAGAAAAGGCTGTTGCCATGTCAGACCCCTGACTCACTACGTCTGCTGTGTGGAAACATTGGCATGTCTGGATGGTAAAATGCCTCTTAGGGATTTAGCTAGCAATATTGTGGCAGCTCTTTTACTTTATGTGTTTCTTTCTTCTTCTCGGGGCTTACTTCTCTTATTAATGAGATCAGAATTTATTTCTGCGACACACCAAAGTGCCTACTGGAGTCTCTGACTAGTTCCCTGCTTGGCCCGCTCCACAGACGCGATAAGAAAGATAGACAGCGTGATAATAATTATTCAACCTGCTGGCACAAGCAATAAAATCCTTTCTCTCTTTCTCCGTCTCTTTTTTCACTTTCTCCTCCACAACGAGATTTTTACTCCTTATCGGTCCAACGGTTTCAGCTTTGAGCAAAAGTAGGCGTATTCTTATTAACTTGGCTGGCGCGGTGCAGATATCAGAAAGAAAATCGGAATTATCTCTGGCGCTGAGTGACAAGAGTTGAATTGCATTCAAGAAATGCAAAAAAGAATAAAGATATATATATATTAAAAAAAAGAAAAGCCCTTCTCTCTGTTCTCCGCTTGTGGTTTGCGAGATGATGACAGGAGTCGGCCTACACGATGTGCTCGACCTGCTGAGTCAGGGTAAAAAAAACGAAACAATTTCTTCACGTTTGTGGAGCAATGTTAGCCTGGCTGCCAGCCCAACTTCTCCCCGCCCACAAAAAAATTGGGTCGGGAAGTTGGGTCTGGAGGGTCTCGTATTGGGAACAACTACATAAAACCAGGATCTGGGTGGACCAATGAAATTGCCAGGGCGGGCTTTAAACAATGATGGACAGATGATCAACAGTAACGTAATCAACGTAAAGAAAGAGCCCTTGGGTTGAATTCGTTTTCAACAAACAACATATTACGTTGGTCTGATTGGTTGTAGGTCTATACAATTGAGCGTAGAGGCATTTGTATTACGAGTTCGGTTGAAACACGCCCCGTAGTCACAGCCCAACGGAGAGTTTTCAGACTCATATTCTGACTAGAATTATGAGTATGACAACGTCAGGCTAGAGCGATGTTGGACAGTGACACAATACAGACATCCCAAGTCTACCGGAAGGTCCGGGAGTCTCCCACATTTCAATAGCGGCTCCCTGACGCCCGCAAACGCTGTACAATCTCCCGGAAATCTGGTATTTTGTATTTCGAGCGAGCGGGAGACTGAAATGGTCATTTATGTTAGAGACAGGTGCATATCTCGCGTCACGAGAGCGTTTTGGGGGGGGGGGGGGGGGGGGTGTACGTGCTGGTTGAGGGGGTACTTCATGCGTTCTGATTGCGTCCGGGGGGGGGGGGTGACGTCCCGGAAATGAGTTTCTGCATCTTGGGATGTCTGCACAATAGCAATAGCTGCTTCTAACTTTTCATGAAACTGCACGACTGACGTGTAGTAGAAGACTTCCAGTCACTAAAGCCAATGCTTATTGAGGTCTTTCTAAAATGTGAGCCGTTACAAAGCATTTATATTGGATAATTGTGTGGAATTAAATAAGAAATCGTGTTTTGTGGATTCTGCGGTTAAAGATGTTAAACATGCGGTTGTAGTTGGACGATAATGTTTGACCCTAACTACAAAAGTGTAATGCCTGAACCTAACCACAAACTTCCCTTATTGTTAGAAGTTTTACATTGTTTTAATGCAAGGTACATTTATTATGATGTAACTGCTGTTCTAACTGAAAACAAAATGGCCACTCATCTCTAACTCTGTATCCGTCTTCCTGCTGCCCTGGAGGGAGCTCCAGGCATGGTCACAGTATGATTTAAGACGAGGTGAAAATAATTTCCCCATCGGTGCTGCAGACGTTGTTGTGCTGTTGTCAGCACGGCTCTGAAGTCCAGCTGAGAGATGCTCTCAGATGAAATGAGACATTGAGACAAGTTGAGAGTGGATTAGACTGGAAACAGCAGGAGAATAACAGCTCAACTACAACTCTTAAAAATCCTCCATTTATCGGTTGTCCTCTAAACAGTCAGATAGGCAGCTCCGCTTTTTCTGTTTCCGTCATAGATAAGAAGTGCTTATTTTCCTATATCAAATATAATTTTGAAAATGAGGACAATTAAGAGGACTGGAATGGTTTGTATAGTCAGACCGTTCGTCTTGTTAAACTGTCGTTTTGCTGTAATTCAGTTAAATCATCATCAGGACTACTGGAGACTGATGATCATCTGAAGGCTGGATGAAATAACCAGGATAAACACGAAAATAAAATAAAATAGACTGGTAGGGCATGTATTTACTGACAATAGTACACTACACATGCCATTGTAACTAGTCTATACAGAATGTAAAATCTAACAATATCCTCGTTTTTGTTAGCATATTTCAAAATTGCGATTTACTTCCATGTACTGTAAAATGGAAACTATGGATTTCAAAGGAAATAATAGAAATGATTGTCAGTTCACATTACTTTAATCCACTTATTTTATATGCAGATGAGAGGCACAGCAATGCCATTTGGGAATCAGTCTTCATAGAAATTGAAATAAGAAAGCTTGATATAAGTGCTGCTTCTTCTGAAGGCCTGTTGAAACATGGGCGTTCTTTCTGCACAGGTAACCATGGCAACCCTTTGAGTTTATCATCAGACTGGTGAAACGGAGCTATACTGTATATGCTTGTACACTCACACAACACAAACATTCACACGACACGCACAACACACACAGTCGTTAACCAAGACCACACACACTCGCACAGGCACACATACACTCACGCACACACTAATCAAGAAGACACTTTCAAACTCTAAATGCGTACTTGCTGCTTTTGTTACATGTTTCTCAGAAGGTGTCCCTGAAATGTGAACGTACCACAGATGTGCTTCCATTATCTCTGAAGAGCGAAGAGAAAGAAGCCAGACAGGGAAAAAGAGAAAGAAAGAAAGACAGACAGAGAGAGAGAAGCGAGAAGAAGATTCTCATGTCTTTCAAACGTGTACTTTGCTGTAATAGAGAGATCTCTGGAAATAATTTAGTTCTGCCAAGGCTTTCAACACATCGATTAAAGCCTTTGCAAAGAGTACATTAAACAAATGTAATCTTGGAAGCTCTTCCTCCCTAAAAGGCCCTCTTAATGGATGTAAAATGTCAGACATGTACTCTGAACACAAATACAGCTAATGAATGCATGAATAGCTGTTTTAATTAACTGGTAATCAATCAACCAATAAATCAATATACAATCTGTAATTAAACATTATTATAAACATATAGTAGTCAAATAACATTTTATTTGAATATGTCACAGAGGGCTTCACATACGCCCATAGAACTGCACCTACTGTAAACCAACATAACACCGTGGTACAGTCACCCCACCCTGGTACAGTCAACCCACCCTGGTACAGTCACCCCACCCTGGTACAGTCACACCAACCCGATAGTCCTGAAAGAGCACTTCCTCTCTCGATGGTCAGAGGCCTCTGGTGGTTCATCCCCTTCTCCATTTGGAGATCCCCTGATGTGAAGCTAAATCTCCCAGACATGTCATCCTATTAATTTTTACATTTTATTAAAGCTCTTGAAGCTGCTTTTTTTATTTACGTTTCTAATACTACAAGCAACACAATATTGTGCATTAGCTACATGGTCTTAAACAAAGCTTGTGAGCCCTTAGCCCACAGGAACAGATTGCTGCGCCACAGGGTTTGAAATAAGTCTATCATACAGGGGTTCAGATGACTACTAACATCCTGATGCTTAGCCTTACAAAACAGATTGTATTTTGTATTTGTTATTTTTTCTAATCTGTATATGTGTGTGTGTGTGTGTGTGTGGTGGTGGTGTGTGTGGAGGGGGGGTGATGGGGGCATAGCTTGGTGCAATGTATGTGCGTGAGGCTTGGTGTAGCAGAGCATCAAACATGTAAAGTAGAATGATATCCCATGGTGGATTTTGTCTGCCATATTTAGGAAGACTGAATGTCTAGTCTGTAAGCTTCTTTGAACTTAGATATTGAACATAGTACAGTAGCTTTTACCACTGGGGCCGTAGGTGAACTCATCTGAAATTAATAATCCAACATGTTCTATTTCCAAACCTCAAAACACCATTAGTAGCCTTTTACAACCCCGCAAAAAAAATGTGTTCAGAACAACAACTACCAGATGCCCAGGGCCGGCGCGAGTACCTTCGCCGCCCTAGGCAGGATGTTGCAACAGCAAATCGGAGAGCCGCCACCCCCACCTCGGCGGCCTCTGCTGGTGGTGCGAGACGGTTAATTCATGGACACACTTCAGTATTTGGCGCCCCCCTCTTCATGGTGCCCTGCAGATACCCCTAACACACACAGACACACACAGACACACACAGACACACAAAGACACACAAACACACATGTCGTCGCTGTGAGGGACTGGTGTTAGAAACAGGACCCTCTCTTTACCTGTGGTGCCAGATAGTCGATCAAATTAACCTCACAAGGTGTCAACAAGACAAGCCCCCTCCCCTATCGACATCTTAGTTCTGTGAGCCGTGGGTATTGAACAAAGGAGGGCTGGGTGCATTCGTGTAGTTTGAGCGGAGCAGCCCCCTGGGTGGAGCTAACATGGGTATTGATTGGGAGTGAAACGGCAACAGCAGCCGGGGGTGGAAACATGTTAAAGTCCCACCGTCCAACAGTGGAATAAAAAGGATTCTCATTCTGGATTAGACTTGACCTGCTGACATTTCAGGCGGTGATTCCCATGCTGGTCACTGTCGTTGGGATGTGACTGGGTCTGGACAGGATCAGTCCTCAGCCTTAAACCGAGCTGAAACCTGATTCTAAGTACTGTCGTAATGACACACCATACGTACATTGACAAATAATGGAGAAAAAAAGCGATATGAGGTGAAAGTAGTAAACGTAGTGCTTGGATTCTGTGACTGAATTAATAATGTTTAGCTTTTTTATTAATCAATCAACTAAAGAGTCCAGATAATTTCACCAGCTATGTAAATAATCAATCATAATTCCCCTGAATCTGTATGATGACATGGCACGTTACATGAGAGATGCATTATAGTACACAACTCTAACGGACAATTTTAATTTGAGCGACGGAGTATCTATAATTCATACAGTGCAACTTGTAAATGAGTTGTTTATGATGAATACATCTCATCCAGAACCTTAGGACATATTCTAATTGTTTACAGCGAGATTAAATGGCTTGGTTTTTCAGAGTATTGGAATGCAAATTAATTAACACGTCACACGAGGAACGCATCTTGTGGGTTACCCAAAGATGCCTTGTGATCCCTTGACACTAAATAATACAACCTACCTCGCAATTTTACGACAGTCATTTCTTGTTTATTACCGACTATTGTCTTCAATAAAATTTTAATCAACTGCTACTTTATCAGCCTCTGGCACCGCATTCTTTGCATCGTAAGAGACATTTTAATGACACTGTATACGCCCTCTTCTCAACCAGTAAGAGTTTTACTGAGTTTAGTGTTGAATATTTGATGGAGCTGAACGAGGCTGCTGTGGGGGCAGATGACTTCTCTGGTGAGTCAACTCACAAGCAAACAAGAACACCAGAGAAGTCAAATACACACATACAGTACAAACACACACACACATACACACACACACACATACACACATACAGTACAAACACACACACGCGCCCACACACACAAACATACACACATTTATCCCATTGCTCCCCACTTGAAAGGTTTGAGTGCATCCAGCTGCCAATCAGCTGGCCAGATTGTAATCATTGACATGCAGGCAGTTTTTATAATGATCTAATCCTTTCCGATAACGGTTGAGGATTATTTCCAGCATCTGGTCGAGGCTGGATTCTCACTGTCTGTTGCCAGGCAGATTTGGCTACTTTATTAAACAGTCTTCAGAAAAAAACAGTATAAAAAGTGTGAGAGATTGCGCATTAGGAAGTTACATGAACGTGTGTGAAACAGAATGAGAAATACCGCTGCAATTCTTTCATTGAATGCTTTGTTTGCACAAACTGTCACCAGAACTAACCAATGATTGTGTGTGTTTTAATGTGTACATGAGGTAACTTTGTTTTATTCCTGTTCAGCCCCCCCCCCCCCACACACACACAAACACAAACACACACACACACACAGACACAGACACACAGACACACACACAAGGCTAATAACACAGTCCAGCCATACAGAGCTCATCCTCCATCCTGCAGCTCAGTGAGCAGAAGCTGCTTCTGGGATCTAGGATTGTTTGTACCAGTGAAACGCCACCTCGACACAAGACACCATTGGGATGCACACACGCACACACGCCTGGCCAGCTGATGGGTCGTCAAAATGCAGACGCAAACACACAGAGCCACAGACGCACAAACTGTGAAGAGCTGCAATCACAAGAACCACGCTCAAACCCTGTCAAGCTGTCATCTTGCTGCTACTTGTCCAAGCCGTCTCACCCTTCAGTGACACATGCATCAAAGGGCCCCCAACATTATTTGTATTCAGGGCCCCCAAAACCCTGGGGCCAGCCCTGGCTGTGGTAATTCATGTAGTAAACTACTCACCCTACCATAAACATCTTAAAACAGTCTCAACTGGTGATGGACGTACCTTGGCAGTGAGCAGATAAGATGTTTGTAAAATGTATTTACTTTGTAGATTCAGACATTGACAATAGTGACAACATTTAAATGTAGTTTGAATACATTTTAATGGACAACAAATTGATTTTCAGATGAATATACATTGTGTGTATGTGTGTGTGTTTGTGTGTGTGTGAGAGCCAGTTTGCAGTAACTTAACTTTATATTCATAATCTTCTACAGCACATGGGGCTAATCCAGACTCACAATCTGTGCCAATCCTTCAAAATTCCTCTTCATCCAGCTTTATCTCTGATCCTTATTTTAATATTATTCACTGACTCATTCTACTCTGTCTCTCCATCACTTTCATCCATTCACTCCTTCCATCCCTTCAACCTTCATAAACTGTCTTTAAACTGGCTCTTTGTGTATTATGCTATTCACTCTACACATAGCAGATGGCCTTTTGGCCTGAACCCCTATAATCTGCTGTCGATTCGTTTTAAATATAGTCAGTAAATGGCCAGTCTTAGCTGGGCTCTTATCTCAGTGTTAGCCACTGCTTCCTAACACAGTGGATCTTCCAACGGCCACGGTGCATAGAGCTAATGTAGGAGCGACAACATCATCACTAAAGACACGATTAAGAGCTAAATTGTCTAAAGCGTTGCTTCCCAAAAATCTAAATTACGATAATTCAGGCTTAAATCAGATGTTTGTTTATGGCTGTCGTTTTGATTGTTTGTTTTCATGTTGTTATATATATTTTTTTTTTTATCCAAAAGCCCCAAATATTCCGCCTCATCTCTGCATTCATTCCAGTGATCAGGAGAATAGATTAGCTGAAGATCCTCTCTGAGTCCTCCTTCTGGTAATTGAGCCTTCATTTCTGAAGCCTGAAGACAATAAATTCATTTGAGTCCCTCTCCTGAGGATTTCCCTCCATCCAAAATCCAGGCAAGGAGGCGATAATAGATCTCAAAGTGCTTTTGCACCACAAGTTTGGCTTTGACAGTGGCAGTAAAATTAGAGATTTATACACACCAAATAGCAATTCCACTCTCAGACACCGTTGAAGGTATGCCATTCTATTATAGTGAAAATCCCTTGTATATAATTATGAAGCGTTCAAGAGTGTGTGATTAAATAAGGATGAACTGGTATGAATAGATGTTTACTGGGTACACAAGGTAACATCTGGACAGAGTTTTCCTCATCCCCAGTTTTCTACCTGTTCACTATCTTCCACTGGGCTCCAGGATAGTATCTTCCAGCCGTTCTCTAATCACTGATCTTCCTCCACTGTCAAGGCAGTACAACACTAGTATGACCAGGGCATGTAAACAAAGCAGAATCCTTGTAGGCATGTTCATCCAGAACGCTCTCCCAGCAGAGGTCCCTTCAGCATCCGCTCCTTTTGCTCTGAATAGAAGAAAAGAAACCTGCAAGCATCATCATTTCTGTCATGTCTCCACAACATCCACACATTATCATGACAATGCGCTAAGCATTGTGAGAAAACTTAATAAACGATTAGGTTTATAAATAGCGTTGTGAATTCTAAGCCATCACGGAGATATCATGCGTATTTTGGGTGATGGATTTCTTTCAGGGAAGCAATTACAAACGTGTGAACGACTTCTGTGTTGAACGAGTCTTTATGACAGCACAGGTCTGACAGCAGTTGTGATATAAGAGCATGGAACAGTATGGTTATGGTACAGCACATCATTGACAGAAGACTTTCTTAGAGAACCATACCATACCCTTGGCCCACACGGAGCTAAAGTATGTTGCGTGAAGAACAACCACATGTTGTTCTGGTTTCTGTGGGAGGTGTTTTCCAGTACATGTAGATTACACAGTAGAGTTCTGTAGAGTACAGCATTTTAAACCTGAAACTAACTTGAAATTGTAATGTCATCTGACTAGGTGACTAAAACATAAAAACAGAAAACATAGATTTAAGCATCAGAGTTGCATATTTATAATTATGCTGCATCATGTTAATAGTACGTTACACACACACAAATCTACACAATCCCCTGACCCAACACTATTTCCTTCTAGATGGCTTCTGCAATGGAAAGGTCAGCCCACCAGCTAGCCAATGACCCACAGCAAGGGTTTATTACGAATCAATTCCTGTGACCTTTTCAGCTTTCTGAGGGTCAAGGCGGAGAGACATGTGTTTGATCTGAATTAAGCATACTGTTGGCCTATCGCACTTAAGTGAAATTCACACATCAAAACCCTGACACACACAAACAAATGTTCCTGTCTAGGACCACTGACACTCAAACACACAAATAGGAAGGCTCAAACACACATACACCAACACACACATGCACACACAGTATGCAGTGTACTAACAGGGAGTCTGGTAGCCTGTGTCTGTGGCCCTCAGGTGATCCTCCGGTGCGTTCATACAGACCTCAGATCAGTGGAGGTCTGAGGGGAATCCAGCATTTAAAAGAGACTAAAGTAATTCAACAACTCAAAAGTATGTTCTCTAAAAGAATATCTGGATGTTCTAGAAAGAGACTAGAGGAGAGATTTAGAGGAGAGATCTACAGGTGATTGGCACCCATTCTTCTTCTCTGCTCAATTGTATTCTACTCTGCTCTACTCCACTTTCACAGCAAACAGCGGCTGGCAGGTACATCATGTGTCAACCACACTCCATCCAGCACACGCCCAGTCCCGTCCACTCCCAGAGAACTGCCTGTAGAAGAGGGGAAGTGAGCAGATGGAGGGGTGTTGATACCACCAGGACTTCAGGACTCTGGAGCCATGCTGGTTGGAGAGCAGAGATGGTGGACTGACGGGCAGCCAATCAATGTTCAGAAATCTATCTTGGCAAGTAGGAGAGAGTGGCAGGCTAGAATGTGTGTGTAGTGTGTGTGTAGTGTGTGTGTGCGCACGCCTGTCTTTGTGTGTGTGTTGGTCAGGCGGGGTGTGTGTAGACTGTGTGGTTCTTGTTTGAAGTTTGCTCAAACAGACATGAAGGCTAACACAATGCCAGACTATACAAGTGCACGCTGATTTCACTCTAAATTTGCGCCAACTTCCAACCCACAAAGAGCCAAACACACACAGCACTGCGTCACAGAAGCTCAGCCAAGGCATTCGGTTCAACAACATCCCTTTAATTCAAACTCCTACTTCTCCCCATCCGCCAGCACTTTGTGATTATAACAAGCAGTTTGGTGTAACAGCAACTGTGATGGTAATTGGTATTACAGCGGTTGAATGTACTCTTCTTGTTTTGCCCGGTGTATCAGCACAATAATGTTAGCCAATTATACAAGAAGTTGGTCTCTTGCTCCTAATTCCCCCACAAGACAGCGATGGAGGCTACTGGTCGTCCCTCCTCGACCAGTTCAGACAGCCCTCCATCTCTGACCCGTGGGCAACTGTCCTGGTAACTAACAGCAACCATGTCGCCAGCTTTCCGTCTGATCTCATTAGCGTGGCCGTAATCAAACGAGGGAAATGGCTTTTATGCAGGTCAGTTATGTCTCCCGTGGTTCTGGAGGGAGAAATCTGGCTTCATCTGCCACAGAAGGCCCACAGGCAACCACACACACACACACACACACTCACGAACACACTCACGCACACAATCAGCCATATTACTGTCGCCAGCAAGTGCATTAACATTTGGTTGGTAGCGACGAGCAGAGATTGTGCCTCCCTCCTCCTTTTGATGAAATGCAAAAGGGCAACCTTTGATACCTTGTTTCAGAGCAGCCCTCTTTTGATGATAATGGGAGTTTGCCCTCGGTCACCTTGCCATTTAGATGAAGTGGAGACTACCTTGGCCCTTTGTCGTTGTTAGTTTAGCAGGCAGCCCATCTGATGAGGACACTTTATCTTTCTCAAACCTTTTAAGACATTTGTCAAAAAAACCTCCATTCAAATCTCCAAATAGAACTGTTTCAACTTACTTCAGAAGAGGCTCCGAACTATGGTTTACCTCGCTCAATTATGAAAATTGCCTGGAGGGTCTTCTCTGAAAACAATGAACAATCGCAAGCACGAACCACTTCCTCGTTCAAAAGATTCTCCAATCAAGGCTAATGTATAATGCTGCATGTCATCGTTGACAGGCTTAATGTGGAGGTCTGGAGAAGAAGACAGAACAAAGGAAGATCATCATCACCTTTGATTTCCTTCGTTCAGTAACCGACCAACTAAACCAGTCCTCTCCGGTTCCCTGAGGAGCAGTTTCCAGGAAAGGGTCTAAACTGTGTTGTTAGTGTCCTGGTGGAGTGTGCTGAGTTAGGGGGCCTCAGAGGGCTCAGGGGGGGGGAGTGTCCTGGTGGAGGGTGCTGAGTTAGGGGGGGGAGTGTCCTGGTGGAGGGTGCTGAGTTAGGGGTCCTCAGAGGGCTCAGGGGGGGGGGGGTGTCCTGGTGGAGGGTGCTGAGTTAGGGGGCCTCAGAGGGCTCAGGGGGGGGGGGTGTCCTGGTGGAGGGTGCTGAGTTAGGGGGCCTCAGAGGGCTCAGGGGGGGGGAGTGTCCTGGTGGAGTGTGCTGAGTTAGGGGGCCTCAGAGGGCTCAGGGGGGGGGAGTGTCCTGGTGGAGGGTGCTGAGATCACTATTGGTCGTTAGGTAGTAGACATATGGACTAATGTGATGGCACTTTAACCGCAGTGACTGCTTAACGGTATATCTAGTCATTATGAGAGATGATTCACCATTTTTAACACTGTACAAATGACATAGTTACTTATGGGGTGTTACAGCACTATGCTATCCAGAAGAGCACCTTCATGTCATTTGAAAACTAAGATAATTACAAGCAATTATAATGGTTTTTTTTCACAGCTATGTGGAGCTGTTTTAAACATACAGTGCCATTTCAGTACTGTTCCACTATAGCACTTTGATTGCTCAATGATATAATGCTGAGCTGAGAAGCAGATTCTTTTGATGAACAAAAAATTATAAACATCAGATTTCCTCTGACCTCAAATAAAACTGATACTCATTATTGCTAAAGCTTTAACCCAGTCACATTTTTAGCATGCTTGATTGTGTTCCTGCAGTGTCCACAGACACACAAGTGCACATCCACACGTTGGTTTTGTCTTTGTTCCACATGCACAGAATGATCTCTACTTCTTGACAGTATGGGAAGTGTATGTGAGGGTGTAGTAATGAAGCCGGTGCGAGATAAAGGGTTAAAGGAGAAGAAAGCGTCACAGTCGTTTGATGTTAATGTGATTTTCCTTCTTTTTTTTTCTTCTTCTTCTTCTGGGGCAACCTGGCAGAGTGCCTAATCTGGGTCTTGAATCAGGAAGTGTCTCTGTGGGTCTTAAAGACGTCGTCTTCCATTCGTGCTCAGCCGCTCTGTCAGACCACCTCCATCTGAAGCCCCTCTGTCCTGGGAACTACACGGCACCGAGCACCGCTCACACACACACATACAGACGCACCGCTCACACACACACATACAGACGCACTCACTCACACACACACATACAGACGTACTCACTCACACACACACATACAGACGCACTCACTCACAAACACACATACAGACGTACTCACTCACACACACACATACAGACGTACTCACTCACAAACACACATACAGACGTACTCACTCACACACACACATACAGACGCATTCACACACACACACACACACACATACACAGACATACACACTCTCACACTCTCTAGTCACACTCTCTAACTCGCACACACTCCAATACTCCAATTAAGATTTGCATCAGCATCAAACCCTGTCTCTTTCATCCCATGTATCTGATGACGTTTAGGGAACAGCGTCTGCAGGGATCCCTGTGTGGGCCAGGGGCTGGCTGCCGGGTCGGCACCCTCGTGTGAGGAACCTGAAACCACAACCAAGAGCCCCACGCTGACAAACATCAGTCTATGAACGATGGCATCTGGGCCCTAAAGGCCAAGGTGTGATCAAACATTCGGTTGACACAGTCCCACCTGGCTCTCCTCAGTGATTGCATTGTCTTCCTCTAAAGGAATGCCTTCCAATTGAAAGGAGACAAGGAGGCACCCTAGAGCCTTGGCAACAGACATGAATCTTGTATTACGATTCAAGCAAACAATCCTGCTTCTTATCTCATCCCCAAGCGCAGGATTTCACATTGAAGCAACTCACTGCAATCTAGGCCTTCAAAGGTAAACATGTATGACGCAGAGAAATGTAGCATTGCATGCTAATAGATCAGTTCATCCACAGTTCCACATAGCTTCTCAAGCCCCTCTGAACATGTGTTTCTCCAGTTTGTATATCAACACATCACCAATGCCTGTTTGATGGCTTAGCATCAGAGTACAGTCTGGTTCTCTGGGACTGGAAAGGTCCCAAAAGCCTTCAGGTAAAAACATCTCCCAGTTGACTGTTAAGTGCTTTGCAACGGACGGCCTGTAACACAAAAACAAATTAGTGTCACTTCCAAGTAGTGTTCCATGCCTCCCTTCTGAGGGTAACTCAGAGTGCGATCCTGCACCCTGTCCAGAAGACTTATCCTTAGCTGTGGATAATACCGCTCCCCATTGACTTTTCACTTCTCGTTTAGATATGCAGGGCCTGAACAAATTAATTCCAGAGTTATTAACATGTACACCAAGTAGGCGCAGAGGCTGGCCACAGGGAAGGGTTTAAATGCTAATTCCGAAGACACAACATTGAGTCTCGCGGTAATGGAATTACAACAGACATGATAACCGCAGAACGTCAACGCTTTCTTATCAACGTCATCTGTCGGAGAGGGGCGAAAAAAACTAATGGAAAACATGTTATCTACTCTCGTTCTTCATCTCCCTGTTAGGCTTTGTTGGTCTAGCATGACAGTAAAACAACAAGTCTGAGCCTCCTTGTAGGAGAGTGCGGGGGTAGAAGACGAGTACCGTATTTTTGGCAAAATAAGATGCATTTTCTATAAACCGCACCCCAGCAGAATGTGTGCTTTTTCGGATTATAAAGCGCACTGGAATATATGCCACACTCAGTGGCGGATCTAAGGGGTGGCAGCTACCACCCCAATAAAAAATACTGCCATCCCGATCGTTTATTTTTATTTTATGTATTTAGCAGTCGCTTTTATCCAAAGCGAGAGCTTTACAAAAGTGTATAGGTCACTGATCATAACAACGAGAAAGCCCCAAACATTGCGGGCAGCCAAAACATGAAGCATGCATTGTTAAAAAGAAATAAGTCCCAAAGGGAAGAACCATAAGAGCATATAGTCAAACAAGTTACAATTAAACAACATGAACCTCAATCTTCCCATGGAAAAATATTATTTGTACATTACAGAACATTTCTATAACTAATATGAATGTACCTGTTTAATTTAAACTACAATGTTATAGCCTAATCATTTACCATAGGGAGTACGGTACCCATCTGCTTGGGTTTTGATTTGCCTCCAGGAGGCCACCCAACAACTTCCTTCTGCCACCCCGATGACAATCTCTAGATCTGCCCCTGGCCGCACTTGATACAGGAACAATAATACCAAGCAATGCACGAGTATAGGCAGTACAGCATGCGGTTGTGTAACACACTTTGAAAACGAAAGTATGTAAGTGCGTAATATATGTTTTCTATTGCTAACATTTAGCTTTAGATGCGTGAGTTCTAAATATTTCCGACGGTCCCCAAAGCATAGCGTTCAGTGACCTCAGCAGCGTGACCTCAGCACCGTGACCTCAGCAGCGTGACCTCAGTGACCTCAGCAGCGTGACCTCAGTGACCTCAGCACCGTGACCTCAGTGACCTCAGCAGCGTGACCTCAGTGACCTCAGCACCGTGACCTCAGCAGCGTGACCTCAGTGACCTCAGCAGCGTGACCTCAGTGACCTCAGCACCGTGACCTCAGCAGCGTGACCTCAGTGACCTCAGCACCGTGACCTCAGTGACCTCAGCAGCGTGACCTCAGTGACCTCAGCACCGTGACCTCAGCAGTGTGATGATGCATCAACACCCTCCGTAACATGGCTCAAGGGATAAGGCCAAACTCGCGTCCATCACAAACACACAAATAGTGCAAATAAATGTAAAGCCTATCTGGTTGTGGTGAGCACGATGCTAAATGCTCTGTGGGAGAAATTGAGTTTGCATAGAAAAGGAATGATCCATTAATAATCCAGTGTTGATGAAAAAATCTATTGATTTTGTTTGTAGTGATCGTCACAGGAATACCTAGATCTATTACCCAGTACTGTACCCAGTACTGTACCTAGTACTGTACCCAGTACTGTACCCAGTACTGTACCCAGTACTGTACCTAGTACTGTACCCAGTACTGTACCCAGTATCTGACTGAAGGACTGTTACTAGCTTGCATTTAGTCCATGTGACGTAGAGAGACTAGGCTACATATACTTTTTAGGAATAAATACCTAAAAAAATAAAATCCTAATATATTTTGTATAATTTGGAATGTATTAGTATGTAGATTGTACTTGATGACAATCCGGATGGTGCAGAATTTCAAAGTGATTTCAACACATTGTAGCCTACTGAGAAGCTCACAAGATTTGTAGCAAATAACATCAGAAGGTGATGTTGCAAGTTCACGCTGGGCCTGGGGGCAGAAAGCCTGGGGGCAGAAAGCCTGGGGGCAGAAGGGGGACAGACAGTGACTGAAATCCTCGAAGCGTGTCACACCACAAAGTGCTCCTGTGCTGTTACACCACCTGTATGGCCACATGGAGGCTCCTCACAGACTGCTACCCCAAATCATCTCATATATTTATATTCTGTTCTCTATTTTGGTTACGATTGACATAATTATTTCACAATGTATCAAACTGTTGGTGACTATACGTCCAGTAGTGTGTAGTTATTCAATGTGGGTTTTAATGAGTGTTTTAATGGAGTGTGATTATATGGAAAAGTGTTCAGATTTGCCCCAAGCCTTTAAAACACCGTTTAATTTCCTTCCATACTTATAAGAGTAATTATCGTTTCTTCTCAATAGAGACTCATCCATTCTCCTGTGACACCGGAGATTGTGGCCCCAGTTTGATCAATACTCTTCCACTCAGTTAATTAGAAAAAAGCCTTTCCTTTAGCACTGTCTCTCAATAAGAAGAAAGAGGTTTGAAAAAAACACAGCTAAGCGTAGCACTGGTGAAGCAAACATAACTCTCATTAAAATAGAGAAATAATACAGAAGCAGGATCTGTCAGAGAGGAAAAGAGAGAGAGAGAAGAAAAGAGAGAAAGAGAGAGATGGCAGACAGCTCAACTTCATGTGACTATGGCTAATTAGCGCTGGTAGAAGTGGGAAAAAAAATGTGCATCTGGATATGTGGATGCTGCACTACCCAGACTTCGTTATATCACTTTATACTCCTGTTGGTGGCTAGCTGTTGAGGCAGTCTGTGAAAGATGTTGACACAAGGCCAGTCTATTAGTCATGATTTGTGGAAGGTTGAATTCATGGGATGTATTACAGACAAAACCCCCGTGGTTGAGATAAGCTACTTGTGTTCTTCAATAAAAATGTCAGTCAGATTGACAACAAGGCATGTTTTATTTCTGCTATGAAAAAGGGAGACAGTCCACTGAATTTCTTGAATAGTCATAATATTCAGAATTTGTGGAGTCGATAAACAGCATCCTGTTATCTTCCTGTTCCTGTAATCAGGGGGAAATGGGCATCTCATACATGACTATTTAAAATGGATGTTTAGAGGTCATAGCTAGAAGAACTGCTTGAGGTTATTTTAAAAGAAAAACGACTCTCGTGTGACACAGTGCACACCAAGCCAGCATCGGCATCATCACCTGCAAAGAAAACGTGTTTTAGAAACTTCAGATTCATTGTGGAAGAAAGAGACATCTCCGTGATGGTGACAGGGTCTCAGTCAACATCATTAGAGGAGTGCAGAGACACACACTGGCTTGTGTGCAGACAAAACTATTTATCCAGACCACAAAAGCTTTTAGTTTGATTTTCATTGCTGCTCCAGTCTCGGCAAGGTCATAGACTACATGTACTTTGCTGTGTATTCCTACTGAGATTGTTAAGAGCATAGAATGAGTCTATTCATAGAGACGAATGCTGGAGCACGGTCTAATCTGCCAGCCATGTCACATTTTCATGGCCAGTTTATGACAGCAGTCTCCTGTCTGCTGAAACTCAATAGAGACAGAGACGAGATCTGACTGCACTCCTTCTCTTAGAAGACTGTGTTCGAGCACACAGGCGTGCGCGCACACACACACACACCTTTGCACACAAACACCTTCACACACACACCAGTTCGCCCTATAGGGATGCCACTGACCCACGTCTTTCACAGTTTCATCATTTCATCATCATTCATACATTAGAGAATATAAACAGCACCATTGGCCCTCAGTTATGCACGGCGTATCATCAATATGAACTGTCTATGTAACGTTTCAGTACAGCCTCCTCAATGACACCAATTTCACAGCTTCCTTCATCGACACTGTAAATCCAGTACATTCTGAACACTGATATCTTTAGTGAAAACTTTTCAATTCCATCAAACTATTTTAGTCTAAGCAATATCTTTAAGTATCGTTTATTCAATAATTAAATTACGATACTTGTATTATTATTGACTTCAAAGTGTATATTTTCATGTCATCAGTTTCCACAAAGTTTGGAGCATTTTAGGGGGGGGGTGGGGGGGGCTTTTACTGTGTAGATTCCAGTTACAACAGGTCTTTCCTTTCCCATTGATCAAGCATCAACACCGCTCTGCTAACCCCGCCCATGTAGCTCTGTAGTCATAGTAACCCAGCACCCATTTCTCTGTTAGCATGACAGCTCAGTGATGGTAACTTAAAGAAGGAAACACAAAAAAACTCTGAGAGGGCAGCTGAAACTTACAGGTCCTGAAAGGTCATTAGAACATATGGGGAGTGATCTTCTAGCTCCTACGGATTCTTCTCTGGCAGGGCCGACAAACCGCTGCACTGATGGGGGAGATTAACGCTGGATCTGTGTGGATAGAGAGAACACGGGGATAATGACTGCTAAACGGAGAGGCGGTGAGGTGTTATTGAATAAATAAATAAGAAGATTAGGGGCTGCTAAGGCGTCTCTGCACACCTGCCCTTCCCGACGCATCTCCCTGCTAACGTGGCTTTCTCAGCGCAGATGCGGGAGAGCTAAATGAAAGAAAAGCAGACACGTTTAAATGCTGGGCTGTCGACATGAGTCCCCGCTCACCTGTCTCCCTGGCAGAAACCTAGTCTGAGCCTGTCTGGGAAAATGAAATGAAATTTTTGTGTCGTGAATTTTGCTAAATAATAGAGAGCAGACAGAGGAACAGTGACAAAAGAGCAGCTTTTCGCCTCAAAAAGGTAAAATGTAATGGTATGAGTATTGTAAGTTTAGGCCAGCGATAATGATTATGAGGCCGACACGGTATGAATTTAATGGAACTTAATTGAACTGTATTTATTTGAATTGAATGTAACCGTGCTCCTGTGTAAAGGTGGATTTGGAGACGAAACCATCAAATGTAGCCCAGGTTTCTGAAGCTCCCATCAGTCTGAGGGTCTGTTGGCAGATGCCTGATTCTGTGTGTTGGTATGTGTGTGTGTTTTCCCTCTGTTCATTAACACAGCATCCTGCCAGTGTCTGTATGAGTGATTACTGTCTGCAGTGTTTTGGGGAGGGGATTTCATGTGTTCACAAACACTGTATGTGAGATCCATGAATGTAATCCATACCTACAGTATATTGATGTATAAATACACTGTTTACAAACCCACCCGCTGGTGTACTGTGTGTCCGGAGACACGTCGCTGTGCAGAGCGTGGCAGGTCTCTCTCCCCGGGCATTCTCTGCTGTGATTGGAGAATTCTCTTAGGGAAGCTTAGAGAGGATTAGACCACATTAAAGAGGCCCCTCTCATCTTACTCTTAACGTTGCATCAGTCATCCTCCCCTGAACCTCATTGGCCTTCCTAGGAGTCTCTCCTCCATGTGCTCCCTACATCCTCTCTTCTCCTCCATGTGCCCCCTACATCCTCTCTTCTCCTCCATGTGCCCCCTACATCCTCTCTTCTCCTCCATGTGCCTCCTACATCTTCTCTTCTCCTCCATGTGCCCCCTACATCCTCTCTTCTCCTCCATGTGCCTCCTACATCTTCTCTTCTCCTCCATGTGCCCCCTACATCCTCTCTTCTCCTCCATGTGCCCCCTACATCCTCTCTTCTCCTCCATGTGCCTCCTACATCTTCTCTTCTCCTCCATGTGCCCCCTACATCCTCTCTTCTCCTCCATGTGCCCCCTACATCCTCTTTTCTCCTCCATATGCCCCCTACATCCTCTCTTCTCCTCCATGTGCCCCCTACATCCTCTCTTCTCCTCCATGTGCCCCCTACATCCTCTCTTCTCCTCCATGTGCCCCCTACATCCTCTCTTCTCCTCCATGTGCTCCTTACATCCTCTCTTCTCCTCCATGTGCCTCCTACATCCTCTCTTCTCCTCCATGTGCCCCCTACATCCTCTCTTCTCCTCCATGTGCCCCCTACATCCTCTTCTCTTCCACCCTTCTTCCTGTCATCCCTCAATCTCTTCTTCCCTGTCCACTTTCCATCTTAAGCTTCCCTGGGTCCAACTTACACACGCATGCACACACACACACACATGCCTCCTGTCAACTCAGAGTCCTCTGTGATGTCCCAGGGTCAACAGACCATTTATCTGCAGCAACTGGAGAGTGAATATCCCTTTGTGTGTGTGTGTGTGTGTGTGTGTGTGGGGAGGGGCCTCCCAAGCCCCCTCATGGAGAAAAAATAAACAATATTGATCTGGTCAGTTTTCCAGTGAGTCCACTAACGCTGCTGGCATGCATTCATATTTCAGGGTCATACGCACCATGGGAAATACTGGGAGCTACATGTGCATGGTAATTAGCTGCAAGGGGAACATGTGGCGTGTTCAAGATCTATAGGAGTAAATTATGCATCGGAACAGTCCTCCAAGTGTGCGCGTGTTGAGTGTCCATATGAGACCTGAAAAGGGACTTAATATATGCGTTGTCACAGACTATGAATACTTACCTTAATGAATATAGTTAGATGTAGATTTTATTTACTTTATTTACCATTGTGGGGAGACATACATACTCAGAAACATCCACCTTTATACCTGGACCCTGTCTACTCACACCTGGACCCTGTCTACTCACACCTGGACCCTGTCTACTCACACCTGGACCCTGTCTACTCACACCTGGACCCTGTCTACTCACACCTGGACCCTGTCTACTCACACTTGGAGGCAGGTGAAGTTGGACAGACTAATCGGACATCCTGCTTAATATTATATGCTGTTGGAAAGAAAAACTGTTTATCTTCATTAACCTGAAAATGTGGATCAATCGGTACCTCCACCTCCATATACCAGTCATGTGTACGGTAATAAAACTGTGTGTAAAAAAGTGTGTGTGTACGTATGTGTGTTTAGGCATCACAGCTACAGGACATTCAATTTCATTACATAGTTGGCTGTAAAGCATCCTTGCTACCAGTTACTGATGGAAGATGGACTTTCAGTCCCCCAAATCATTGTAGCATTAATACTGTGTGTCACTGTGTACCTGCCCAGAGACACTGTTCAGTGTCGGGGTGTGTGTGTGTGTGTGTGTGTGAGTGTGTGTGAGTGTGTGTGTAAAAAAGAGAGCAAAAGAAAGAGGATGCAGGATTTGATAATAAATTGTCTCTCTACTTGGCTAGCACTACAGTATAAACCAGTCAATTAGACCGAAGTAAGGAAATCAGGTTACCTGACGAGCTGAATAATTATCCGTTGTCCAGGAGCCCATCAGTTGATTGGATCGTTAACACAGCTTTGCACAGTCCTCATCTGGCTCTGTACTTCCTGATTGCATTGAAAGTTCCCCTGATTGCCTCACTAATAGACACATGGCAACTCTTTACAGTACCATTGCAAGTGTGATTATGCAGCAAGGTACGGTGTAGAAAACGTTTAGTTGTGAGAATGCTGTTAAGCATTCTCACTATTGTTTTTCAACTTCTGAGTTCTTCCGCCGTTTTTTTGCCCTTTAACTAGTCCTGCATACTTTCACTGATTCCTACAATTTTGGTATCATATCGTTCAGCTCCCTCAGGAGATGTATGCTATGATTTTTCTTATTTCTCATTTTTATACTTTTTAAAATAAGGTTTTTGTGCAAATTATTCTCCCATTAAAAGTAATTGTAAATCCTTTCAAATCATTAAAAAAGCTTCCTCCTCTTTCAAACTTAACTACTTCAGCATACTTTCAGCTAGAGACACCAATCAACCTTTAAAATGTTCACAAGACATTCAGCTATTCCCAAATGATTCAGCGTTTGCAAATATTGAGCCAATTTTGAATGATGACAGTCTAAATACATGAAAATGTTTGCTCCTTCTTGATTTTTATGCATGAGCCGCCAGCAGAGTGCTGCCTGCTCTTTTTCTGATAGTCAACTAAATTGTCAAACAAATTCCTCAACCGTTCATATAGTTTAACTTACAGAAACAAGTTCTACCTTAAAATGGAGGAAAATGTGTCCTCTTTCAGCCAATGTAACTACTAAAGAGCTCACATTTGCAGATTTTCAGCTATGAGCAACGGAGTGGTGGGTCAAATTCGTCAGAAAAATCCGAAAGGAACAAGATTTTAAAACTGCCGGTAGAGTTGTATTTCTGACCCACAGACATATAAAGCACATCTCTGGTTTCGGCAAAGTCTTGGGTCTCTGAAAATATATAATATTTTTGGAATTGGACATACAGTTTTGCGTTTAGGTTAACTTGTTTGAGGTGTGGATTCTAGCTACATTTCTGTTATTATCATAACTGAGCTAGCGCGATGGCTCTCCATAACTAAAAACGGTTCGACTTTTTTCCACAATCGACCAAATTGGCCAAACAAGGTAGTAAATTGAGCTTAAAGTGTACATAATCTAGCTAGATCGTTTTTATTTTAGCAAGTTTCACAGAAATCTGCAAAAATCGAGGCTCGACTGTCATAGCTGACCGTCATGAACAGCCAAACCGGGGCTGGGGTAAGTGTTTGCTGCAGCTGGCGTTAATCCTACGAACAAACGCTTCGTAACTGGAATTTTTTTACTTTTAATTGACGATATTGAACACAGATGTTAAGTAACTTGTCTTTACTCTAAATATCTTCTCCGTTTTCAATTTGAAGTAGTAGATCTAGCTTATGTAGGAAATCTTCCATTGCATCCTCTCTCTAGTTTCACGCCTTTGGTTATTAATCAAGCCTACGGTGTTAATACATACCACTTTGACACACTTGCAAGAAATGATTCGCTGGTTAGATGTAGCATGATATTTTTATTTACGTATAAAAAAACTCCCCAGGGACAACGACAACATCGGCAACCCTGCACTTAAATTATTAACCATGAATTATTATGTTGATGTCATCTTAAATTAAGTGTCTGAACAGGACTGGGTGTGCAGGCACACATGATTAGTTTTTCCTCCGTCTTGAATCTGAAACCTAGATTCTAGGTTAGAAATGTTGCCAGTCTGTTGCCAATGACCAACGGTTGCTACGTTTTTCTAGCAAGTTCAAGTCATTACAGTGTTGTCCTTTTACTTTCAAATTTGTTCAACTCAGACTTCAGCAACTGGTTGTCTGCTAAATTTTCACATTTTCCTGCAGCTTATCTTTCTGAAATTTTCCCCTTTTTGTTTGGCATTTTTCTTCTTCTTTTCTTCTGTTTTCTGCCTTCATCTTGCTCCAAGTCCTTTCAAAAATACCTTTCACAGCAGTACCTTCCAACTGCCAGTACTTTTGCATTCGTCTTCTCTTTTCTGTACTTTTCTGCCTTCATCTTGCTGCAATTCCTTTCTAACATACATTTCAGGCCTTTTGAAACTCCAGCAAATGATTTTCTTTTGCATTGTTTCTCTTCTTTCAGATTTTTTTCACTTTTTGTTTAGCATTTTTCTTCTCGTCTGTAGTTTTATGCGTTCATCCAGCTCCAGCCTCTATCAAAAATACATTTTCAGCTTTTTTAGCATGGTCAGCTATCCCCATTCAGGTTTTCAGCATTCTCACTGCTGTTTCGCAGGAACAGCCTTTTCTAGTTGAAATAGTGCTTACAGTGAGTAAATGTTTTTATCTTTATATTTTTTATCGAGGCTTAACGTTTTTTGTTGTCTCCTTTGTGTTAATGACTAAAATGTTTGCAAACGGCATTACTCCTGTCGATGTGTTACTATGTACAGTGTGCATGCAAATTTACAGCATACCCACTTGCAATCAACGTCATTACAGCACAGTTTTGCTCCAGTTTGTCCGAGGGATTCCCCTCATAGGTTCAGAGTTGAAGTTAAACGGTAGTCAGGAACTTGACTCGTGTGGTCAGGGTTAGGGTTGGGGTAAAGTAAACTAAATGGTTGAGCTTAGCCCTAACCCTTCCCCTCAACATTACCAGCTACTGTGTTTGTTTACTTCCTGCTTCACTGAGGTGCATAACTTTCCCCTGTCCATGCTGACGCTGAGATCAGCCTTCCTCTATTGGAGCAAGACGTGTCTTCATGTGTCCTTCACAAGCAATCATCCACACGACAAGAAAACCGGCAAGCGATTCATGTGCTTTGTTTGCTGTAGCCTCTGCCAGTTTCTCATGGTACGCTTCTCCTATCACACATGGGAGAACACAGCGTGTTAGCCACAGAGCTATTGATAACCTGTCAGATATTCTTCTCTTTCCTTCAGTCTCCTGTTTCTTTTACTCCCTGTCTTTGTCACTTGCTTTCCTTTGCTCTGTCCCTTTCCTCCCTCCCTCCCTCTTACTCCTCCTCCCTTTCTCCCCCACCTTCCATGTCCCTCCCTCCATCCCCAACCCCCATCCCTCTCCTGTTAGTCCACTTGCCTGATGTGTTAGTGTCTCCTCTTAAGAAGCGGCTGATCAATGGGGTCTCTGAGGCCCTGCTCCCTGACTGCATTACTTGCTACAGGCTCGTCGTGCCTCTCCATCTCTCCCTCAACTTAACTACTGAGCCGGTGGGGGCCAGGGTCTTGCTGTTTGGCTGGGCCCTCTTCCTAATGTACCTGCAGGGAGCCCTGTGACAGGCCACCATCAATACTAGCAGAGGCAAGGAAGGGGGAGGACAAAAGTTTGTGTGTGTGTGTGTGCTGTTTCTGGAAGACAGCAAATGAAAGCCCCCCCACCCCACTTAGCAGCACAAACATACACACACCAAGCAATGATTTTCTCATAAGAGGGTTATTCTCTCCACAGTGCAGACTGATGCAGAGGTTCGGTAAAAAGGCTGGGGAGGGGTAAGGAGAAGGCTGGGGTGGGTTAAGGATTGTAAAGGCGAGGGACAATAGTTACACACAAATTTTGGAATTAAAAACGAGTTTCAAGTTCACCACACCACAAAAACTGTTATTAACTACTCATCCAAATATGCATGAAAAAAAAACACAGACAAGTATGTTAAATTAGGCTTTGAAATCATAAGAAAATCAGCAGTCTTCTCTGTTCAAGACTGGGGGGGCGTGTCGTCTGAAGGAGCTGAAGCTCAGCGCCTCTCTCAAGTAAGCTACCTACGACCCAGATAATGGACGCTTTGTCAAGCCGAACAAAACAGTATAGAATTAGAATGTATTTGTTCAATGAGTGAAACATACAGATGCATATAAATGAAATATTCCCCTGAGCTGTAACACAGGAGTAAACATTTACACCAGAGACAGCAGACAGTGAGCTCTCCAACTACTTCTAGCACATTAGCTACCATTTCACCAAAATACCATCATTCTACACCGAGTAGCCTAATATCAAGTTAGCGGTTTGCACTAATTATAGCAGAGATACCTCTGGAAAAGTGATCTAGTATAATTATAACAAGCACACAGAACTGAGTGATGAACTTCTGGCCGCGGTGGATGGTCCAGGTGCGACCGGAGGATGAACGGCCGGGGGGCGATGCTCGGTAGGCTCCATGCTGCAAGAGAAGCCGTGTATTGGTGAACCCCGTCTGTGTCTGGTCCATGTTAAAACTGTCTGTCTCTGGTCCATGTTAAAACTATCTGCCGTAAAATGGTCACTGGCGCAGAGGCGGCTGTTGGAGTTTATCTGAAGCTTTCCATGAGCGTTGCTCTTCACAAAATCTATCCACCTATTTTTCCTTTCATTATCAACAGGGAACTTAAATGGCGTTGCAGCGCAGCTCGAGTTCTTGCATCCAGGGAAGATGCAGTTGTGGGTGATGGGAGACATCCTGAAGCTAGCTAGCTAGCTGATGTAAGCTACAATAACAGTACAGCAGGAGGAGCCATTCAGTGATCTGACGTAGATGGGTCGAAATGACATAGATAGGGCATTATTTGGCTCCGCCCATTAAAAACTTGATCTGAAAACGGAAGAGAAACTGTTCTTTGGTCTAACATTTCAGTGCGACATGGGCGATTCTAGGATCAGACCTTTCGGGGTGCTCAGCCCCCAATGAGAATGTCACATGAATACAGTGCCTTGCAAAAGTGCTAAACCCCCTTGCTAATATAAATCCTTAATTTCACTGGATAACAATTAATACATTTATTTATTATTGTGCAAAATATTGAATGAATGAAAAAACTAAGGATGTCCCTTTCTTCATGAACTACCATCAATAAATGATATTAAACAATATGTATATTTTTTAATTATTATAATTTTTAGGGGTGCTGAGATGAAATCACACTAAAATCGCCACTGCAGTGCGACAAAGTTTTAGCGCTTTACACATGCTTTCAGGAACTCATTTCACACGTATATAATGTACTTAGAAGCAAACAATGGAATTTACTTTACAGGATCTTTAAACTAAGAAAATGAAGAAAAACCCCTGTCTGTGGTAATCCATGCATGGCATGCTCACTACAATATTATGTACTGTTGCGGCTGCTACTGTAAATGAGGCCCCAGTGTGGTAATTATTAATTAGTCAAGAGTACATGTGGTGTTGGACAGTGGCTAAGGTGGCTTGGAGAAAAAAAACACCTTTTACTGGCAGGATAATTAGCTTTACCACACACACCTAATCACTGACCCACACACACCTAATCACTGACCCACACACACCTAATCACTGACCCACACACACCTAATCACTGACCCACACACACCTAATCACTGACCCACACACACCTAATCACTGACCCACACACACCTAATCACTGACCCACACACACCTAATCACTGACCCACACACACCTAATCACTGACCCACACACACCTAATCACTGACCCACACACACCTAATCACTGACCCACACACACCTAATCACTGACCCACACACACCTAATCACTGACCCACACACACCTAATCACTGACCCACACACACCTAATCACTGACCCACACACACCTAATCACTGACCCACACACACCTCACAAAACACACACACATACAAAGCTTTATAAACATGTATGAACACACACCTGGCCTCCCTTTCACGACTCATCTCTCCACACGGCACTTTCTCTGACACGCTTATCTGGCACCCATTTCTAATCCAAGACGAGGACAAGTTATCTCTGAAATTAATTACACCAATAAGGGCCGGGCCTGCCGGAGGAATAAACAGCATCATTAGGAAAAGTAATCAAGGTCTTATTAGATTCATGGGAACAAAGAGACAATTCAGTTTAGAGGATGAAAAAAGAGAAGGGAGGTAAACAAAAAAAAGAAAAGGAGATAATTGAAGGAAATTGTCTTTGTGTGTTTATTTATTTATTCTTAACGCGATGGACAGTTGCTTGGCTGTGACACAGTGGAGTTTCAGGACTATGGAAAGTGTGGTTTAGGGCTGATTCGAGGACCACAGGCAGCACCATGGAGCACTGTTGGAAGTTGGACCTTGGGCCCACTGGGAGCCACATGGTCACTGAAATCAACATCAAACCAGTATTGAACAATTACCCTTTTTACAGAACCATGGGTTTCACCTGAAGAGAACATGGCTGTTTTCGATGAAGAAGCATCCAAAAGTAAAAGATTTTGTTTTTGCTTCCAAAACGAGCCAGGCCCAAACCTGCTCTCAAATGGACTTCCCAGAGGCCCCAAAACAATAACAAAGAAATAAACCAATTTGATTCAAACTGTTTTCAATTACACTCCACACACTCTGTGAGGCATGGATATGTTTTATGTGCTCATTGCCAATTACCAGTTCTCCTCATTTTAGGATGCAGTGTGATTGGAAACAGCTGGTGGTGAAGAAAGAAAAAACAAAAACCTTTGAGGAAAAATACATTCCACAAATGCAGGCTCATTTCTGTCTGGGTATATTCATATCAGCAGGACATAATACCACCCTTTACCAGCCTGATATAAGCATTACCGAATCTTTATGGTTGGAGAAAATGATATCATCTAATCAGCAAAGCTGCAAGCCATGGTTACATTCTAGTGGGCCACATGCAAAGACAGAAAACAGATAGGGTAGGTGCTTTTTGTGCATCCACTCTCACGACGACGAATGCTATCTTTACACAAAACTACTACAGAGACCGATGCTTCTACTAATATGAAAAAAACGAGTAACAGTGGAACAGGAAAGTGTTTAGTCCTTTGAGGTCAGTGAACAGATACTTCACTCGTGTGAGTGTCTCTCCACGTGTCTCTCTCCCTGCCTCTCGTGCTCTCCCACAAGGCATTCATATACGTCCAGTGAAGTTCTCATTTATTTCCCAGGCCTAGCTGACCAAGCCGTGGACCCTGCTGTGCCAGCCTTGTTCCTCCCCTGCAGCCCTGCAGCCAGGCCTTGTCATTAGGGGCTGTTCAGACAGTCGCAGAGTTGTTCTGATGTGTGGGACTCTTCTCATAATAGAGATTACTGTCATGACCTTCACTCCAAAGCTCAGTGATCACCATGCTCTGTGTGTGTGTTAAGGGGTTATCTGAGGCAAGACAAATAATGGACCTGGAAGACTATAGGGGAGTAGGGAGGGGGTGGAGGTGAAATCTAGGACCTGGGGGGCAAGGGCCTTCAGTGGAGGGGCTAGGACCTGTTGTGGACAGAGATGGAAAGTATTTGTACTTACGTAGATTTTTCGGGTAGCTATCAGTAATTTAAGTTTTGAAAGGTTGAAAAATATTTTCCCCAAAAAGTTTGAACAGAAATAAGGACTCTAATACTCCCTGTACTCTATTTGAACGGTATTTGTTTGCTTTTGGCATTGCGGTCGCTTATTTGTCTCGCGATAGATGGCAGCCCTTGTTAGAGCGGGAGCGGTATTGACGCGGTTTCTTCGTCACTTGAAAATTAAATTTAGAGCTGCCAATTTTTCAAAAAACCTTGGAGTGAGATTTGGTGGGGCCAACCCAAATTTTGCTGCGTACAAAGCAATGACATTCTGACTCCGGTCAGAATTTAGTGCAGGTTGTTCTGCTTGCTTCACTGCATTAGCGTTAGCGCTAGGTTAGCTAACTTGGTACTACTGTCGGTAAGCTAACTAGAGTTAGTTAACCAGCTACTGTAAACTAGCCTACTGAGCGGAAATAGCCCTGTTAGCTAAATCAGCAAACAAACAGTTACTGGACTAAACTAAGCCCCGACAAAGAAGATTCCGCACGGAGCACAAACACACCAGATACTGTAGCGATTAACGCCACAAGGCAACGTTCAAACTTCCTATGATAACGCTGGATTATCGCCCTGGCTGGACTAAATTTCAAGGACTTCGTATTGTTACCTCCGGGGTCCTCCCACGCTAACCGCCTGTTTCCTGAACAGAAGTGAACACAGCACACGATGCCATTCTACGGAGTTTCGTGAGTACTGACTAGTTTGTTTCCATTTGACTCGGACGTGTATGTATGTGCTGTGCAGTGGTAAAACGGTTGAATTAATTTAGGGTCTTGCTACAAGTTGAAACGTTACTATTCTGACGATTGTGAACGTGCATCGTACTCTCATTCAAAACACAAAATGGTATCGCCCCCTTGCTTTAAATAATGATCAATAAAGAGACAAAAATGACGAGTTCGGCTTAGCATTAAAACGGCACTGTGAAATAGTCCAGGCTTAAGTCCCTTAGTGTAGGATAACTTCACATAGACAGGGAGGAGTTGTCTGCGGGCGCTGCGACACAGCGTCTCTAATGAGCCTCCTGGTTGTCAGGTAAAATACATTATTAGCAGAGTTTTTTTTTTTCTTTTTTAGAAAACCAACGTGAGGAAAATGAAAGAAATCTGTCTTTGAGATTTGCTGCCGCTTTCAAAGCAATGTGATCCAAAACACATTTAATGTCGAGAAAGGCAATTTGCTGTCAAACATATTTTTTAATCTATAACACGATTAAGGTATTATCAGAATTAAGTTTTGTTACAAAATACATTCAGACTTACTGTCGTGTGTCACTGGACCTCAACTGCAAATTGCAAGCTTTTCCTATGTCACACCTCATAGCTTTCCTATCTCCAGCTCTCTGCCTCCCCTACTCTCTCTCTCTCTTTTTCTCTTATGTCATGGTCTTGTGCTCAAATAAAAAATACAATCTAATATGTGTATAGCCTCAAGTCACAAATGGCTTCACAGTTGCCCTCAGATCACACTGCTGGTCTTGTCGTCTTTCCCTTTTCTGCCTCTTTCTCTCTCTTCACCTCTCTTGCGCTCTCTCTCTCTCATCTGGGATTCAAATGTGGGGGGGGGAAACAGCCACAGGCAGCTGTCACATGTGGACGTGTGTGTGTGTGTGTGGAGCCAGTAGGAAAGGCTTGGCCCTGCAGTGGGCTGCTCCAGGGCATAGATAACCCGGGGAGGTAATGCAGGGGCAGAGCCACCTCATCACCCCAGCAGCTGAGGGGTCTGGATGCATGTTATCAGCTCATTTCACGGTGGTGCCACCTTCATTTCATAACAATGTGCTCGGTGGACGGAGCCTCCGACTTGCTCAAATCAAGCTAGCTATGTGTGTGTGTGTGTGTGCTTAGGTGTGCATGTGTATATACCCGTGAACTCCTCAATACATCCCTCCAACGTTTGTTGACTCAGGGAACACTGGGCCTCTGGTGCTGTGTGAGAAGTCCTCTCAGCACTCAGGCCTCAATCTGTCTGCAGGGGAATTGTTTGGCTTCCCTTGCTCCATCACAGTGGAGGGCCTGGGCTTGGGGCGGGACACAGACCAAAATCCATTGGAAATGTCAACACAGCAGGGTAGCTGGCTCAGGGGTTCTGGACGGCTGGCCTGGGTGGAGACGAATCAGGCTCGCCGTTCTCTTCCGTGAGCGCCGGGGAGGCGCTTTAACCTCCGCCGCTGCTGCTATGCCGGCGGCCCCAGGGTATGCTGGGTGTTCAGAGAGGAGGGGAGCGCTGGAGACGGTGGTGGGTTTGGCCCTGCGTGGCGCCGGTGTTTAAGATGCAGTGAGGAGGAGGAGAACCCTCCAGGTGCTTGAGGAGCTTTTATTTGCCTTCCGACAGGGAGGGGGGTTCCTGGGAGGCAGACAGATGTGGTGGTTATTACGTAGTCTTTGGGCTGATGGGAGGAATTCATAAAGGTTAGGCTTGTGTGAGTGTGTACATGCACTTATGTGTGTTACTGTGTGTTCTTTCATCTCTCTGTGTGTGTGTGTGTGTGTGTGTTGGGGGGTTGTGGGGAGTATTTTCTAACACACTTGGTTCACTGCTATTACTCATCTGAAAATGTGCAACACCATCAACAACAACAGCATAAATCCAATCTTTAGTTTTAGTGTTACCTATCATAAGTGTATTGCTCTTCTTATTGATTTCTGTCGGTCTCTCTTTCTCTCAATCTCTGTCTCTTCCAATCTCTCTTTCATCTCTCTCTCTTTCTGTCTTTCTCTGTCTCTTCCAAGCTCTCTTTCATCTCTCTCTCTTTCTGTCTTTCTCTGTCTCTTTCAAGCTCTCTTTCATCTCTCTCTCTTTCTGTCTTTCTCTGTCTCTTTCAAGCTCTCTTTCATCTCTCTCTCTTTCTGTCTTTCTCTGTCTCTTTCAATCTCTCTTTCATCTCTCTCTCTTTCTGTCTTTCTCTGTCTCTTCCAATCTCTCTTTCATCTCTCTCTCTTTCTGTCTTTCTCTGTCTCTTTAGTTTAGAGCTGGCAACTATCCAACACTGGATTAACCACTATTTTAAAATTAGCATTTCCCATCTTTCTCTGCTGGGAAGAGTCAGGCGGTTAATTAGAGCTCGCTCCTTAGGGACAGACAGAGAGACCAGATGGCACAGGCTAGCTTGGGCGAAATGAAAATGCTAATTTGACAAATATGGCTAAAGCAACCTGATTGGGAATCTCATTAGGAGAGTTTCTGATCAGGCTTGAGAGGGCAGAGGAGCAGGCATGGGAACACAGGTACCATCCACTTCCTGTCTCTTATGCCAGTCTGGTCTCTCTGAGATGAACTCCTGCTCACCCCTCTACATCTCTCTATTTCTCTTTCTTTCTGTCTCCTCTCTCTCTCTCTCTCTCTCTCTCTCTCTCTCTCTCTCTCTCTCTGTTTCTTTCTCTCTCTCTCTCTCTCTCTCTCTCTCTCTCTCTCTCTCTCTCTCTCTCTCTCTCTCTCTCTCCCCCCCCCCCCCATCTTCCTCGCACATACACACATTAGAATAAATCAAACTTTAGGTTTTGACTTGATAAGGTTGTTGAAGATGATTCATGTGAATAGAAAAACATTTTTTAACAGCTTATCCAGAGGTTAGTTTACCTTGACAAGTACTGCCCTATAGTTAGCTTCTGCAACGGCAACAAATAGCAGAAATGAAATGTTAAATCACTGGTGAATTAAAATTGGCAGCTTTCAAGTGACTAGAAAGAAAATTAGATCTCTACAAGGTTATTCATTACTGCACAAGGAATTTTAACGATGTGTAAGACCAAAACAAAGAAATATGCATAATGAATGCAGTGTACTTTCTCTTAACAATAGGGAAACCTTTGTGAGAACGAAATACTCCGATGCCCATTTAAAGTGTGTGTGTCTGTGTGTGTGTTCAGTAAAGACAGGAAGCAAAAAGTGACAGACTGAGTCTTCACACGTAATTTCACGACATTGCAAAAGGCAAACTTTGACACAGCATCCTTTTGTGTCACCTAGTAGCGTGTCATCCTCTTCTCTTCACCATCAAAACACGTTATGCACCTCTAGCAGTTGTCATGGAAGCCAAAGAGACTACTTCCTCAAAAGCCAGAACCCTTTTTCCTCGTGTTTTTGTAGTTTTGCCAAGAAAGAAAAGAACCATGAGGCAGACACATGAGTGAGCCTCTTGTACGGTACTGGAATCTGTGCTTGGGAATTTTTTGTTCTTTTTCTTTTTTTTCTTGCTGTAAATATGTCCTCTTTTGATCCTCCAAGGTGTGTGTTTGTGTGGTGTGTGTGTGTGTTTGTGTGGTGTGTGTGTTTGCTGTGTAAAGCATTTGTTAGCTGCTGACTTAAATTCTATCACTTCCTCACAGCTGGCTTTGATCCTGCTGAAGGGCGTGATAAGTACAGTATGCTGCCACTCTCTGACGCTGTCTCTTATCCCAGACTGGTCTCACAGACATGAACTCCTGCTCACCCCTCTACATCTCTCTATTCTCTATTTGTCTCTTTCTGTGTCTCTATTTGTGTCTCTATTTGTCTGTCTGTCTGTCTGTCTGTCTCTCTGTCTCCCTCCTCCTATTGTTGAAGTTAGCAGAAACGCCCCACCAGGTGTACTTGAAAGAGAGTAAAGATAATTGACTGGTAGGAAGGATCTGCTGTCTAAGACTTCCTGCTTTGTACGCAGTCCTGCATGTGTACTACAGTCAGGGAGGAAATTTACATATTTTTTAGGGGACACATTTTGCCCCCACTGACTGAAATCCAGGGGCATAAAAAATATACTTATTTAAGCTTACTTACTTATGAGCAATTCATAAAATGGCAATACTAAGACCATTAAGCAGTAGTCCACAGATTCAAAGTGTTTTCTTAGATTATTTGAACAGAAAACAAGGTAAAGAGGGTAACCTCTTTATGGGGAGAGTGGGTGCGACAGGCAGGGTAACCTCTTTATGGGGAGGGAATGTGCGACAGGCAGGGTAACCTCTTCATATTTTGTATTTATCAATGTTTTCGCTCCCCTTGATGAAGTCAGCAGAATAATTATTTTGTGCTGGATTGACAACAACAAGTTAGGCGCTTTGCAAAACATACGGGTCTTTGTCACGTCATTGTCTCCCTCCACCCCAAGACAATCTAGCTTTCATTATTCGATGGTCGCTGGGTGAGTGAATTTCATCTTTGGAACCTGAGAAGGTGACGGGTGTTTGCTGATCCTCATTTCTCCTCACACTCGCAGTCACAGGTCTGATTAGGAAGTGCTCCATTTTTGTAGTCTTTTTTTCTTATTTTTATTTTTTTACGTTCAGTTCTTTACGCACACGCAACGTCAGTCAAGGCGAAAATTAAAAACATTCTACGGCAACTCGACTGGGTCATATAGGCGACAATGTTTTTGACAAGTTAATAAAATTATCATAATTATTAGAGGAAATTATGGGGGCATTTTTGGTACCCCCTCTTATATCAGGGGCAAAATTAAATTTCTTAGGGGCAGCTTTGCCCTTGTGTATTTACAACGCTGACTACAGTTGACCTGTACAACAATTCAGGTCAGGGTATATTATCCTGTTGTCTGATTTGATTTTTCATTTTTTATATTTATTTATTCCGCTGAGTTAGATTAACTGTATTCCAAAGACAAACACACGTGTAAATCCACGCAACCCCCCCACTCCTAGCACACACACTCTAACCCTAACACACACCCACTCCTTTAACCGTCTGTGCCTCCCAGTGACGGCTCCTCTCCTGCAGTGGGCCGTCCTCTCTCAGGAGGCTCCTGTGTGCTGGTGCCTCCCAGTGACGGCTCCTCTCCTGCAGTGGGCCGTCCTCTCTCAGGAGGCTCCTGTGTGCTGGTGCCTCCCAGTGACGGCTCCTCTCCTGCAGTGGGCCGTCCTCTCTCAGGAGGCCCCTGTGTGCTGGTGCCTCCCAGTGACGGCTCCTCTCCTGCAGTGGGCCGTCCTCTCTCAGGAGGCCCCTGTGTGCTGGTGCCTTCCAGTGACGGCTCCTCTCCCGCAGTGGGCCGTCCTCTCTCAGGGGGCTCCTGTGTGCTGGATGCTCGCCTGGCCTGCGGCTCTGGAGCTCCGTCACACGGCTCCTCCGTTTCTCATCAGTCACACCCCTCCTCCTCACACCCCTCCTCCACACACCCCTCCTCCTCACACTCCTCCACACAGCCCTCCTCCTCACACCCCTCCTCCACACACCCCTCCTCCTCACACCCCTCCTCCTCACACCCCTCCTCCACACACCCCTCCTCCTCACACTCCTCCACACAGCCCTCCTCCTCACACCCCTCCTCCACACACCCCTCCTCCTCACACCCCTCCTCCTCACACCCCTCGTCCTCACACCCCTCCTCCACACACCCCTCCTCCTCACACCCCTCCTCCTCACACCCCTCCTCCACACACCCCTCCTCCTCACACTCCTCCTCCACACACCCCTCCTCCTCACACCCCTCCTCCTCACACCCCTCCTCCTCACACCCCTCCTCCACACACCCCTCCTCCTCACACCCCTCCTCCTCACACCCCTCCTCCACACACCCCTCCTCCTCACACTCCTCCTCCTCACACCCCTCGTCCTCACACCCCTCCTCCTCACACCCCTCCTCCTCACACCCCTCCTCCACACACCCCTCCTCCTCACACCCCTCCTCCTCACACCCCTCCTCCTCACACCCCTCCTCCTCACACTCCTCCTCGACACACCCCTCCTCCACACAGCCCTCCTCCTCACACCCCTCCTCCACACACCCCTCCTCCTCACACCCTTCCTCCTCACACCCCTCCTCCTCACACCCCTCCTCCTCACACCCCTCCTTCACACACCCCCTCCTCCTCACACCCCTCCTCCTCACACCCCTCCTCCTCACACCCCTCCTCCACACACCCCTCCTTCACACACCCCTCCTCCTCACACCCCTCCTCCTCACACCCCTCCTCCTCACACCCCTCCTCCACACACCCCTCCTTCACACACCCCTCCTCCACACAGCGCTCCGCTGCCCTCTGAATCTGAGGAAACTCGCCGTGAAATGACACGAGAGGGAGGCTGTGGGGTGGGGGGGAGGATTGGGAGGGAGAAAGAGGATGTGGGGGGGGGGGTAAAAGGGCGAGGATGTGGGAACAGATAAGGACAGAGGCTTCCTCTGCTTGTCACCATTGGTTCTTAGTGGCGCTCAGCATAGGTGAGTGTGTGTGTGACAAAACAGCCGAGACACCTATTCGATAGCATCACGGGTTACTCAGGGAATGTCAAAAACATGAGGTGGACAAGAGGGGCCCTTGATTCAGCACACAGGCATGAAATTGTTAAGCTGAGTATAGTTTCAAAGGCCTGGAACACTGTGTGTTTTCTGTATTGTGTGTGTGTGTGTGTGTGTGTGTGTGTGTGTGTGTGTGTGTGTGTGTGTGTGTGTGTATCAGCATGTCCATTTTATGAGGAAGGACCCTGCAGATCAAGCAGAAGGACCACCAAGGGTCTTGTGTAGATATGAAAACACTGGGCCAGCAAGGCTTCTGTCACAGAACAAACACCCTCTCAACCTGTCGAGACCAACAGGAAGGGTAAAACCTTTTTTTACTGTCCGTCATCCAGTATGACTGGTACCAGGCCTCCCTAAACTCGCTCCCTGGCTAGTTAGGGTTCATGTATCTACTGGCGTCTGGGGGTGTGTTGTTCACCTTTAGGTGCTTCCTGGCGTCTCGCCTCATTTTGCACAGTGACGCCGTGCTGTGCTGTATACCGTGCTGTGCTGTATACCGTGCTGTGCTGTATACCTGTATACCGTGCTGTGCTGTATACCGTGCTGTGCTGTATACCGTGCTGTGCTGTATACCTGTATACCGTGCTGTGCTGTATACCTGTATACCGTATTGTGCTGTATACCGTGCTGTGCTGTATACCTGTATACCGTATTGTGCTGTATACCGTGCTGTGCTGTATACCTGTATACCGTGCTGTGCTGTATACCGTGCTGTGCTGTATACCTGTATACCGTGCTGTGCTGTATACCTGTATACCGTGCTGTGCTGTATACCTGTATACCGTGCTGTGCTGTATACCGTGCTGTGCTGTATACCTGTATACCGTGCTGTGCGCTGTGCTGTTCTGTATACCTTTGTAACTCGTGGGCCATCGCTATCCCTAACATGGGATGTGCCGCCTCACCGCAGCCTCACCGCAGCCTCACCGCAGCCTCACCGCTGCCTCACCGCTGCCTCACCACAGCCTCACCACAGCCTCACCCCAGCCTCACCGCAGCCTCACCGCAGCCTCACCCCAGCCTCACCGCAGCCTCACCCCAGCCTCACCGCAGCCTCACCGCAGCCTCACCGCAGCCTCACCACAGCCTCACCCCAGCCTCACCGCAGCCTCACCCCAGCCTCACCCCAGCCTCACCGCAGCCTCACCGCAGCCTCACCGCAGCCTCACCGCAGCCTCACCACAGCCTCACCCCAGCCTCACCGCAGCCTCACCGCAGCCTCACCGCAGCCTCACCGCAGCCTCACCGCTCTGTACTGTGAAGCTCCTCCTCTTAGATCCCTCTCAGAATGACAGCAGCCGTTGGAGATATCCATGAGCCGCTTCAGAGAGTCAAATGAATGTTAGTGTGTATTAACCCTCTCTCGGTAACCATCAGCTGTATTAGTTCAAGTTCAAGTCTTTTATTTGTCAGGTACACAGAACAACACAAGGTCAGACTGGGCACTGAAATTCTTAAGACAAGACAACGCAAACACCTGGCATAACATAACATATAAGTACACAGAACATAATTTACATCTATGCTGAGCTTAAATAAGTGAAACTTCCTAAGATAGCAATAAATAATCGACTATCCTAACCCTAATACTAAAACTCCCTAAATATATAGATAACAATAAATAATACACTATACTAACCCTAAATACACATAATACCTATTACAACCATATAACCTATTCTAACCTAGGTGGAGTACAGTACAATAGTAATGGACAGGAGAGAGATATCGAGGAGGTGCGTGTGTGTGTGTGTGTGTGTATGTAGAATAAAATGTGTATGCATGCGTTTGACTGAATAGCTTGATCTAACAGCTGTGCAGTGTGCGGTCTTCTGAAGCCTCTGTATGACTTCCCAGCCTCTGCAGTCTGTATAATTAGCCTCAGTGGAGGTAATGACATGGTACAGGGGGAAGTGATTATTAAGATGGTAGAGATGGGAATAAGCTTCATACCCAGGGTGGCTGACACCTGTCAGACATGCCTCATGTCCAGGCAGGGAGGACAGCTTTATAGCAGCAACACATCTTGTCACTTGCGCTAATGGGCAAGCGTAGGAAGCGATCACACATGTACTTCTCTGGCTGTATTCTTGGAAACCCGTAATAAGTGCTGCATGTAGATGACATGTGGATCTAAATAGACCACACTGTGTCTCCATATGGTGTGATTGATACCGTTTGTGGCAACTCAGTCTGTCCAGTTGGTTCTCTAACTTCTCAGAAGAACATGAGAGGAGAGGGGGGAGAGAGAGAAAAAATATGCTAACAATGATACATGTGAAACAGATGGTTCAAAATTGAGTGATATTGTGCCCTTACGATTAATATTTATCTGACAGCAAAAAGACATTACGTGAGAAAGCCGCTATGACGCTTGCTCATAATCAGTACCGCAAATAGATGTGTCCAATATCGACACATTTCTCTGAGTTGCCGAAGGCGAGAGAATGAGAAAGTGATGGAGGAGGAATAGAAGTGAGAGGATGTTGAGTGATAATCAACACGTGGTGTTTACACCTGATTACAATGGGCTTGACAGCCTTGGAGAGAGAGACAGGGGGTAGCAGAGAGCGCTCCCATCAGCGATCCACACAGCTCATCTCCAAATGTAACCCATCGTGTAATCAGTTCTGTCTCAGTCGTGCCCTGAGACGGCTGGATGAACTGGAGAAGATCTCAGGATCTCTGGTGAGACCTGCAGTTTAGCTAGCAAATCACTCTTTCAATTAGGGCTGGGTGATATTTTTTTTAATCGATTTATCAAAGTAATGATTTCCCTCAATAAACTTATCGTAACATTAATTCATTTTCAATAATATTGATAATGTCAATAGAGATTAATTAGGAACAGCCGTCCATTTAATTTCTGTGATGCAGCAGGAAGTTCCAGAGAAATGGTAGCCTACGCTCTACCATTTCAGCCTACTGAGCACCTCAAGTGGAGTAGCTAATGTTAACCGCGGAAAATTAGTCTTATTGCCGAAAACAGTGGCAGTGATAGCCATGGTGAGGGAGTAACTTCCAATGAAGAAATTATTGAGAAAAAGGGTTAGTCGTCTTAAGTTATTTGGAAGTGGTTTGGCTTTTTGAAATCCGACAAAGAGCAGAGCAATGTTCGGTGCAAATTGTGTAGTAAACAAACAGGTGGCTACCAAGTCTGGTAATACGACAAACCTTTTTTACCGCCTGAAACAAAATCACATGTTGGAACATGCAGAAAGTGTGAGTTTGCGCCATGGTATTGATAACAAGCAAGGTTTTAAAAAGTTTAAGTTACTTGACCCCAGGTACGTGCTCCCTGGCCGCAAACATTTCTCTCACACTGCGCTGCCTAAACTTTATGCCGAAAAAGTTGAGGAAGAGACTTATTTTGCCACTACTACGGATCTGTGGTCTATCTTCTTAGTTATCGTTATTGAATGAAAATCTAAATATCTATATGGATAATGTTTTACCCATATTGCCCAGCCCTAGTTTCAATATCGCTTTGGACACAGGGCTTCACAAACATCCATAGAACTTTAGAACCTTAACCGACCCGAACCCTCAGGGAACACAAGGGACAAGTCCCACTAAAGCAAATTGCCTATTTTGGAAAATCTAGCATATTTGTTGGGGTGTTTTTTTTACTCTGTTTGAGAGTTATTCATTTCATTTTCAAGTATTTTCCTTCATGTTAAATCTCACATTTAATCTTTTAGTTTACTTGAGATGTTATAAAGGAAACTAAAAGAAAGATAAAAAGTGAAATTGAATCTGTCTTGATGACAAATGCAGGCTCAATTACAGAAATCATCTACTTTTCAATCAGCGTAATACTTTGACTTGGTAATTATGTAACATTAACTATATTACATATACTTAATCACCGCATCAGCGACAGAACAAGTGTCTCATTTCCTGATTTGCTCTCCAGACCAGAAGGTAATCAAAGCTTTTATTTCATTTATTCGTTTATTTTTTCAGTATATTTCAGTAAAGTTTATTGTTTCAGCAACAATTCAGCTTAATGGTCAAGTTGTTCCTAAATGTTTCAGATGTTTCTGTATGGTTGAGATAGGAGTGTGAGCATGTGTAATCAGAGCTTTCTGATTTATTCAGACGGATCAAGTTGTATAAGACCACACCCATCATCCTAACCACACCCATCATCCTAACCACACCCATCATCCTAACCACACCCATCATCCTAACCACACCCATCATCCTAACCACAAGACAGCGCTCTGAGCTAGCAGAATACTGTGGATTGGATTCTACACAGTACTCACTAACATACAGGCATCTGCAGTTATTAGCTGGGACATCCGGCCCAGTCTGAACCCCTTTCTGTATTTTTTAGAACAGAACGTGTCGAGTTTGAAACCTCCCAAATCTCCCCATGTGTTACCGCTGATTTCCAGACACTAAAAGATGGTGTCAGTTTGCTTGTCTCCTAGCTGTTCTCCCCCCTGTACCCCCTGTGCTGCCAGCCGGGGGTACAGGGTCTCGCTCCCCTCCCTGGGTGACAACTCCTCAGGGGAGTGTAAAACACCCTCCTCGAACCTGAATGACATCATCCATCCTGGCCGTGGGCACCAGCCAGACGGAGGAAGCAGAGGGCGCCCGTCTCCCTGGTGTAGAGAGTCATGTTAGCTCCACTCTATCACTTTAGCCAACATGTGGTCCAATTAGAAAAGCCATTAATTTCAATCCACCTCCAATCTTGCCTCAGATCTTGCTGTACAGTACAAGGAATGACTCATTTTGTGGTTGGCTGACCTTGAGTAACGGAGGACTGATTTAGGGGCTGGTTGGTCCCGTTTAGGTCTGACTTAAAAATCACTGAGAACTGATGGCTTTACAATATCTGAAGGTGAGATGTTTTTATTTTCTTTTTTTGATACTGCCTATTTTTACCCTATTGTTGCTTTGTAAGACAAACACATTTGTCCTGGCAGGCTTACTGTGTCTGATAGAGACAGCCATCCTACTCCTCTAGTTGCATTAGCCTGGCAATCCTTCACCCATGCTACAGGTGGGCTGTCTTGTCTCTGTGGACATTGTGTCCATTCAGAATGCATCTAGTGACCTTTCAAACAGTACTGAACTGCACGTGTGGGTGGACTTCATCTTTATAATTTAATCTTGCAGCATTTAGATCATGCAAGGGTCAATGATTCTGCACAATGCTTCCTGCCCTGTCACTGTCCATCCTTGATGTGATTCTTCCAACCCATTGATTGAAAAGGAAACAATGCCTGAGTTCATTTACAAGATGGATTATACAAACCGTCCAATCACAGCACAACATTACAATATCTCGAGCTACGCATCTGAGATGTGTTCTCTGTGGCACAAACAATTTATGAGTTGACACAAACGTGGCCTTAATCATCCACAACCATGTTGATGCAACAAAGTACTACATCATGTTTAACTGCATCGACCCTACACTAAACTGCAGCATACTGGCTGAGCAGTCTGTTGTCCATCTTGAATTGTTCCAATTGAGTGAAACGGTGAAGAATGTTCGACGTCTATGAAGTTCAACGTCTTTGGCAAACTATTTCTCTGCTGATCAACACTACGAATGGTAACAAATAACGGAGCAACGGAGTACGCTGGGGTTGAAAAGTTACCGGACTACTTGCGGAGTGCTACGAAAGACGTGAATCAGAAGCAAAAAGGCCACTTTGACAGCGGTCTGTTATTCATAGCAACGGCCTATTATCAGAAAATAATTGACCGCAGAACGTTGGGAAGGCCCATTCAAGTGAATGGAGGTTTCTACTGCGTTAAGAACAGCCGTGTAATAATACCTCATAATTACCTGGACAACCATTAGGCACAATCAGTTCCTTTTTGTCACCAGTGTTTTCTACCCTTCTTTTCTCAAAGGATAGAAAGTCCTGAAAGGTTGATCGCATTCATCATACTGTTCTTTAAACCATTTCACAGTTTGTACAGCTGCAAGGTTGAAGGCCAGACACATCAAATTGTACCTTTTCACGTTTTTCATTCACATCTTTTTTTCTTTTAAACTTAGTGAGTGACTTCAAGCGTGAACTCTCTCTGAAGGTTTCTCTTCCCAAGAGTCAAGGCAGCTTAGGGGACAGAAAGGCACATTTTTGTGTCTCCTTCTACAATGCAGGAGACATTATTTCAGCTGGGCTGCGTTCCACACCATAACGTCTTTTCTTTTAGTTCATTTAGTTTTTTTTCTTCTTTTAATGAAAGTTGGCTTGCTTAGTTTCTTCATTGTGACACCCTGAAGCTCTATCTGGCCCCAAACCTTATCTTGAGGAGGCACATTTCCCCCAGAGAAATCTCCCCTCTGCCACCTTGGGCTCTGTGCTGAGATGAACAAGTAAAACATGGCTGCTCTGTCTTTTCCAGCAGCTAATCACAGCTCAGAGCTGATCCGCTCCACCAATCAGAAACCCCCTGCCATCTGGCCCCTCTCTACTTGTCACTGCCACCAAACCCTGCTCTAAAGGTCAGAGGGAGTAACATTTTACACCACACAAAATCAATGTTATTGGGGGTAAGAGGTGGTTTTATCCAAAGGTACGTACTGTGTGGGGAGAGGAAGGGGGGATTCAAACCTGCAATCTCTTGATCTGCAGTCAAATGCTCTACCCATCAACCCAACATATGGTCACCACACTAATCCAAGTGATCAGTGGCTATTCTGTTAGTTGGCCCAGGCCCCACAGCATGCTCACAATCACGTTTCAATGCAAATCACAGTCATGTTTTCTTTTCTTTTTTTCAATTTATGGTGCAGTGTGTTGAATATGTTAAACCTCATTGAAGTTTCGCATGAGCAATTTCTCTTAATTATTTGAATAATCAGATTGAAAGAGAGGCTACAATTATTGAATTAGTGCTATACCTTCCTCTAGGATACACTTACTTTGTCTCTCTCCCTCATCCTCTCTCTCCCCCATCCTCTCTCTCCTTAACCCCCCCCCCCCGCCTCTCTCTTTCTCATATATATATATATATATATATATATATATATATATATATATATATATATATATATATATATATATATATATATATATATATCTATATCTATATAGGTCAGGGGCCCGGTCTGAAATATCCGTCTGGGCAGTGTGAGGGGTATTAAGCCAGATCAATATCTGGCAGCCAGTGAGTGCTGGCCATGATCTCCATCCCCCTTGTAGGAAAGTACATTACTGCCACTACAAAGCCTATTAACAAAACCACAGGTCATGCATTATTGAATGGATGTTGGTTTTATTAGGTCCATTCAAAGTAGGTGAAAAAAAGACAAACATCAATTATGCAAGCTCCCGGCTCCCCTGCTTTGTTTTTTTTAAGTTTTAATTGGATTCATAGTTTTGAGAGCCAATTTAAAATAATTGTTTGAATGGTTTGTCCAGAGTTTGTTTTATTAATGGATTGTTGTCCTGTGGATTCTATAGGGCTAGTTGAATTACCACAACAAAGCATTGATGTCATATGTATATGATTCATCTAATGGAACAGCTGCAGTATACAGTTCCTCACATCACAATATTGTGTTCAGAAAATCAGTGTCTCCCATGAATTCAATATAACTTGTAAGATGCAAAGTCTATGTAAACCTTTCAAGAGCGCCTCTATCAGCATTTAATCTCAACTTTATTCTATGGTACCATAAAACGAGGAGATACCTTCAATACAAGCTTGGAGCTCACCGAGTCCACCATTAAACACCCACTTCTTAGTCTTTCTCTCCTGTCTTTCTGCCAGGTCACAGACATGCTGCTTTACCAACAGTAAACAGCGCTGTAGTCACGGTGTTGAGCCAATGAACGATCCATCTCTTGACCTTCTAGAGGCTTCTCCTGGCGGCTGTGGCTTATCTCATCCCCTAATGCTTCATTACTGAACGAGCCACTCTGACCCCGCGCTCGTCTTCTGAGGAGCGGCCGCTCCGGAAGAGCATGCTGGCGGGGAGGCGACTGGTCAAGCCCACGCAGGGACGAGGTCACAATCACAAGCGCTTCTTCCCCCTTGCTAACGACTTTGCCAGTATAACGGGCCGGTCTTCCCGACTGCCGCCTCTCGCAAGCTTTCATATCCCTCGGTGATTACTTCTGCTCGTCTTGGTTGAGACTTTCAGCGCTCAGGGAAGTTGGCTCCTGCTATTGTGTTTTTGTTTTTGAAAAGTATAGATTGTCCCTCAACATTGTAATAACACGGTCAGAGTTTTATTTGAAAGGTTTTTATAAAAGGCAAACCTTAACAATTCAATGCTAGAATAGGTCCACAGAAATTAAAGCAACATCTTTACCAGCTAGCAAATGATACCACACAATTTCATGTTTGTGAAAATCTAGCAGTTATTTTAGATCTAAGTAAATCACTGTGCCTTAAATCGAACGGTCTGCTTTTCATCCTAACTTTTAAGCTACGGTAGTTAAACTACTTGTATTCAGACACAACCCTCCCAAACTGAGCAGTCAAAGGTTATGTACTCACTGGAGCTTTTTTGGGAGATGTACTTTGCTTCAAAGCGCTACAATGCACCAGGTTGGCGAAGGACAGATTAATTGGAGTTATTGTTGGTAATGGTCAGACCTGTTCATTTCCCTCTCGTCTGCATCCCTCAGAAAAGCCTCCTTTTGGTGACAATGGACACTTCAATTAGCTGTTGAACAACTCTCCAAACGGCTAATGTATCTGTGCTATTTGCTAATTGCTAAGCATGTTTTACTGCTAAATGCATAGGACCCCTGAAAGGTAGTCTGAGTGTCATGGAGACTTTTATGGGGCCTCACTCTGGTCAATTAGAGCACAGACACCTTTTTGTAAGTCAATACACAAGTGAGAAATACATCTATTTTACAGCTTTGCACCTCACGCTCTCAATCTCCACCACCCCTAACAGCAAATCAAAAAGCAGCCGATGCATTAACCTCAGCCACAAATGCCTCCATTAACTAAGAACACACAAGGCTGTGTCACTGCACAGTCCGAGGCAGGGAGTGTAATTGACTGTGTGTGTTGAGGAACTGGCCAACAGTCTACAAACATCTTTCCTCCTTCTTTGCACCCCTTACAAACCTTCCCATCATGACCTGAACTCACACTGTACATCAACATACAGGCACACACACGCTCAATAACATAAATATTCATATATCTCACAAATCAATAAGCCAAGACAAAGCTTTACCATCTAATCACATTTCGGTGTTGGTATGGAGGTGAGCACACTGGAGCACGCTGGACTGGCTAGGCTGCTCTCCTCGCCCCAGACCCCCCGTCACAACCTGTGACCTGCTCTGGGTAACTTCACTTGGGGGATCTGATACGTTGGGATCATCCACAGCTGAATAAATCCTCAAACAGGCTGGAGCAAAAACCCTCCTCCTTTCGCTAATCTTTGCAATTCTCTGCGGCTGATAATATTTTAATGAGGAATAAACATAATGGAAGCCGGGTTGAGATGATGGTAAACTGTGAGTGAGCCAGTCAGCTGGGGTCCTGCTGGGGTCCTAGACGTTTCTGGAAATGTTTGGTAAACCGACATATGCCTGTTCTCACCTCCCTCTGCTCTCCAGGACGTGTTGCAGAAGCACTGTGATGTCAGATGGGTAGCTCAGGGGACTGCAGATCACAAAGACCCAGGTTTAAATCCCCCCCCGACATGTGGCTTTGGGGAAAAGTATCAGCTAAATGGACTTGTGTATTATCATGTTGCATTGTCATTTCTTGTGGAAATTGGTGGTTTTAAACGCTTAGATGTCATGGAAACATTTTAGTTTCGAAAGAACTCCATCACTGGGTCTCTTTGGAGTTGATGACACAAAATGGCTGAGAGTTAACTTTGAATCCGATAAATCCGTTCTGATGTGAATTCTGTGTCCTGTGGTTTGTCAGTTGAATGACAACACGTTTGAATTTCTGGCTAATCTGCTTTCTGGTCGATTAAGATGATTGTGTATTGTACTTGTGATTATAATATATGGTATCTCATAATTATGGTCAGACACATGGGAACTGGTGCACCTCCAGCTGTGTCTGGTGAGGGTCCATCAAACTTCATGAAGACATAACCTGTCATTTACCAAAACATGTCACACATGGTGGGTGTGGATGGTACAGAGAAGCACAGCAAAGTGGCCCAACCATCGCATCCATGCTGCCTCACATCCTGTGCCTCACATCCTCTGCCTCACATCCTGTGCCCCACATCCTGTGCCTCACATCCTCTGCCTCACATCCTGTGCCCCACATCCTGTGCCTTACATCCTCTGCCTCACATCCATGCTGCCTCACATCCTGTGCCTCACATCCTGTGCCTCACATCCATGCTGCCTCACATCCTGTGCCTCACATCCTGTGCCTCAGATGAGGTGGAGACAGACACTGGCCAGACCTGCCAGACAGCTGTAGTCATGATGGATTGTGCTCGACCAACACATCAGCAGACAGAAAACATTCATCTCTCACACAACAATTACCAGTCCCAGTGTGCTTAGTGTCTGTGCAGTTAATTCATCCTTCAGGATTTCATATGACGTCAAGCCCGCCAGCCCACACCGCCGGTGAAAGCAGGGCAGATGGTAAACGTCACTATCAGTCACAGAACATTAAAAAGTTATTCGGTTGTTTTTTATGACATGTTTTTCCGCCCTGAATACATCGATTTTCTTAAGGGCTTTATTTACTGTAAGCTACCACTTTGAATAAAGAGTGTTTTGTAGTATACACTATGACCAGAGACATGATGAGTGGCAGGCCTGCATTTATCATTACCCGTTTTGGATTAGGTTAAGTACTTAATCGTAGATTCAAGTTTTGTAGGTTTATCCTAATCCCAGATCCTGAATTGAAGAAGCATTGTTTTGTCTGGAAATGTGTTCAAGTTGTCTAGATCCGATCTTGCAAGGTGTTCCCTGGGAAACCGCTCACCCTAACTCGGGAGGTTCGAATCTTCCAGCTCATCAGCTCCCACTGTGTGTGTGTGTGTGTGTGTGAGAGTGTGTGTGTGTGTGTGTAGCTCCCACCTGGAGCACCAGTCCCTGATCTAATCATAATGGTGCTCACGAAAGAGAGGGATGGAGAAAAGACGAGTCCATCACAAGTAAAAAGAGATCAGCTGGGGATAGGACGGTCCACATCAGAGCTAGATAAGAAGACACTTTGCTTAATTTTTTACAAATGTAAAAAGTTATATTCCTAAGTGTGTAGAGCAAGTTAACCAATGTTGAAATGTGAATAAGGATGGAAGGGCCTCTCACACCTGGTGATGCAGGACATCCCCTACAAGCAGAGACTGCAGCACAAACTCTGTCCTAACAGTCATCTTCAGGCCTTGAAGGTCTGGACATTGACCTGTCACACTAGAACAGCATATTTAAATGGTCTTTTAAATACGGGGAATATGGTAGAGTAGAAGATTTAATCGTTCTGGTCCCCTCAACACGATAAAAGGATGACTGTCTCCTTGTTGTGTACCAGATGGGTTAACGTGCAGGCCCCAGTATGGCTGCCCTCTGGGGGTGGTGAGACCCCAAGATCAAGGCAAAATCAGCAGCTTTTATTTATCGTTCAGGGTTTACTGTTAAGATAATGACTCTGATAGAATTAGAAGGGAATGAGAATTGTGGAGGGGGAAATGTGGGGGTTTCTCGCTTTGATTTTTGTTAAACTGACTGCTAATTAGATACAAAAGCTATACATCCAGGCTATCATCCACATCTGTCAATTTCTCCCTTTGCTGTGCTCTGCTTTTTTCTGTTTGTCTTTAAAAATCTCATTAGGGATGAAGGCAGTTTAATCTATAAAGAATTCTGCTATCCTTTGTCTGACAGAACTCAAAGCGTTTTCTATTTAAATGCTAGGGATGGTTGGGAGAGAGGGAGCAGGAACACATTGATGGGAGAGTGTAGCTGGAGCTCTCGTTTTCTTGCTTTGGCAGGAACTCTCTTCTTCATAGCCGAGGAAAGGCAGTCAAATTGCTTTGCACCTGTAAGAAAAACATCCAGTTTAGGTATTGAAAACCTCTATGATTAAATGAAAGGGTGACAGACAGTTGGAGAACAGTGATGTAAGGCAGGTTTTCCCCTAACGCCAGATGTCTGTGAGTCATGGTCTTTGGGTGAAATAGCTTCATTACTGTTGCTCACACTAACTACATCCAGAAGCTCATCTCCTGGCTGACCTTGTCTGCTGTGGGTGTTGGGATAAGGCCACGCGTGTCACTAGACAGAAAATGAGTGATGCGCTCTTAATGTGAACAACATCATTCAGTTCCATATAGCTATTAGTTTGATGTCTCGGTCCAGCCATGTACTGGAGTCCAGAGGGAACCCAAATCATTCTGTGGGTATAGAAGTCACGATTTAGTTAAGCAGCTGCCTCCACCAACACTATACTTAGAGATGGGAGGTGTCAGGAAATGTTAGTGTGGCTGAAGCAGGCTTGATCAGTCTCAGCCTGTATCCTGATGCTGAACAGGGGGTTGGGGTTGGTGTTAAAGGTTGTCACCTCTTCGCTGAGTGACAACTTACCTACTTCTGTGTTTGGTTTTACATACTGGCTGTATCGGAGATATCATTGAAGTACGAACTTCATATCCTTCATTATCTACGGTACTACTAGTTAGGTAGTATTTGCACTCTCAGTTGTTAAGTGAATTATTCAGTATTATGACATGTTTCTAATTTGTAGTTGTTACAGTTTCAAATGTAAGATGGAAAAAAAACTGTGCAAACAGGCTAGACATTTAGATTCTACACAGTTCAGTAATAGTCTTAAAGCCAATGGTGACTTTAATAGTGTCAATATCAGTGTTTATTCAGCAATCATCAAAATCAATTGTCCCCACCCCCACCTAGCCCCCTCCCCCACCTTGCCCCCTCCCCAGTCAGACATGAACCCAGAGGCTAGGAGACAGAGCCATGTGATTGGAGGGCTGCTGGTGGTTCTGATGTGTGGAGGGTGAGGGCTTGTTAGTACTTTAACAGTGAGCCATGACTTGACACCAGCTATCACCCTGACAATGGACAGCCTGCTAATAAGCTGTCTGTTTAACCCCCACTGTCACCTCTGGCCCCGGGAGGGCCTCTCTCCCCCTCCCTCTGTCTTCATCGCTCTCTCTCTCTCTCCCCGTTCTCTCTCTCTCTCTCTCTCTCTCTCTCTCTCTCTCTCTCTCTCTGTCTCCCCGTTCCTCCCCGTTCCTCTCTCTCTCTCTCCCCGTTCCTCTCTCTCTCTCTCTCTCTCTCTCCCCGTTCCTCTCTCTCCCTCTCTCTCTCTCCCCGTTCCTCTCTCTCTCTCTCTCTTCCTCCCCCCTCTCTGTGTGGGATGATGTGATCAGCTACCTGGTCCACCAGCCTGACCCTAGCGATGGCGTGTCATGTGCGCTGGACAGCGTGAGCCTGACTAGAGCGTACATGCTCCAGGGCTTGGCCTCTCCACCAACTGGACCACCAGTCAGAGTGGACTAGCCAGGGGAGAAACCGTAAACCATCCTGGAGAAACACTAACGCTGGACCAGCACACTTTAAGTGCTGCACCAAACGTTATTTAAACGCCTATAAAACGGTAACTAACACACTACAAGTACTGTGTGTATTTAATTGACAATAAAAGCAATAACTCGTAGATATTCAGACTGCCATCCATAGTGATATCCCACATCTAGAAAAATAAATAAGTTAAGAAGCATTCGTTTAATGTGCCTCAGAAAGTAACTGCAGCTCTAATGAAATGCAATAACCGTCTGTAATCAAAGTTGGTTTCACACAGTGCAACTGCTTTACCGCATATGATCTGTCTGCAAAACAGCCAGTGGTAGTGACCCAGTGCTGCACAGTGGAGCTATACTGCAGTGTATGTTCAAGACATGAATCCTGGTCATACTTGGAGCATGTCTCCTTCCTGCCCATGTGGTAGAACATGGTGTTAACGTTGCTGTTGTCTGTTCTAACACGGTTTGAAATGTGGACATAACCGCAGCTAAATACACAGGTTGTATTGAAGGTAGTTTGCACATCATTTGAATATAGAGACGAAGCATGTTATAATATCATATATAAATAGAAGGGGTTGATGTTGCTTTCTTGGCGTCTGTGTAGAGGTGTTGCTGATGCTCATGCTACAGCGTGTCATGTACGTTATGCAGAGAGAGGCTGAATAGCATACTGGAGTCTGTTTCACACAATACACATGCACATCTCATACACACGCACACACCAGCAAGGGATAGGAAAACATTCAAACTTGGGAGAATGTTTTGGCATGACAGTTCTTCAGCTAATCAGCAAACGAGTGCTCTCCAGTAGGGTTGAGCTGTGGTCCGAGCCAGGTCTGGGAGCCTGACTTCTTCTGGGCTGCACATGCAGCAGGCCATTCTGCTCTCCTCTTCTTGGTCACTTCTCACATATTCTGCTCTCTCATCTTCTTTTTTTTTTTTGCTTGACAATTGTGTACATAATCTGAATAAACCAAACTCTTGTGTTCTCACACACACACACAAGCTCCAGAATGGCCTCATCTCTCATTTAATGTGCTGCTAGTTTGTGGTGACTGCTGTTATCCAGTGAGTGTTGGTCCAAGTCAGCCCTGTGTCATCTCCATGCCCACCTAATGAAGGCTCTGTGTTTGGTCCACATCAGCTGACCACTTCTCCTAAATCCTGTCCTCTCCAATATGATCCAGTCACTGGAAGATCATTGTCTGTTCTAATTACTTTAAAAGTAAACAACAGCAGCTTCTAATCTCTGCATGGATGAGACCTGCCTTTTTCCACTGTTTCTGTTGTCACTGCGTAACGTTGGTGAGGCAGGAGAGAGCGAGGCAGGTGAGAGCGAGGCAGGAGAGAGCAAGGCAGGAGAGAGCGAGGCAGGAGAGAGCGAGGCAGGAGAGAGCGAGGTAGGAGAGAGCGAGGCAGGTGAGAGCAAGGCAGGAGAGAGCGAGGCAGGTGAGAGCGAGGCAGGAGAGAACGAGGCAGAAGATAGCGAGGCAGGAGAGAGCGAGGCAGGACAGAGCGAGGCAGGACAGAGCGAGGCAGGAGAGAGCGAGGCAGGAGAGAGCGAGGCAGGAGAGAACGAGGCAGAAGATAGCGAGGCAGGAGAGAGCGAGGCAGGACAGAGCGAGGCAGGACAGAGCGAGGCAGGAGAGAGCGAGGCAGGAGAGAGCGAGGCAGGAGAGAGCGAGGCAGGAGAGAGCGAGGCAGGAGAGAGCGAGGCAGGACAGAGCGAGGCAGGACAGAGCGAGGCAGGAGAGAGCGAGGCAGGAGAGAGCGAGGCAGAAGATAGCGAGGCAGGAGAGAGCGAGGCAGGACAGAGCGAGGCAGGAGAGAGCGAGGCAGGAGAGAGCGAGGCGCTTGACCCAGCTCTCTGTTTACCTTCTCTACTCGTCCTCCATCTCGTCTCCAGGCCTCTCCTTACACCCCCCCTCTCCCTCCTCCTAATTCCTTCATTTCCACCGCTTCCTTCAGCTGGGGTATCCCCTCAGTCTCCTGCTCTCTCCCCCGTCTGAAAGTTCTCCCTGTGAAGACAGTAACTAATTACCAACTGTACTTGCTCTTTGGGCTCAGAAGGAGAGTGGCGTTGAGTTAGTCGAGGTGCCGCCAAGAGAACAGGCACTCCTGTGTCTGGGGGGGGGGGCTGATTAGCTGTACCTGCCAGAGGAGCTGTCAGACCGGGCCAGCCAGCCTGGCTTGGTCTTGGCGTGATGCTAGCCTAATGGAGATCATTAGCGGCCAGCATGGCTGCTACCAAGCGCACAGCGCTCACAGTGGGCTTATTATCCCCCTGCTCTAACCTCGGCAGAACTTCTGCTAACAACACAAGCCTGACGCGCTCAGGACAGAGCCCTCGGCGCTGTGGCTGGGGTGCTGAGTGGAACCAGGAACAAGGACAACAACATACACTAGTCGTGTTGGAGAGCAGAGTTCTGCGCTCTTAGTGGCCGAGCCAAAAAACAAAAGTGCTAGGCTTCTGATGTGTCGTGGTGCACAGCGTACACTGTGACAGCAGGGTTACATCATGTGTTGTCCCTCCTCAAGTCATTGTATCCGGCTGGAAGTGCTCCCTGTCAGCTCCCTATCAAACAACAACCAAGCAACAGGAGGGTGAAGAGCAACCAGAGTGAAGCTTCACATCTGGATCAAACCCTTCCTCCCTTCCTATCACTGAGTCTGGATCAAACCCTTCCTCCCTTCCTATCACTGAGTCTGGATCAAACCCTTCCTCCCTTCCTATCACTGAGTCTGGATCAAACCCTTCCTCCCTTCCTATCACTGAGTCTGGATCAAACCCTTCCTCCCTTCCTATCACTGAGTCTGGATCAAACCCTTCCTCCCTTCCTATCACTGAGTCTGGATCAAACCCTTCCTCCCTTCCTATCACTGAGTCTGGATCAAACCCTTCCTCCCTTCCTATCACTGAGTCTGGATCAAACCCTTCCTCCCTTCCTATCACTGAGTCTGGATCAAACCCTTCCTCCCTTCCTATCACTGAGTCTGGATCAAACCCTTCCTCCTTTCCTATCACTGAGTCTGGATCAAACCCTTCCTCCCTTCCTATCACTGAGTCTGGGATATTGCTGAAATGCCTCACAGTAACTGGTACTGCCAACCAGAAATGTCAGGCGACTAGAGTCAGGCGACTAGAGTCAGGCGACTAGAGTCAGGCGACTAGAGTCAGGCGACTAGAGTCAGGGAGCCTCGTTGTTCCCCCCCACCTGCTCCCTGTCTCTCTGCTCCCTGTCTCTCTGCTCCCTGTCTCTCTGCTCCCTGTCTCTGCTCCCTGTCTCTCTGCTCCCTGTCTCTCTGCTCCTTGTCTCTCTGCTCCCTGTCTCTGCTCCCTGTCTCTCTGCTCCCTGTCTCTCTGCTCCCTGTCTCTCTGCTCCCTGTCTCTCCGTTCCCCCCCACCTGCTCCCTGTCTCTCTGCTCCCTGTCTCTGCTCCCTGTCTCTCTGCTCCCTGTCTCTCTGCTCCCTGTCTCTCTGCTCCCTGTCTCTCCGTTCCCCCCCACCTGCTCCCTGTCTCTCTGCTCCCTGTCTCTCTGCTCCCTGTCTCTCTGCTCCCTGTCTCTCTGCTCCCTGTCTCTCCGCTCCCCCGAACCTGAGCCCTGTCTCTCTGCTACCCCCCCACCTGAGCCCTGTCTCTCTGCTCCCTGTCTCTCCGTTCCCGTGTCTCTCTGCTCCCTGTCTCTCTGCTCCCTGTCTCTCTGCTCCCTGTCTCTCTGCTACCCCCCACCTGAGCCCTGTCTCTCTGCTCCCTGTCTCTCTGCTACCCCCCACCTGAGCCCTGTCTCTCTGCTCCCTGTCTCTCTGCTCCCTTTCTCTCTGCTCCCTGTCTCTCTGCTCCCTGTCTCTCTGCTACCCCCCACCTGAGCCCTGTCTTTCTGCTCCCTGTCTCTCTGCTCCCTGTCTCTCTGCTCCCCTGTCTCTCTGCTCCCTGTCTCTCTGCTCCCTGTCTCTCTGCTCCCCCCCACCTGCTCCCTGTCTCTCTGCTCCCTGTCTCTCTGCTCCCTGTCTCTCTGCTCCCCTGTCTCTCTGCTCCCTGTCTCTCTGCTCCCCCCACCTGCTCCCTGTCTCTCTGCTCCCCTGTCTCTCTGCTCCCCTGTCTCTCTGCTCCCTGTCTCTCTGCTCCCCCCACCTGCTCCCTGTCTCTCTGCTCCCCTGTCTCTCTGCTCCCCTGTCTCTCTGCTCCCTGTCTCTCTGCTCCCCTGTCTCTCTGCTCCCTGTCTCTCTGCTCCCTGTCTCTCTGCTCCCTGTCTCTCTGCTCCCCTGTCTCTCTGCTCCCTGTCTCTCTGCTCCCCTGTCTCTCTGCTCCCTGTCTCTCTGCTCCCCTGTCTCTCTGCTACCCCCCACCTGAGCCCTGTCTCTCTGCTCCCTGTCTCTCTCCTTGAGAGGAGGGAGGGTGGGGTGAGGAGGGAGGGTGCTTGTTGCCAACGAGTCAAGAGGGCAACCATTTAAAATGGCCGTCCACAACCGTGATGGTGCTGTGCAGGAAGACTCTTGACACTCTGGGGATCACAGCCTCCACTATCTAAATAAGACACTTAACAGGCCTGTCCATCAGGGGGTTTTCATGCTTCTCTTTTGTGCAAAGCACATATGATGATGAGTCATTCCTACCCTGCTGGTGGTTTGGTGACGGCTTTTCCCAGACTGAAATCCTCCAGGACTGTGCATGGGATCCTTATAATGAGGAAAGGTAGAGCACATGTCAGATCCATATGTCTGCACACAGACCCACGACCGTCTGTGGCCTCCAAGCCCTCCCAGCGTCAATGATCTCATTAGGGTTTTCCTAGGGAGTTGCCAACCCATGTCAAATATTTATCTGAATTCAGCAAATATCATTGTGTGTGTGTGTGTGTGTGTGTGTGCGTGCGTGCGTGTGTGTGTGCGTGCATGCGCGCGCGTGTGTGTGCGTGCGTGTATACATGCAGTAAGTGGAACTCCCCATGTGAACGCATGACTCAAACACCAACTGTGCCTCACAAGATCAACACGATGATCTCCCAGACTAACATCCCCCCAGATCCATTCTGGGGGGATGAGAGCAGGGCAAGGCTGCTACGTCTGGGTCCTCAACACAGACAGAGTGAAAGAGGATCAGAACCGGCAGCGTTTTAGCGCTGCATGTTGAACCAGGGGTTGATCCTGCTCACGCAGTCAGTGATGTTGTGCTGTGATGTTGTGCTGTGATGTTGTGATGTTGTGCTGTGATGTTGTGCTGTGATGCTGTGATGTTGTGCTGTGATGTTGTGATGTTGTGCTGTGATGTTGTGCTGTGATGTTGTGCTGTTGTGATGTTGTGCTGTAAAGTGCCAGGGAGATGGAGAAAGACCCAGTCAGAGAGAGGTTGAGGAGGAGTCTTCATGCCCTGCCTGTTTTAGATGTTTCTCTCCCGACACACCTGATCCGGATGAACGGCTCGTTATCAGGCTTCTGCAGCGCTAGATGATGACCCGTTCATGTGGATCAGGTGTGTTGGAGCAGGGAATCTTCCAGAGCAGGGCGGGAGGCCTCCAGGACCGGGGAGAGAGAGGCTGTTCTGGGTAACACTCATGAAACGGTCGGCTGAATCATAGAATCATCAGAGCTTTTATCTGGAGAGACAATAAAAGTCTGTCACCACAGTGTGACAACTAGGGAGGCCCTCACTAACATTACAGAGTGGTGTTCTTTACATGGGGGGCCCTCACTAACATTAATGGGGGGCCCTCAGTAACATTAATAAAAGGAAATGAAGGAAAGCATGACTGTTATTCTATTATATAAAAGGTGTAGGTGTAGTATAGTGCATGGCTTCTGATTTACTTGAATGTTTAATGTTTTTTTGCATGGGAAACCATGTCTTTGGAACACTCAATGTACAAAGGAAACGGGACTAAGGGACTGTCTGCTGGGACGTAGTTTGTGCAAACAGAAGGTTTCCAGCAAACAAATGTCCTTTTCATTTCTGTTTTTGATCCTAACCCTTTTTCCATCCTCAGCCAGACTCATATCTCTACTACATTACCTCATCACTGACTGGGGAGTGAACCTTGCAAGTCCTATTCTTAGCAAGGAGGAGGTTGTGCTTAATAAACAGTAAAGATGAAATGTGGGTCCTTTCAGTATGTAGTGTAAGGGAGAGGGCCTACATTTAGTCATCTGGAGGAAGGAATGGATATTTATCAGGGTCCTCTCACTGTAGGTGTGGGTATTAGCAATTAAAATAACTGGGTCACTTGTCATTGAAACAGTGCTTAAGATGCAGCAGTTGCTTTCATCTCACAAGAAGAACATGTGAGTTTCCAGTCTCTGTGAGTCTTTCTCATCCTGACCTAATCAGAAAAGCTCATCACTCTGGTGAGTGAGAGTGAGAGAGAGTGAGAGAGAGTGAGAGAGTGAGAGTGAGAGAGTGAGAGTGAGAGAGTGAGAGTGAGAGTGAGAGTGAGAGAGTGAGAGTGAGAGAGTGAGAGTGAGAGAGTGAGAGTGAGAGAGTGAGAGTGAGAGTGAGAGAGAGAGTGAGAGAGAGAGAGAGAGAGAGAGAGAGAGAGAGAGAGAGAGAGAGAGAGAGAGAGAGAGAGAGAGAGAGAGAGAGAACACAACATTTATTTCCTTTGGGAGAATATTGTGGACACAATATAGAAGAAAAGCCTTGCAATATTGAGTCAGCATACAAACTGACAGTGTTCTGTAGAATGAAAGAAATATATGGTGGGAACCAGAGTTGTGAATCACGTAGCATAACATGGCCTAGACTGCGTTCATCTCGATCCCATTCTCAAGATTTACATTTGCTCGTTTGTTTTACTTTTTCCCTCTGACTCATGTATTTCCAACTCACAACTTCAGGGTTCGAATTATCTCACTTAATAATCCAGCTTTACCCTCTCACACAATTTCTGCATGCCTCCTACTTGTTTGTTTTGCGAATAATTACAGATATTAAATGCAGTGTATTCCTATTGTTCCTGAGTGTTTTTTTTCAAATTCTGCAAATACCTCCCAATCGGGCAGAAACAGATGTCAGCCTCCCTCCAACTCCCACCACTAAGATACGGTAAACAAACCAACCTGACAACAAAAACTCCTCATTAAAAAAACTACACCATTTTATCAGCCACCCACAGCTAATAGGAGAAGCTCATGTAGGAAGGATGAGAACAGAAGAGACCACATCCAGGTGGCTCCAAATGCTTCAGTGTAGCAACTTAGTATGTGAAGGAGCGCTGGGTTTGAACGAATGCACACCGTAGTCCTCGATAAAGAGTTGTCAGGAAAAACTGCATTAACAGGAGTCCCATTTTCTGGAGAGAAACAGGTCAGATTGTTGCAAACCTTATGTAACCTGGGGTCAGATGGTTGAGCGGTTAGGGAATCGGGCTATTAATCAGAAGGTTGCCTGTTCGATTCCCGGCCATGCAAAATGTCATTGTGTTCTGGGCAAGGCACTTCACCCTACTTGTCACGGGGGGAATGTCCCTGTCCTTACTGTAAGTCGCTCGGGATAAAAGCGTCTGCTAAATGTAAATGTAACCTCATGACCGCTCCGAGCAACACAGACATACTAGCATGTCATTGCTTGGTGCTTTAGCGTTGTATATTTAGCAAAGCAAACAGACATGATGAGACGGTCTTCACTTTAGAGATGCTGAACACATCCACAATGTGTTCATGGGAGGGCTTTGAACCCAGACTGAATCCTACACCACAACCTGGAGAACAGAGATGCAATTTTTGCACAGAATCCCTACTTCACCTCCCTCCCCACACACACACCCCAAATCCAATGATAATTACCTTTCTGGATGAGGCGAAAGCAGTTGAAATGACTCGGCAGCAGGGATCGAAAGTTTGAGTAAATTAAATCTATTGATCAGCATAACTGGTCTTCTCACAAGTCACCCTCCTGGGATGTAAGGGCTGATCCCGTATCAGATTGGATGGTTCAGGCTTTCATCAGCCTGGAGAAACGTGAGGTTTTCTTCCCCATTGCCTTCCTCAGAAATAATAAACCGCTGAAAATAGTCAATTTTTATGTGTGAAAAACATCAGAGTTGATCAATAAAGTTAATAATTAAGAGCTGTCTGTAGGCCCACTCTCCTGAATCTGTAAACACTCTTTGTTTAGGAAAACTGAGAATGCTTAAAAAAAGTGGGAATGTGGCTCCGAGGGAGTTCTAACTGGCTTCCGAGGATTCCAGTTTTGGATGTGTAGTAAATGCTTTCATTTTTATCCATCCGTCATCCAATCATCTGTTACATTACACTTTTTAACAGAAAGGGAAAGAAAACAGTCTGTTACTAGTGCCATCCAAAACAAACATCTGCAAGCAAAAAACTAAGATTGATCAGAACAACATATCCCATTCACAGTTATTTGGCCATGAACAGTATGTCGCTTGAACATGTATTCTAGGTGATATCCACCAGAACTGTGTTTGGAGGTTTTGAACCAGAAAGGCGAATGGGCGGATTAACGAGGGCAAATTATTGTTGGGCAGAAAATCGATTTTATCCGGAGAGAAATTAATTAGGGAAACAAGATTAGAGGCCTTTGTACGAGTTTTCACGTTGAGGAGGAAGGAAGATGGGAGACATAGGAAGCAGCCAGAAGAGACATATTTTAGTCGTGATGAGAACCTTGTACTTGGCCTTAACTGTAAAACAGTCACACACAAAAAAAACCTTAAGCAGCAATTCACTCGACAATGTTTCCAACTAGCGTCTATTCAGGACACCAACAACACACTTGAGAAATGTTTTTGTGTCAAACAAGCAAGTAGTAAAGATCAGTGTGAGTTTCTTTTCTGGAAGTACTTGAGTCAATCTCCTGGTTGCTACCAGCTGTCTGCCTGTAACAGGTACTGTGAGTCTGTGACAATAAATCAGATATGCCATTCATGGGTTAGGGTTAGCTTTGAAAGGTTGAGAAAATATTTTTGAAAAAAAGGTTTGTTATTTAAGTTATAATCCCCCCAAAAAGGTTTGACAACATATTTCAGAACCTTTTTTAAAAATTCATTTTTTCCAAAAAAGAAAATCTAAAACTTTTTGCTAAACCTTTTTCTGCAGAAGGCAACAAAAACACGTTTTGAGTGATATAAAGTAAAAAAAAAAAAAGTTAACAAATATTGAAAAAAAAGGTTCTGAAAGATTTTCTGTCTTAAAAAGCTTACTCCATGTCCGACCGAAAAGGCAACAAGAAGAATAGCTAATGTTATGAATGAGACAGAGGGGTTTAGGGATGTCGACGTGACTGAGAATAGAGACCTGATCACCCATGTCCATAGTTTTAAGATCCAGAAGTGTTTGCTGTTCGTACTTATGATAAATGTTTGAAATTGTCTACGTCAATAAGTAATTAATGCGAATGTGCAATAGGTCTATGTAGCCAGTTTAGATGGGTTAAATTAGCTCTTAAGGTATATGTACAGGCCCCTGTATATATATACTCTGTATATATATATATATAGACAGTGACAGTGATATATATCACTGTATATGCACAAGTCACCCGCACCGGCAAATCTCTACTTTTCTTTGGCATAGTTGGTAGTGATCAATCACCTCTGATTGATCAGGTGCAGTCAAATGTGAGCTGGATAAAGTTCATAAAGTTAACTGTACTGCTAGTTTTGCCTGTTCACCATGTGTGGGTCTGAAACCAGGGTTTTTAAGACGGATGAATATTCAGATACGAAAAGTGAACTGTTCTCTGGTGTTGATAAAAGGGCAGCATATGTGACTCATCTATTCCCAGTTTAACCTTTTATGGCAATTAATACGACCTCAGCCATGTGTCAGAGCTGGCCTGTATTCTTCTCTCATGTCCTTTTCAAAAGGAAGGAAGAACAAAAGAGACAGAGAGAAATTAAGGACAGAAAGTTCCTTTCAAAGATGATTACTTATTTACCAACTAATCCACCTACAAGTAAGGACCTACCTGTTACATTCTCTCCCTCCCCTCTCTCCCCCGCCCCCTCTCCCTCGCCCTTTCTCCCTCGGCCTCTCTCCCTCGCCCTTTCTCCCTCGGCCTCTTTCCCTCTGCCTTTCTCCCTCGGCCTCTCTCCCTCGCCCTTTCTCCCTCGGCCTCTTTCCCTCTGCCTTTCTCCCTCGGCCTCTCTCCCTCGCCCTTTCTCCCTCGGCCTCTTTCCCTCTGCCTTTCTCCCTCGGCCTCTCTCCCTCGCCCTTTCTCCCTCGGCCTCTTTCCCTCGCCCTTTCTCCCTCGGCCTCTTTCCCTCTGCCTTTCTCCCTCGGCCTCTTTCCCTCTGCCTTTCTCCCTCGGCCTCTTTCCGTCTGCCTTTCTCCCAGCCTTTGATTGATTGAGTCGTGTGGCGTGTTTAGGTGTGATTACCCAGGTCTAATTAGGATCCATGCTTTGTTGTTAACACAGAGGATTAGCTCAACATAAACACACCTATCAAACAATTAATAAACAAATCAGCTAATAAGCTCTGCTACCTTTCGCCAGCTTAATGAGGCTACTGTTTCATTTTACCAAACAGGGCTCGACATTACCCGTGTTTCTATTCATTTCCTCTGTTCTGAAGTTCTCGAAAGCGAATCCATTGTGCTTCTCCACTAGTCTGATAAACTGTGTCTGTCCCAAGGCCTTAAAAGGTTGTCCAGAGAGCAGCAGCTTTCTGCTTCTCCCTGCAGACGTCTCTCTCTGCAGAAGTCTCTCTTTGCAGACGTCTCTCTCTGCAGACGTCCCCCGTGCGTCTGCCTTGGTGACACGCGGTCGCTGAGGAGAGGGTGGCAGGGAGATGTTGGTTGCTGTCCTTAATGATACTTTGTATATTTTACAGCATTGAATCCCAAGCCTAGTGTCTCAATTATTTCAACCAATTAGTCTACTACCATTCAGTGTGTCAACACATGTATTAAAATGTTTTACAGGAAGATAAATAGATAGATAGTACAAAAGCAACAGACCAAAGCAAACCCTTTCTTCCCAAGCATTGAATTTGAGATCCAGATGATTGACAGGTGACATAACCAATGTGAGAGCTCCTTAGCTCCCATTGCCATCCTCCTATCCACTGTGATTGGCTTGTCCACGTTGCAACCTAGAGTGACTGAGTGTGTGTGAGAGAGATCCATCCATCTGTGGATGGATTGATCCCCTGTCAGGTCCCTGCCAGCCTGCACTCCCCTCTCTCACTCTGGAAATGTTTGTCCTGTGAGTCTGGGCCACGCTACAATAACATTTACACATGAATATGGAAATGCCTTGTTAGCCAGCACATTACTCACGCCCCACACACACACACAGATCACACACACAGTCACGGACACATACCACACACACACGCACACATTAGATTGTGTGATGTTATGTAAAGACAGTTGTCACTTGGCAGGAAGAGGCAAACGTGGCCCTGCCTCCTGATGCTCTGACGTTGTGTACATACAGCATCCAAGTACCATTACTGTTCATAGAAGAGTTATACAGTGTCCAGGTACCACTATTCTTCATAGAGGAGTTAAACAGGTATTCCATCTATAGAATGAAAAACTGTCACCTAGCGTCCTCCTGTGCTGAGCAGCAAGTCCAGTTTGACAGGAGGATCTGTGTGTGTGTGTGTGTGGTCGGTGTGTGTGTGTGGTCGGTGTGTGTGTGGTCGGTGTGTGTGTGCGTGGTCGGTGTGTGTGTGTGTGGTCGGTGTGTGTGTGTGGTCGGTGTGTGTGTGCGTGTGGTCGGTGTGGGTGTGTTGGGTGTGCTTGGTGTGTTGGGTCGGTCGGTGGACGTTCTGACTGAACCTTTCTCAAGCTCCAGATCCGTCTCCCCGGGATTGTTACCACGGCAACTATCTCCGTCTCTCCCGGCATGCGAGGGTGCCGTCACGTTTGATCGGGTGGGGGGAGAAGAAGAGCCAGGGCCGACCAGGGCTCTGAAACCCCCTCACCAGAGAACAGCAGCTCTGAAACCCCCTCACCAGAGAACAGCAGCTCTGAAACCCCCTCCCCAGAGAACTGCAGCTCTGAAACCCCCTCACCAGAGAACAGCAGCTCTGAAACCCCCTCACCAGAGAACAGCAGCTCTGAAACCCCCTCCCCAGAGAACAGCAGCTCTGAAACCCCCTCCCCAGAGAAAAGCAGCTCTGAAACCCCCTCCCCAGAGAACAGCAGCTCTGAAACCCCCTCCCCAGAGAACAGCAGCTCTGAAACCCCCTCACCAGAGAACAGCAGCTCTGAAACCCCCTCACCAGAGAACAGCAGCTCTGAAACCCCCTCCCCAGAGAACAGCAGCTCTGAAACCCCCTCACCAGAGAACAGCAGCTCTGAAACCCCCTCACCAGAGAACAGCAGCTCTGAAACCCCCTCCCCAGAGAACAGCAGCTCTGAAACCCCCTCACCAGAGAACAGCAGCTCTGAAACCCCCTCACCAGAGAACAGCAGCTCTGAAACCCCCTCACCAGAGAACAGCAGCTCTGAAACCCCCTCACCAGAGAACAGCAGCTCTGAAACCCCCTCACCAGAGAACAGCAGCTCTGAAACCCCCTCCCCAGAGAACAGCAGCTCTGAAACCCCCTCACCAGAGAACAGCAGCTCTGAAACCCCCTCCCCAGAGAACAGCAGCTCTGAAACCCCCTCACCAGAGAACAGCAGCTCCAAAGTTTGTCCCACCTTTTTCATGTCTCGCCGCAGACCGACCAGTTCCCATGACAACCACATCCTTCAGCCTGCCAGATTCTAGTTTTGCGCGGTCGGGGAACGTACCGCTCTGTGACGTTTTCCTAAACACGGGGAACCTGCTAGAGTCAACATGGAGCAGTCCAACGACACACAGGCTAGATTAAATGCTACTATCCTGTTTGACTTGTTCTGTGTGCATAGGTGGATGTGTGGGTGTGTGTGTGGGTGTGAGTGTGTGTGAGTGTGTGGGTGTGAGTGTGTGGGTGTGTGTGTGTGTGTGTGAGTGTGTGTGAGTGTGTGGGTGTGAGTGTGTGTGAGTGTGTGGGTGTGAGTGTGTGGGTGTGAGTGTGTGTGAGTGTGTGGGTGTGAGTGTGTGGGTGTGTGTGTGTGTGTGTGTGTGGGTGTGAGTGTGTGTGAGTGTGTGGGTGTGTGAGTGTGTGAGTGTGTGAGTGTGTGAGTGTGTGTGAGTGTGTGGGTGTGTGTGTGTGTGTGTGTGTGTGAGTGTGTGTGTGAGTGTGTGTGTGAGTGTGTTGGTGTGAGTGTGTGTGAGTGTGTGGGTGTGTGAGTGTGTGGGTGTGTGAGTGTGTGAGTGTGTGTGAGTGTGTGGGTGTGAGTGTGTGTGAGTGTGTGGGTGTGTGGGTGTGTGGGTGTGTGAGTGTGTGGGTGTGTGAGTGTGTGGGTATGTGGGTGTGTGGGTGTGTGTGAGTGTGTGGGTGTGAGTGTGTGTGAGTGTGTGGGTGTGTGAGTGTCTATATGTGCATTCTTCGACAACAAAGAACACGAAAGTGGATAGACAGTCCTGATGGTCGAGCATTGTGTTGTGTCTCTTCTGGTGTAACTATCTTCCCCACTCTGGGCCTCGGGCCTGGGCTCTCTCTCTCTCTCTCTCTCTCTCTCTCTCTCTCTCTCTCTCTCTCTCTCTCTCTCTCTCTCTCTCTCTCTCTCTCTCTCTCTCTCTCTCTCTCTCTCTCTCTCTCTCTCTCTCTCTCTCTCTCTCTCTCTCTCTCTCTCTCTCTCTCTCTCTCTCTCTCTCTCTCTCTCTCTCTCTCTCTCTCTCTCTCCTCCTCATCCCCCCTTCCGCTGTCTCATCTCCTCTTTTCTCTCTCCTCTTTCTCAAGTCGTACAAATACACATTCCTCTCTTAAATGAACATTGCTTTCCTGGCAGGATCCTTTGCCTTGAAAATTTGGTAAAATCCAGAAAAACTGTCAACAACTATCCTCCATGATCTCTACAGTCTGGGAAAGATGTCTGAATAAAGAATAAAGTGGGGCTGCCTCCTGCAAAATGGTGATTGTATTAACATTCCACACACAAATGTCTAATCATAGACTTGACTAACCCTTGACTTATGTCATTGTGATACAATGACACATTAAACCAAATGAGTTGTTGCCTTTTTTGGGGATCAGTGGAGAGAGTCTGTCCATCAGAACGTGATACCGTACGTCCTGTGCTCACTGAGGTGAGACTGCCCTCTGTTGGGCTTGCGGAGAACTGCAGGCTGGAGATGCTCACAGACGAAGCATGCTGTCTTCTGGGACTCACTGTGGGTGTGGCCTGGCTGCAGGAAAACTCCTGTCAAACCAAGTCTGAATGGAGCTGAAGTGAAAAGAGAGAACAATAGGGTTATATTTTGTAAGGTTTGTAAGTTTTGGGGTTAAAGAGTGATCTGTTTTGGTCCAACATAGGTAATGATTCAAAGTTGTGGTTGTGTGACTTAAACATGCTGTGCCCTGAAAGTCTGAAAGGAAAATTCGAATCCTGGGACTGCAGGGATCACCTCGAAATGACCGCCGTGAAACAACACAGCCACAGAAAACATGACCTGACAGTATTCTGGGCTGGGACTCGTTTGGACAGCCCGACGACTGCCTGCTCTACTCAGCACCCTCACTCACAGCCCGAGATCATCAGAGAAGAGGGAGTGTGTGTGTGTGAGAGAAAGAGAGAGGAGGAGGGATGGGGTGACGGGATGGGGTGTGTGTGTGTGAAAGAGATGAAGAATATGGAGAGGGAGAAAGAGACAGAGAGGAAGTGGGGAGTGTGAGAGAGAAAACGAGAGGGGGAACGAGGGATTGAAGATGAAAGAGCTGCATTTCATGATGTGCATAGTCATGATGCAGGTTGACATGTCTCCATGGATACCATTCTACCAGTTCATGTCCATCCATCTCTTCCAGATGTGTAGAACAACATGTATCATGGTCCCCAATACTCTCCCTCGGTTCCAGTTTGGAAATTGCAGCCCAACATTCTTATATGCCTCCTGTACACTTGAGAGTCATATCAGCTTTGAGGACTTGTTCACTCCTGCAGTGTTGACATACAGAGCAAGATCGTACACACAGAACGAGGTGCATTATGATGATGTATTTTTGTCATTCAGTCTGGTTCCTCTTTGATGCAGTGTACAGTGTATGCTAATGCATCTCCTGTTGTATGTATTGAGAGCTGTGATGTTGTTTTGGGTCCTGGGGGAGAAGATCTGAGGAACGCTGAGGTTCTCAACATACTACCACACTCCTCTTTTGCATCCGACACCCAAAACAAACAGACTGGCTTCTTCATTTTGCGCCTGCTCTTCTTCTTCACCGTTGTTGAGATTTTCAAACGGAACGACTGATTTTGTAACTCTTGAGCTGTGGCGTTTTTTGAGTGAGGTTGTTTTCACCCTTCTATGCATCGCACCAGTGAACAGGTGCGGAGAAGGTTTACATCTTTAATGTGTCGAGCGTGTAGAGGAGGCCACCGCGAGTGATTGAGTGTGAGGGAGGGAAGAGGAGTGATACGGGGGAACGTTGGCGATGATGAACACTCCTCCTGAGTCTGCGTCTCCCCTCTGTCTGCTCACTGGGGCTACAGCTCACTGGGGCTACAGCTCACTGCTCACTGGGGCTACAGCTCACTGCTCACTGGGGCTACTGCTCACTGGGGCTACAGCTCACTGCAGACTGGGGCTACAGCTCACTGCTCACTGGGGCTACAGCTGACTGCACACTGGGGATACAGCTCACTGGGGCTACTGCTCACTGGGGCTACAGCTCACTGGGGCTACAGCTCACTGCACACTGGGGCTACAGCTCACTGGGGCTACAGCTCACTGCTCACTGGGGCTACAGCTCACTGGGGCTACAGCTCACTGCTCACTGGGGCTACAGCTCACTGCTGCTACAGCTCACTGCTGCTACAGCTCACTGCTCACTGGGGCTACAGCTGACTGCACACTGGGGATACAGCTCACTGGGGCTACTGCTCACTGGGGCTACAGCTCACTGCTCACTGGGGCTACAGCTCACTGGGGCTACAGCTCACTGCTCACTGGGGCTACTGCTACTGCAAAACAACCTAGTCTTGACTTGGTACAAGTACGAGTTTTACCTTGCTTTTCATCACGATAGCGGGGGAGTAAACAGGTATGCGTGACTCAGCACAGACTTACAAAAGGAAAAATAAACTTTCACACCCCTGAACCACTAGCATCACTCCCTCAGGACTTCATTTTCCTGAGCACTGCTCACCCCGGTGCCTGTTGAGCAGAGCGACTCTTGCTGGGTGTGCTTGAGTCTGATGAACTGGTGGAGACGTGTGAGAGCCCACCCTCAACAGCCAGGAGCAACACAGCAGGCCAGACCCACACTATCCTACATCATCTCTCCTTTTCTCTCTTTCTCAATGTTCATCTTCGCTCTCTCTCTCCTGTCTTTCCTTTTCTCTCTCCCTCCCTCTCTCTTTTTCTCCTTTTTCCTTCTCTCACTTCATGCTGTCTCTCTCTCACTCTTTCCCTCACACATAAACAAGCACACACATGATGTCCCTTTTAGGCTGCCGGGCTCAGTGTGAACGTCTCAGCGTGTTTGGCAGGTAGCACCAGTCTCCCTCTCGTCACCCTTTGTCAGAGGACAAGCCACTCAGAGTCTGTCCCTCCGTTACAGAGGACAAAGGAGGCCTGTCTAGGCAGACACGGCTGATAACTCCTGTTTTATTTCACCGTGCCGAATCCCATCCCATCTGATGCTGTTTGACAACGGAGAATAAGAAAGGCTGTTTGTTGTGTGTTCAGACGTGGTGTTTCCTCAGCCCAGGAGGCACACTGCAGATGCTGGAGGGATGAAGTGAAAGAACTAACCCTGCACAGCACATGGTGTGTGTTCAGGAAAACATTGTCCCCTCGTGTTAACCACAATGTGTTACAGGGAAGTAGCTTCACCCTCTGCTGACTGCAATTACACAGCAAAGCTGGGAGAAGCAGGGGGCTCAGACACAGGATGTGCCCTGAGAAGGGAGGCTGGGTGGGGCTCAGACACAGGATGTGCCCTGAGAAGGGAGGCTGGGTGGGGCTCAGACACAGGATGTGCCCTGAGATGGGAGGCTGTATTGGAAGTTGGATAGAAGCAACTCTGACAGATTTTTTTGTGAAGCTTTTTTATTGGGGTTTCCTTTTGAGGAAGTGTGAAGACAATTTAAATACCCCCCCGCCCTTCTCATTTATGAAGAGACCACCAGCCCAGGGTGCGGTGTCCGAAAAGACCAGCTGCACCACCCTGGACCGGAGGACAGCAGACTAGATATAGACTGATGGGAGGGAGGAGGCTGGTTGTGAGAGGGGGCGGACGAGGAGAGATGGAGACAGAAGTATAATGATATAGAAAGAACATCGTAAAGAGAAGGTGTATGGGGGTGGAGGAGGAGATGCAGAAAGAAAATCTCCTTTTTTCTCCCTCTCTCAAAGGAGGGCCTGATTGACACCGCTGATAGGATTATCTGGTGGTGTTGCTGTATAAAGGGACACAGACACAGACGAGCAGGACTGACCGGTACATTGAACTGGAAGGGCAACATGTCTGCACTACGCTTCAGAGCAACAAATGACACTGGGAGTTGAGTCTCTGTGAATAGCGACCCAGCCTCACCATAATCAGTGAAGAATTCAAGTCAATGCAAGAGAATGAGAGAGACCAAGGTTGAACACAGTTCCCGTGGTGCAACTACTTACTGAATGTCTTTTCCGTCACAGTTATTGAGTCTAACATGCCATTTGTTAGTGTTTTTGTGTTAATTGTGTCACTGCATAGTTGGAATCTTTCGAACATATTTCAAAGGAAATCCAGGCTGTGAAGATATTTCAAGGCAATCAGACGAATCAGATAATCAGGCGTATCTTCAGAGATGACATAGCACATGAAAAATGCAGATGTGTTACTGTGTTTAAGTGGGGTCCAGGCCATAGGACGTGCATTTTAATGTGATATTAAATGGAGCAAAATAATATTTGGAACACTTGCCTTTTTTTGTGGAAGCTGGTCTTCTATTTGTATTTGGGCTGGCAAGAGATCTCAAAAATGTAAATGTATTCAAACTAGACCTATGGTGGGTCACAGGGGCAATAAAGGAGCAAGCTAAATCTAAAATTGATTAGGTAGGTAGGTAGCACCCATAAATCCTGTCTTATATTAAAGAACAATTTTGTTTCCATTGTCGAAGCTATAAAACACCTTAACATCCCTTCCCACCCAAGCACACATAAGTTATATATAGGTGCTTACACCTGACATGTTTATGTATATCCTCATATCTCCGAGGGTTTGGGGAGTCAATTAGTTTGAGTCTTGCTGCACACCCCATAAAGCTGGAAGAGCAGCTGATGGGAAGGGGACAGTTCTGAATTCTACACAGATAGAGGCTGTACACTGTCAATACCTGTTCTCTGCGATGATTGATATGTTGGTTTCTCTCATGTGCCATCATCTCAGGATCCAGACGAGTCTGACTGTGTCACCGGGCTTGAACGAGGGGCTTTTAGCTGAGACGCCGGGTCAAACCTCCGCGATCGTCTCGTAAACGTCTCACGTAAATCTCCTGTCCTGGTCCCTTCTCCCTGGGTAATCGATCCCAGATGTTAAAGTGATGAATGGCTGCTCGATACACTCCATTGCTGCTTCGGTTATTTATTTCTTTTTTTGGTGTCACATCTTATCTACACAGAGGAAGTTAAGTTGCGCTTCTGGAAGGGGGATTTTGAGGTCAGGGAGATAAAACAGTGCAGCTTAAATACGTCATGGACTCCAGTCCTAATGGTGCGTTTATGCTCCGTAATTGATGATTCAGTTCCCCAACCGTTACGTCCACTGGGCTTGTGGAGTTCATGGAGCATCTGTGGTGATGAGGTGAAGAGACTAGACATTCAGCTCAGATCAATACAGGTTTCAGTGTTTCAATGGATGTAGCTCTGAGGGTGAATTGGTATGGCCAGCTGTCACTTCAGATGTTTGTGGCCAGACCAGATATCCCTGACAATGGTTGTTTATCATTCCAAATTGTCCCATTGCTGCTCTCAAAATATAAAATATACTCCCCTGAAAGACATCCTGCCAACAATGAGTCTTTAGACGGCATTAATCAAACCCAGAAATTACATCTCTAAGGTTTTTCCAGAGTATCTGAAAATTAATCACGTTGCGAATGAACCTGGATCTATTCATGACGCGATGATTTACATCGTTTCTAAACAAATGCTATTTACTAGCTGTGTCACACAGTTAATCAAAAAGTGATTCTCTTGTGGGAAGCAGACAAAGAGAAGCCATACGTTTGCTAAGCTCCCAGGTCTACCTGTGAAAGGATGTATTATGGTCATGTTTCGTTGATGACGATGCTCTGGTTTTTTCTGTCGCAATAATGGCCATTCGGCCTCTGACGTACCCCATAAATCAAACAGACTGGCGGTTTGTTTACACTGCGGGTTGGTAGGAGACCTGAAACAGCAGTATCTACGCCAGCCAGCTGTTCCTCTCTCTTTCTGTCTCCCTATCTCCCCCCTTCTCTCTCTCTCCCTCTCTCTGTCTGTCTCCCTCTCTCCCCCCTTCTCTCTCTCTCCCTCTGTCTTTCTGTCTCCCTATCTCCCCCTTCTCTCTCTCTCCCTCTCTTTCTGTCTCCCTCTCTCCCCTCCTTCTCTCTCTCCCTCTTTCTGTCTCCCTCTCTCCCCCCTCTCTCTCTCTCCCTGTCTCTTTCTGTCTCCCTCTTTCCCCCCTTCTCCCTCTATCTTTCTGTCCCCCCCTCTCCCTATTTCTCTCCTTCTGGTGTGCTACCTAATCTAAGCTTTCCAACATCCTTAATTCTGCTCATTCATTGTCTTCTTCAAGAGTTTGGGCAAACTTTACCATAGCGATGTGTTCCTGCTTCAGAGCTGATAGAAAAACCTCCTTCCTCCTCCTCAAACAGGGATTCGACTGTCTGTTCCCTCATTACTGCAGTTTCTTTGAACTCAGTGAAAGAGTTCATAGGAAACTGTGGACTTAACAAACTGTGGACTTAACAAACCCAGCTTTTGGGTAAATAAGTAGTTTCCCGACTGCTCCTGTGTGGACGGACAGTGTCAACAACCATGTTGACAGGAGTAGCACCTCTTCCAGACAGGACCCAAGCTGCTTGTCAAGTCGCTGTTTTGCCCCTGGCAGGACCCACGCTGCAGCCAAACACTCTCATTTACAGAGACAAACATGTCTGACACCATTTGTCCACATCAACCATTTCCTGCTCCACCTCCCTCCTTTAGCACCCCGGCCTCTGGGCCAGTGTGGGATAATTGGAGAGAAGCCAGTCCTGGACGACTCACACCAAACGATCGAAGGTCCTCTGTGACAAACACACAGCCGATCATCTCTCCCTCCATCCTGCCAGTCCCCCCTCTCTCCTCCTCCGTCCTCCCCCGGTCCCCTCTCTAAAGGACCTCTGGGGACGCGGGGGAGCTCTTCGGCTCGGCAGGCTGGCGCACTCTCCGCTGCTCCGAGTCCAGGGGCCGAGGCTAATTGGCTGATCCACCGGGAGCCCTCCTCTGAGCGCGCCCAGCCAGGGGCCCATTTGCAAGCATGTGATCTCCCCTGCAGGCCTCACGTCCACAGGGGCAGGGGCAGCGAGGGGGCTGTGAGTGGAGACGAGAGGGGGAGGAGGAGGAGAGGACGGAGGGATGGGTACCTGGGAGATGGAGGTGGAGGGAGGTGGAAAGGGAGGAAGGAAGGATAGAAAAGAATCGTGTAGAATACAATGGTCTTTGGACAGTGAAAAAGCTTGGTTTCCAGTTCAGGAGTTTCTTAAATTGCGTATGAATATTGTAGTCATTGAATTATTGGGTATAAAATGAACTGCCCTGTCATCCCTCCCAACTAAGATGATCAAAGGAAACCATGCCAATATTAAAGTAAAATTACCAGTGTTGCAATAGAAGGAGAATAAGATGAGAGAAAGGGAGAGAGACAGAAGGAGAGAGAGAAGGGAAAGGGAAAGGGAGGACGGAAAGAGATAGAAGGAGAGACATAGAAAAGTGTGAAAGAGAGTCAGGGAGAGAGGAGTGAAAGAGACATGGAGAGAGAGAAAGGAGAGGGGGAAAGGGAGAGAGGGGGAGAAGGCAGAGAGAGCACAGTAAAAGAGAGAGGCAGAGGGAGCGCGAGGTAGAGAGAGACGTAAAGAGAAAGAGTGATAGGAGAGAGGGATCTATAGCCAGTGTGAGTAATTGATAGACTGAGGGCCGGCTGCAAGAGCAGTGGCCAGCACACAGCAGAGACGCTTCTCAGGGTTTTTCATGATGTGGCCGATCGATGACCAGCCCACCTCTCGGGAGATAGAGGAAGGAAAAATGAAAAGCAAAAAGGCCTCTTTTGTTGTGCATGCTCCGTCTGATGCCACAAGCCAGGGTCCCTGAGGCCGGCAGGAACGAGCCGTTGCAAAAGACTCAAAGAAACTTGTATTTTTTCCTTATCCCCCTATTTCAAGACTATCTTGAAAAGATCTCTCAAATATTTTGCTTGGGTTCCCTCCTTAAATTCTTCAGTTGGCCCTTTTGGATTTGTGACAGGATTCCAGCAGGTTCTTCCATATGCAGGCAACGGTGTGTCGAAGATATTCATGGCTTTCTGTGCCTGTTTGAACTGTACTGTAGTTCAGCTGCAGATAACCAGGGAACTCATTTATAAAGCTTGCGTACGCACAAAATGGGGCTGAAAATGTGTTTACGCCACTTTCCACGCAAAGGTTGTGATTTATTAAAAACAAACTTGACGGGAGAATGTGCGGTCCTCCACGCAAACTCTGACCCTCCCGTAGGCCTACGCACATGTTGAAAACAGTTGGAATTGGCGACGTAGATGACCGTACAGTAGTCAGACTGCAGAAAGTAAATGTGGGAAGAATGATTACTAGTAATATTTATATATTTTGTTTTCCTCACACATTTTTTCACTAAATGTCATCATTATCATGATGATTTAATCCAGCAGTATTATTTGAGCTTGTGCTGAGTGATGATTGTTCCATAAACACCTTGTTCAATCCAACTCAAATTTGAAATCAAATGTCAGCGCTGTCTCACCATCATATTGTCCACTACGGGAGTGCAGGAGGGGGAGATGCCCGACTGCATGGAATACAGGATAACATCACATATCCTACCTTTAGATAACTGCAGAACACAGTGTATAACTAAATATATGTTTTTAATACTGTGCATATGTCATCATATGTCAAAAACTGGAAATAGTCGTTAAACTCCCGCGCAATCGCTACACTCTACGTCCTTGTTAAGACTACTGTTCATAACAAAACGCTTATGTTTTCAAATTGTATCTCGACTCGGTTTATCACTGGCACAGTTGACGCCACTCGCACGGTAATCTGTGATTTATAAAGGGAACATTGCGTACAGGTGTGCGTACGCACGGTTTTATAAATCTGAATTTTTGTGTACACTTTTAGTACGAATCCTACGCACAGTTTTATAAATTAGACCAAATGGCATACGCACACAAAAATTCAGATTTATAAAACCGTGCGTACGCACACCTGTACGCAATGTTCCCTTTATAAATAACAGATTACCCACAAGTGTGCGTACGTGAATCAGCATTGTACCCCGTCCTGAACACGCCCATTTTTAACCATATATAGTCAATGCAAAGCACCTCATGAATGCTAATCTAGTATCTCATCATGACCCTGGCATACGATTGTTCTTTACGGTGAATCATAGCGCATGACAACTTCTCAGACACTGTTAGCCTATTGGTGGCGCCTGAAAACTCAGAAAATGTGGTGGCCGGTAGATCACCAATTAAAAAAAAACTGTGCCAGTGATACTGCGAGTCGAGATACAATTTGAAAACAAAAGCGTTTTGTTATGAACAGTAATCTATTAAAGTCTGGACTGATAACGAGGACGTAGAGTGTAGCGATTGCACGGGAGCTTGACGACTGTATTTCCAGTTTTTGACATATGAGGATATTTGCACAGTATTAAATAAATATATTTAGTTATACACTGTGTTCTGCAGTTATCTAAAGGTAGGATATGTGATGTTATCCTGTATTCCACGCAGTCGGGGAATCTCCCCCTCCTGAACTCCCGTAGTGGACAATCTGAGGGTGAGGAAACGCTAAATTTTTATTTAAAATTTGAGTTGGATTGTACAAGGTGTTTATGGAACAAGAATCACTCAGTACAAGCGCAAATAACACTGCTGGATGTAATCTTCATGATAATCATGAAATTGAATGAAAAAAACGTGTGTCAGGAAAACAAAATATATTAATAATACGAGTAATGTTCTTTCCACATTCAATTTCTGCAGTCTGACTACAGTACGGTCATCTGCGTCGCCAATTCCAACGGTTTTCAAAATGTGCGTAGGCCTACGGGAGGGTCAGAGTTTGCGTGGAGGACCGCACATTCTCCCTTCAAGTTTGTTTTTAATAAATCACAACCTTTGCGTGGAAAGTGGCGTACGCACATTTTCAGCCCCGTTTTGTGCGTACGCAAGCTTTATAAATGAGACCCCTGGTCTTTTGCATTACTACCAATACTCTGTCATCACTCACTACAGAATTGTAAAGGGGTGTTGACAATTAAGTGGTGTACATAATCGGTACTGGCTCTATTGAAGCCAGTTTAAAAATACAATATTTTGAGTCTCAAAGGGCTCAACAGAGCATGTTGTTCATAGTGAGAGTGGTGTCTTCTCCCTAATGAATCCCACAGGGAAACACTCAAGGCGTGTGCACGGTCTTGATTGATATCCAACAATAAAACAAACTACTTGCACTCTCTGGATTGGTTGTAAAGCACAGCACAAGTCTGTCCAGGGGGACTGGGGGCAGCAAAAAAAAGGTAATCTGCTTTAATAAAGTAGTGTAGATAGATATCAAGTTATCTGACCTCTGTTTTGTATGTCAGAATACTGTCATAATTTATTCTTGGTATCTGAAGCATGTATTTCCGTCCCAACGTGTTACTGTGAAAGGATTAAACAAAAGAGGGGAAGATAGCTTGGAATACGTTCTCCTTCGTTAACATTGGTGCACTTGTTTGTCAGCAACTTCACATAACCAACTTAGTCCAGAACGCATCGAGCCCCCTCCCGATGTTCTGTCTCATGAGCCAGCAGGGAACAACCAGTCACAAAGAAGCCATTACCGTGACAACGACACATTCTGAGGGGGGAGTGCTCCCGCTGGCTTCACAAACCATCCCTTTTTTCCACTCTTCTAAACGGGGAAGATAATGATGAGCTTTTTCCCTGCGGCACATTAAAAACAGGCCGTAGTGCCAGGCCACAGATGGCTGGTTGACGGTCTCTGAACTAGCGACTTGTCACACGCACTTGGGTGGAAGCAATAATGAGTAATGATTACAGCGACCCTGGAACCGTGGGTGTGGGGGGGCCTTGGAGGGACCCCTCTGTGAGGTGGACGAGGAAAATAATTTGTGATTACGCCCCGGTTTCTGCCATTATCTGAAGTGTGCCATTAGCAGAGCGAGGAAAACAAAACATGGAGGGGAAAAGCAGTCTTGGCAGGTAGAGGTCTGTCCTTGATGTTTCAAAGAATCCTCACAGGAATCTCTGGCAAGAGCCTCCAGAACCCTCCGTTCATTCAAACCAGAGCTGCCAGAGTCCTGATGAGAGTGCGAAAAGCATCGTTAGATCACCCCAGCCTCATCCTGGCATGTCTGCATAGCAGTCTCCCACAGGGTGGAACGCCAGAGAGCCTCCATCCACTACACCCCCAAAGGCCAAGCTCAGCTCCACGTCAGCAGAGCCAAGCTCAGCTCTGTATCAGCAGGGCCAAGCTCAGCTCCACGTCAGCAGGGCCAAGCTCAGCTCCGTATCAGCAGGGCCAAGCTCAGCTCCACGTCAGCAAGGCCAAGCTCAGCTCTGTATCAGCAGGGCCAAGCTCAGCTCCACGTCAGCAGAGCCAAGCTCAGCTCCACGTCAGCAGGGCCAAGCTCAGCTCTGTATCAGCAGGGCCAAGCTCAGCTCCACGTCAGCAGGGCCAAGCTCAGCTCCACGTCAGCAGGGCCAAGCTCAGCTCTGTATCAGCAGGGCCAAGCTCAGCTCCACGTCAGCAGGGCCAAGCTCAGCTCCACGTCAGCAGGGCCAAGCTCAGCTCCACGTCAGCAGGGCCAAGCTCAGCTCTGTATCAGCAGGGCCAAGCTCAGCTCCACGTCAGCAGAGCCAAGCTCAGCTCCACGTCAGCAGGGCCAAGCTCAGCTCTGTATCAGCAGGGCCAAGCTCAGCTCCACGTCAGCAGGGCCAAGCTCAGCTCCACGTCAGCAGGGCCAAGCTCAGCTCTGTATCAGCAGGGCCAAGCTCAGCTCCACGTCAGCAGGGCCAAGCTCAGCTCCACGTCAGCAGGGCCAAGCTCAGCTCCACGTCAGCAGGGCCAAGCTCAGCTCTGTATCAGCAGGGCCAAGCTCAGCTCCACGTCAGCAGGGCCAAGCTCAGCTCTGTATCAGCAGGGCCAAGCTCAGCTCCACATCAGCAGGGCCAAGCTCAGCTCCACGTCAGCAGGGCTAAGCTCAGCTCTGTATCAGCAGGGCCAAGCTCAGCTCCACGTCAGCAGGGCCAAGCTCAGCTCTGTATCAGCAGGGCCAAGCTCAGCTCCACGTCAGCAGGGCCAAGCTCAGCTCCACGTCAGCAGGGCCAAGCTCAGCTCCGTATCAGCAGGGCCAAGCTCAGCTCTGTATCAGCAGGGCCAAGCTCAGCTCCACGTCAGCAGGGCCAAGCTCAGCTCTGTATCAGCAGGACTCTACCAAACCTTGGACTGCATCCCCCGGCCCATGTAACTACACCATAGCCTGGACTTTCAGGACTGAATACACTCTCCTACAGGACATCATTCAGAAGTGGTACTGGAACAGTGATGAAGTCAGTGTAGCAGTAGGAGTACGACTATATAGCTAATATAGGTCATGTATACCTATATTAATATAAGTAACGTATACCTATATTAATATAACTAATGTATACCTATATTAATATAACTAATGTATACCTATATTAATATTGGAAATTTGCTTTATGATGACATTAAGGAAGCACACAAAGACAATGTTTTACAAAACAACGTTAATTGCACATCCATTACGAATGAAACAGCAGTGATTTGCCCCTCCTACTACACTAAAACATTACGCTCATAATAGCAACGCATAATAAATATGAAAAGACACCTGTGTTCCTATTGCTAGGCTGCTAGTTTCCTGGGCTTCTGTTGAGATATTCTCTAAACCAAAAGACAGCCAGTGGCACAACTGGAGACTAAGGCAACACATGAGAAGGAAGCTGGATGCAAGGGGACCCTAATATCTTGACCTCAGGGTTACACAAACCGGGATGCTGCCAGATTACCCGTGAAGCTGAAGGGGAGGTTTCTCCCTGAGGCGTCAGACGAGGTCTCTCCAAGGTCTGTTTCTCCAGGGGGGAGGAAAGTCAAACAGAAATACCACACACTTCTACAGAAACACCACACACTTCTACAGACTCCAAAGACAAAGACGACCGTTTGTACATGACTGCTCCTTGGGTGAGGTCTCTGGTGTGTTACCTGATGCAGGGTAGTGTGGTGTCTGGTGTGTTACCTGATGCAGGGTAGTGTGGTGTCTGGTGTGTTACCTGATGCAGGGTAGTGTGGTGTCTGGTGTGTTACCTGATGCAGGGTAGTGTGGTGTCTGGTGTGTTACCTGATGCAGGGTAGTGTGGTGTCTGGTGTGTTACCTGATGCAGGGTAGTGTGGTGTCTGGTGTGTTACCTGATGCAGGGTAGTGTGGTGTCTGGTGTGTTACCTGATGCAGGGTAGTGTGGTGTCTGGTGTGTTACCTGATGCAGGGTAGTGTGGTGTCTGGTGTGTTACCTGATGCAGGGTAGTGTGGTGTTGTTCATACAAAGGCTCGCCACTCTTGACCATGTGAACACGATTGGTTAATATTGGAGCGTAAATGACATCAGAACCCCCTACGTATCACTCGTCTTTATTGAATGGAAATATATCAAATGTATTGAGCAAACATTGAACATCTGGTCAGTTTTTGTCAGATGTTCATTGAACAGCTTTAATGTGTGGTTGTGTGTGTGTGTGGGTGTATGTTCTTGAATGTATGTGTATGTTATTGTGTGTGTTTGCACGTGTGTGCGTGTTCCAATGCCAATGATGACTAATAATAGGTGACGTGCCTGCTATGTGGAAACACTCAACCAGACAACACTGCAACGTTCAGCCAGTCAGCTTCCTTCAGTGGTTCCTGATATTTCTGGATTTTCAATTAGATGGAATACAATGCAATGTCTTTGTTTCCAAAATTCAATGTAATTGCTAGAAATATATATTCATATATATCAGGGGTCGGGAACCTTTTTGACTAAGAGAGCCATGAAAGCAAAACATTTGGAAATGTATTTCAGTGAGAGCCATATAATATATTTTAAAAGTGAATTCAACTAAATGTCAGTATAATAAGCCTCTGAATTTATTCTTTTAAATAATGTTGTTATAACACTCACCATTAATGCGACTTCTGGTGCTGCATGGATTTGCTGATGTCTTTGTTGTCGGGTTGGTACTTGGTGAGGTTAAGCTTCATGCAAGCGTTGAGGCTTTCATCCGTTAAACGTGATCGTAGGTTGGACTTGATGTTTTTAAGATGTGAGAATGACTGCTCACATGCATACGTAGATCCAAACATGGTCACTACAGCAATACTCACACGCTGCAGTGTGTGGTATGTGACAGGAAGCGCGTTCCAAGTTTTGAGAATCAGCTGGTCTTCGGGTTGGAGTTTTTTCATTTCTGTCCACATGTGCTTGCTCGCCAACTCCGCTTTCTGTCGTGTGATTCTTTCCAAATCTTCATTCAGTGACTTGAACTTATTCACCCACATGTCTGAGGCCTTCAGGTCAGCCACTTCTGCTTCAAAATCTCTGACGGAGACACCAGCTCTTGGCACGCTTTCTTTCTGCTGTCTCCCGCAGGGTATTTTGATGCAAAGGTAGCGTGGCGCGTGTCGAAGTGCCGCTTTACATTCGACCGTTTCAACGATGTAATTTTGTCATTGCAAATTAGACACACCGCAGAACCCGCTCTCTCCACAAAGGCGAATTCTTCGGTCCATTCGTCCTGAAATGTACGATACTCGTCGTCTTTTTTTCTTTTCGCCATCTTCTTCGTCGAAGGGTTAGCATTGAGCTAATGACCGAGGCAAACGTAGGCCAGTATCATCCAATTAAAATAATGGACAATTGCTCCTGCAGCCCTGAACAGGACATGCGCAGTGAAAAATCGATGGATGGATTAAAACAAGTGAGAATATTTCGTTTTATCTGCGAGCCATATGCAATCATCAAAAGAGCCACATCTGGCTCGCGAGCCATAGGTTCCCGACCCCTGATATATATAGATAGATACTATCGAAACTGCTAGATCAGCCCTCAGGACCATGTCTCAGGAGAAATGCTCACTTGTCCATCTGTGGCTTAGACACAAACTATAAACTATTATTGGAGCTTACAGCTGTACAAGCTACAATAACACCAACACCTAAGGCAGGAGAAAGAAACGGGCTCTGAGTCGTATCTGGGGGTCATTTGGACCCTCCGCACTGAACGCTCCCAGTGTCTGTCTGTGGGAAGGGTTGGAGTTAAGAGTTAGCAGGAACTGTAGGAATACCAGGGGTGACAAAAATACCTCTTTGTCAATGTATTGGCCCGAAATGATGGCTTAGGCATTTTTGTTACATGAATGAATCGATGATAGAGACAGCATTTCGAACGAAAGTACAACTGTCATGTTTTGTCTCAAGAGAGAAACAGAAGACTGAAGGCTGATTGTCGATGAATCCCAAATGCAGGAGAAACAAAACATCAAAACGAGAGACTAAATTACTGTAAAATAACTTGTTCTCGCCTCAGAAGGGTTTTATGTACACACACCTGCGATGCATACGTTAAAGTTTAAAATAATTGAAAACTCAAAGCTTTTGAGCAATGCTACCTCGAGCACAGCAGTCAGAAATGGAGAAGGACTACCAACACAGGAGCAGAGAATCACAGAGAGAACCAAGGGGAGCGAAGCTCCATTAAAACACCAGGAAATGGAGAGGAATAACAGCAAAAGATGTAAAACGACACCTGCAGCCCGACACCTGTCACAGGCATTTAAATAATTTACTGAACGTTATCGGGACGGCTTTGAAAGCGCGGGAGATCCTGTGATAGCGTCTCCCCCCTCTCTCTCTGACTGGTGCCTGGGCGAACAAGACGTTTGCACCTCATGCGTGTACCTGTGCCGGCAGCCTGGATGAATAATAGATGTGTGCCTCAGAGAGTCAGGGCTGGATGAGAGGGGGGATTAGCCATGGGAGAGTGATGTCAGGGTTGATGGAGAGGATGGAGAGATCATGGAGGGACAGAGGGAGATGCAGGCTCTACTACAGGGGTCTCGAACCCTGTTCCTGGAGAGCAACCTTCCTGTAGGATTTCACTTAGCTGATTGATGTGTGGAATCAGGTTAGTTAAAACTGCGGTTGGAGTACAGGAAGGTATCTGTCCAGGACCAGGGTTGGAGACCCCTGCTGTGATAGGTAGGTGGAGGAGGTGGTGAGGAGGAGGTGGAGTAGGAGTCACAGATGCTGGAGCTTTGGCAGAGGCACTCAGAAACAAGTGTGAATTAAACCTCTGACACATATTTTCGTCAAATCACTGCCTACTTTTCCTCAGCGAGAGCGGAACTGACGGGACGCAAAAAAACAGGAAAGAAGTGAGGAAAGAAGGCTCTGCAACGCCAGGATCTCTCCCGGCTTACCGTCAGCACAATCACTTAGTTCATTTGTAAACACCCTTTTTTTAATAGCATTAATTAGGCAAGCTGGTCAACGGGCGGCGTCATAGCAACGCCATTAAAAACAAACAGAATTAGCGGCCCGTGAAGCTGGCGAGGGGGCTCGTTAGATTAACGGGAAGGAGCTGAGCTCCCCTAACGCGCGTGCAGCTGATGAACTCAGGGGAGAGGGCTCCGCTCGCCAGGCCCAGTCAATCAGCCCTGTCTGTTTGCCAAGGCAGCGACGCGGCACACCGCTAATGCCCCGATCACTAGCCGAGCGTGTGCACATCTCTCTCAGCGCGGGCACGGATCCTGCCCGGTGCCGCGTCTGGCTGAGCAGGCAGACTGGAGGAGCTGTGGATGGAGAACTGCAGGACGAGTGTGTGGAAAGGGACGGTTAGCATGTATTTTGGAGTGGGATGAACACCTAGATGTGCTGTAGGTGATCTATCACTTTCTCCCTCATCCTCTCTCTCGCACACACACACACCTCTGCAGGGGATGTTCAGTGCTACCACTGAAACATACATTTAAAAAAAAAATTAAAAGAGTTTTATACCTGTCTGGATGTGATAGATTAATACTGCAACACAAAAACACATGCTTTCTGACTGACGAGGTTGACTCCAAGTACACAGGCTACAAAGTGAACCCTAAACACAGTCACCCGCATGATACCATCACACTGCCTGTCACACCAACCAGGGCAAACACTTTGGATCATTCTAACATCATTATCCACCACGGCTTAGATGTTGCTGATGCAATACATCGAAAGAGGCGTCCAAAAGGTATTGGTGGCTGTCAGTTAGAGTGATGCACATACGTAACGCCACCATAAGGGTGTACTTCCCACTTCCATGCTGTCGTGAGGCCAACTGTGTGTGTGTGGGTGTGTATCTGCCCAGTATGCATGTGTGTGTGTGATATGGGCCCTCTTTAGGGATCATAGTGGGATTGGAGTGGGTGTTGGAAAGTGCCGTAATTAAAAGGTGTGTATTCCAGATTGATGACAGATTGCATCAGTAGCAGATTTAGTGTTGCCATCGCTGGAGCTGTGAAAGGTTTTTGCAGCTCTGAGATGGGAAAAAAACATTGTGTCAAAGGTAAAATGCAGGGTCACCCAAATGGAAAGCTCTGTATTGATTCTGTATTCCCTGCAATTGAATTCAAGAATGATTCGGTACATCCAGAGATTAGGCAGAAGTTTGAGGGAGAATTCTTTGAGAAGTTGGAGGTGTCACAGCTGTCAGTGTATCTCTTGTCAGCGCTGTTTGCCTCACCTGCTCCTTACCTGTGTCGATGCCGAGTCCTCTGACAGCTTCAGGAAAACGTGACCCCTCCAGGTAAACACCACTATGCCCAGATCTACCCCCTGAGACACCATCTGTTTGATGGAGCGGGTAGGCAGTGTGTAAATAAGTACATTTGACTTAGAAAGTGCCTTTCAAAACCAAGGTTACAAGGTGCGTACGTAAAATACAGCATCATTGTCGTGAATCACAATACAAAACTGTAAAAACATATTACAGGAGAAAGCAATTATGGAACAATAGTTTTCAATTGTGTCTTCAAACTGTCCATTGACTGTGTTTCTGATGTAAACATCAACATTCCCTTAGAAGGGAGTGGGGAGCCATGTTGATGCACAGTAGATGTGTGGAGAATGAGGAGAGTTAAAACACTCCCACACACACACATTGGTACCTTGGCTAATGCACACATTGAGGCACACATACACACCTCAGACAACAACTTTATCTGAATGTTTGTGCAATCTAGAATTGGCTGTTATCAGCACAGAAACGTAATCTTTAACCGTCTTTGTGTTATTATGAGATGTGTCTCCATGACAACCTCAACGCATTTAAACAAGAGAACAATGCTGCTGAATGCCAATAAGGGACGAGATGGAAAATAACAAAATCAAGAAATCCCATGGCTTGTTCACTACCCGCCAATAGACATCACAGACTTCCCTATTCCAACATCAGGGTCTCAGGTTTTCAGTCAAACAAACAGAAAACCACTTTGATTTCTGTTTGAAGGAAACAGAGACCCTTCATCCATGCATGGTTTTGATTCACACTTTCAATTATCAAAATCTAATAGCTGCTAAGATCATTTAAAAGAGCTCCATGCTCGCAGCTATGCCACTAAAAGGACTCTCAGATCTTTTAACATTTATGCAAAGCACAAAAGAATGTGCCATTAGAGATTTGGCTATAATATGGTAATCGATGCAAATACGACAACCGCTTCAGGAATTCGAGGAAGAAATAAAGATTAAAGTCATGAAGACCAAAGTGTGGCTTAACGAAAAGGCTGTGAACCTGTCAATCAGCCCCATGTTCTCATCTTGCACCTATCCATTAACAGGAAGAAAGATCTCGTTCTTGCTTTCTACAAGTATTGAAGAGGGAAAAACTATCTTAATAAAAAGTTGTGGTGTTATGACACTGTGGTCAGGTTTCTAGTCTGGTACATCTTCACTCCAAAACTAGGATTGGTTGTGTCTGCTGTAACTGTTATCAAATCACACACAGAAATCGATGGATATACATATGGTGGTCTTGAAAGCCAAATGCAGTACGGTATATTCTTATCTTAGGCAGGGGAGGCCAAAGAAAAGGTCCCTGATCTCAGAATGCAAAATCTCCTTAATGCTGCCTTGTCTTCTGTTTAGACTCTAATCATTTTTGGCAAGGCTGAGAACACATATTGGAGAAGGCTTTTTGGCTCTCTCGTCTTGGATGCTGAAAATGAGAAAAAAGGGTCTTATTAAATTCACTGGCAGTGTGAGAGACATAGAAGACTCGCCTGTATTAATATTGTTGGTTTCTAATCCTGTTAATGAAAAATGTTCTTTTTCACAGCCCATGGCATTGGGAGTGTGAACGTCCAGGGTGGGCTGAGTGGTGGGAACACATTTGGAGACGTTCCCTTAAAAACAAAGAATGTTGCAATCAATTGGAAATATGATTTTCTGCAGGCACAGGCAATGTATGCGAATACATTTGCAAACTCAAGTTTAACCAGATGGTTTTCGAGTTGACAGAAATAGTGTGCCTTCATGGAAAACATGTAAATTGCATATTGTCTCTAAGCGGTTTATATTCTCATATAGTGGAGCATTGCATCAATGTGTCTCAGATCTGATCTGAGTGTTATGTATTTACTCTCAAATGCAATCACATGACTTAAAGATGCTGGCTATGAGACTACATCTGGGAATATGACATTGTGATTTATTATCTATGTTGTTTGAGTCTTTAGCCTACATGTAGTCAACATGTAGCCAACATGTAGGCTACAGTATAAAAAAGCAACAACAAAAAACAATAAAAGACAGACATACACAGAAGTACAAAGGACATGAAAAAAATGCATTCACACAGGAGACGGTAGGACCCTAATGATTGCAGACTAATTAGTTTGAAAAAGACATGTTGAATCTTGATTTTTTTTCTCCACTAGTTTGTTAGACTGAATCCAGTGCTGTAATGGTAGACCACCCAACCTTCACACACAAACACTCCATCCATTAGCAGGTTACGGCTTCTCTTTCATTCGTTCCAATAAAAAGGGGCCTTTGATAAAGACATAAAAGGGGGAAAGGGGGAAGGGAGGAGAGAAAGAGAAGAGTGATGGGGGAATATTGCTCTTTTCCTCAGCATGTGATATGATCAGAGTTGAAGCTGAATGTGGTTATTGCTTTGTGGAATATTACTAGAGCGCTGAATTGGATTGGGTCAAACCTTGGCTACCATAGACAAGAGGAGATAAGACCTGGAGGAAAGCAGCTTTGGATCGATCTCTCCCGACAAAAGAGGACAACATAAATATAAACAGATTATGACTCAGGGAAACAGCTTCATCTCCTATCAAAGGTCCTTATCGGGTCACCATGGAGAAGCAAGACTGTGTCATGTCACCCACACCAGACAAACAATACTTTTCACAGTCCATAGTGTCTACAATGGTCCACATTAGGATCGGGAGGGGAATCTAAGCATCCTGGCACAAGGAGAGAGAAGGCTGTCTTTCTTAAAGGAAGAGTCGTTATCTGTGTGTCTAACTGCTGCACGGGCCCGGGAAATCCTTTCAGACTGACTCCTCTGAAAAGGAGGACAGTGAAGTTCTCCTGGCTGACAAACGGCATCCAGTACAGCAGTGTACGCTCTGTAATCTTAGGAGTGGTTAGGGAGCTAAGTGATATGGGAGATAAAAACAATCTGCTTGGTAGGAGAAGGATGGCTGTTCTTTGCCTGAGAGGTGAAACAGCCTTTTGTGTGAACTGAAACAGAGCCTCCCAGTCCTGATACAGATACTACAGTGTTGACAAGCCTCCCGACTGAATTGTTGTTTCCAGTGACCCTTAAGTGAGAACAGATTCACACATAAGCAACGTGTGACACACTGTTGTTAAATTAGTTAAGTTATTCTTGAGGGCCATGGAGAGCAAAGTATATCATGTATGGAGGAAATTAAATAACCCTAACGTTTTCCAGGGCAAGGTTGTCACGTTTTGTCTTCGTAAGCATATTTCTTTGATTAGCAATCAAATAGCGTTAATAGCGTTTTAATAGCGTTCTCAGCACTATTAGCTACGCAGAGATGAAACCTTGGTGGGACTGAGCACACTGCATGAGCACCAAGGCCAATGAACCACCATGTGACTCCTGGGCACCTCACACACACAGTTTCAACTCCAACATGGACGAGACATGACAATACAGTGAATTTATATTCAGTGTAGCTGGAAGCGTGTGCACTGCCAATTCTGTTCTGCATAGCATATATCTGCCTGTACTGCAGTGAATTAGCCTGGAGTTAGCAGAGCACACTGTCTCTACCCAACATGAAACACTAATTCCCATCAGGCAGGGGAACTAAACGCGCTTGTGATTTCCACAGGAAGCACTCATCACTCTGCCAGCAGTTGAAGTTTATCAGGTTTGTGATCGTTACAAAACTGGAGAATAAAAAAGCACAAAACATGAATTCCTCATGGTTAATGCCGCTTTCTACATTCTCGTGTCTGGGATGAAAGCACTAGTAGGTTGTTGTTCTTCCCGACAAGCATTCTCCTTCCTCTTCTCTCTTAAACTGCCTTTCTCCACAAACCTTCAACCATACAGTCGAATCTCTGGTAGCTGGTTGATAGAAGCTTGGAGGAATGAGAATCCTGGAGCTTCAGAGAGAATGTCTGAGAGAACGTTCAGGACGCTACATGTTTAAAGGTTGCCGCGGAGATCAGATCCCGGCTAGACTAGGATGTTTCTCTCTCGTTAGCTGGAATGTCTTGCGGAGGAATTGGCGTCAGCTCTGTGGAGTGGAGTATTGAGTGATTTTCTGACAAAGCGCAGGCTGAGGTGGTGAGGATGTCTGTGAGGCCGGATGTAGGCTACAGAACACCAATTACTCAGACTCATGCAGGGGGTTAAGATGAACTCATCGATTTATCAGGCTTATACCTGTTACTATACCTGATCCAAAATAGCTTGAGGTTAGGATACCATCGGCGCAAAAACGTATATATTTATGGTAAGGATGGTATAAAATGAAATGAATGTCTACTCAGTCAGAGTCAGAGTCAGAGTCGGAGTCAGATGGCTGAGCGGTGAGGGAGTCGGGCTAGTAATCAGAAGGTTGCTGGATCGAATCCCCATCATGCCAAATGACGTTGTGTCCTTGGGCAAGGCACTTCACCCTACGTGCCTCGGGGGGTGTGTCCCTGTACTTACTGTAAGTCGCTCTGGATAAGAGCGTCTGCTAAATGACTAAATGTAAATGTAAATGTACTCTGGTGCTTCTGTTGAGGGAGGAGGAAGCTCACACACACACCGCGTGTGTGACATGCCGTCACCGTGACAACCCTCCTACCTCTTCTCTCACCAAGCTCCACAGCAACGCTTCTAGGGAACAGGCTGGTCCCACCTCAACGCCTCCTTCAGTTTACACAACAAACATTTCAGGAGGGAAAAAAAGTGATGTTTTATCCACAACTTAGCAAGCTGAGGAGAACTGTTTCAAATGCTCCAGCTGAGGTACAACACGTGATGGTGTGTATCACTTCAGTAGAGCAGCAGTGTTGCACACACAATGAGACAGGCTGGTGTGATGTCATGAGCAGCACAGTCAGACTCAGGGAATCCCACATGGTGCAGTGACCATGAGAACACGCTTTGAGCTCAAAGGTCTTTTTCTTGTGCAGTGTGATGGCTCCATGGTCTATTAATGGATTTGCTTTATTTTTATATTTTTGTTTCTGGTCACAGGGAGACAAAGAATTTACCATTATTAATACCATTATTATTAATGGGTTCAGCAACGGTCACACCCCAAACTATGACCGCATCATGTTGCCATGGTAATCCACCATAATTACTGGAAATTAGAAGGCATGGACTATAAAACTATTATGTCTTTATTTATATAATTTGTATGTGTTTTCCCGTCCTGGACTAAATGCCTACCGTGACGTGTCATCATGAGTGTCATCTTAAAGCCGCCTCAGACAGTTTTACCGTATGAATGGTTGCTGTCAATAGTTTTTAGACGGAGAGAGGGACACACAATATGTACTGTTAAATCATCTGGAAAACAAACAACGCCGTCCAATGCACTCGGCCACCATTTGGGTTTTTTTCAACAGACTAAAAAACCACTATACTGGACCTGTGTTTGTGTGCACACAATTAGTGGTTGACAGCGTGAATATGTCACATTAGTGGGTGACAACACACTGCAAATGAAAGAGAATTCGATTGGCGCTCTTTTCACCTCAGTTAGCAGCCTCTGGCCTGAAGACTTGTTGTTTGGGAGCCAGTTTTTCGCCCTCCTTGGATGACAGACCTGCCATGCTGACATTTAACACCAGAGATATTGATCCACATCAGCCACATGAAGCGGATTTCTGGTCCTTGGGGAAAGTTTTGAGAAGAAGTGCTACGTTACAGAACTGCACAGCGGCTGTCTTTAAAATGCTAATGTTTGTATTTCGCCAGCTGATCGTGCGTACAGAATCAACTCTGTGTATCCGTTGCTAATTGCTAGCGAACCATTTCAGTCAGGAAGGCGGAACTTGAAACTGGACACGGTGTCACTTCTGAAACAAAGTGCACAGAGACAAATTTGATGACTCGAACTCTAATCCGTGGTGATGTACTAGACAAAGTGCTATTCAGACAGTAAAATGTGCTTGCGAAGCCGCTCTGTACGGTACGTCTGAAAATGCCACCAAAGCAGCGAGGCTCTACTTTCACATTAAATGTCAGAGTGGTTATTGCTTTTGTACACAAATGTAACCTGGTTTCAACCCTCTGATTAATGAGCCCTGCTTTTTTTCCTGGTCGGGATTTTCTTGTATCCCCAGCAGGACTTTTGCACCAGCCAACGACAAACAGCATGGTGAGAGAGATCTGGCCTGGTTTGGGCGTTTTTAGTTTTTCTTAAAGTGCCTGATGTAGTCAACAACCCCAGTTCAAAGGCAGCTAGAGTAGGTGTCTCCTTAGAGGTCGTGCGGGGTGACGGGGGAGAAAAATGGCCTCTCGTCCTGGTGGGGCGGCAAAATGTGAACAGAAAACCAAAAGTGCACGCAGGGATATGAAATATGATCAGTTCTGTTGATTGCGCTTATTTGGGTCTCCTAGCGTTTCAGCACCGTCAGCTGTTACTTTCTTCAAGGGGGATTTGATGACTGGGAATAAAGTCCACCTGCTAAATAAAGCAACTCCCTCCTCCTCTTCCCTCCACAACCCCTTCACCCCTCCCCCTCTTCCCTCCACAACCCCTTCACCCCTCCCCCTCTTCCCTCCACAACCCCTTCACCCCTCCCTCCCCCTAATTTAGCATACTTTAAAGGTTATGAGCTCATTTCAGAAGTGAGGGGGAAGAAAAAAAAAAAGTCCTTTCACAAATAGGCATGCAGTCACCTGTGTGACCTCAATAACATGACATGGGTGCTGCAGCAGGAACCAGCCAGCACAGGACTTTCTACTGTACTCATTATTAGATTAGCAATGCCCGCTCTTCATTCTAAGGGTAATCAACCCCACAAAAACGGTTTGCTATTATTGTAGGAACGCTAATGTGTTGCTTTAATGAACATACCAATCACATTTTTATCAGAAGATTAATAAGCATCATGGTAATTACATCTCACATGGAACAAAAGTGTATTTCTCATTATCGCAAAATTAATTCACACTAATCACAAATGTAAAGTGTGAAAAAAACTTTATTTCAAAGTTTCCATTTCAAAGCAGCACAGATTGATGCCGAAGCTTATTAAACCCTGCCAGATAGATTCTCTTCCAACAGTATCTCTGCACCAGTGAATTCTCAATATCTCGGATTTGCTCAAAGTTTATATTATAAACAGTCTACAGTATATTTTGTGGGGTTGTCAACCATTAGTTATTGTGAAATCAAACCCTGTATAGTTTAGTGCAATCAATCATATAAGGAGAACTGGAGCAACATCCCTTAAATATATCCCTTACTCAGGGTTGAGCCTCCTTGTATTAACATGCTGCGTCTCACGCTGGACTCCTTATCTGTCTCTCATCTATTCATGGCTCCGTAAATCTGTTCTTCCTCTCAATTCCCTCCTCTTCACAAGACCTTGCACACATTATTGTGACGCGTTAACTACTTTGAAAGCTGCGTAATGTGTGAAATTGTTGGTCAGCCAGATTTTTTATTAAGCGATGAATAATGCAGTGTAACATAATATTGTCATAATATTGCATTCTTCACTGTTGAAGTACTGAAGGCACCTGAGGTAAAAGCCAAAGTTGAAGTACTCTGGATGTTCGGGGTGGGTTGCTTTCCACTAAATTTGCAGTTTCACATGAAAGTACAAAATTGCGTATGGGTGGGATGCGTCGGTCATTCAGCGGAGAGGCTGGGAGGAGAGAGAGAGAGAAGGTTCGAGGACGGGAGGGAAGGAGGGAGGGCAGCTGTCAGCAGAGGTATAGTGAGTAGCCAGAGTGCAATTTAATGATTAGCCCGTTGATTCGGTGTAAGCAGAAAGAAAAGTTGCTGATCCTAACCTCTGTGCGGGGCTGCTTGAGATGTATTTATGCTCCCCTCCAGTCCTCAGGGAAGGCTGGCAGCCACATGTGGCACACAGTCAGTGAGGTAACAAACAGATGAATGCAGAAATACCGCTCCACCATCACATTAAATGTGCAGCACTCCCTTATTGACTCTTCTCCTATGGGATAGACCAGCAAGGCGACTCATAGGGGAAGACCTGTCGGCTGTCTGGAATATCAACTGCGTGTGCTTACTGTCTTTGATCAGACTGAAACCTTAAGAAAGTTTGTAAACAGTGAGCTACTTTCAGAGTGTGGCTCCATGCTGTGTGTATTACCGGTGGGGCTAAAAACTGTAATTTTGCACTTAAATGTCATAAAAGCAGTTTTTGTGAGGGTTAGAAATGTTACTTGTCTTTTGTAAATATTGAACTTGTGCAGTATGGGTCAAGGTTTGGCCAAACTCCAACAGTGTTATCTCAAGAGAAAGGTAATGCTTTGCTGGGAACAACTTTAAGACCATTTTATTCAAAGCACATTCTTATGCCACCCACCTCTACACCCAGCGTAGAGGATTCAGCCAGTTTGTGCATTACATCAGCAATGCATGTGTTTTACCATCAAATAGTGCAGACTTAAACAACTCTGGAACAATCATGTTTTTACATTCCGAGTACAGTCAAGATGTTTGTACATTTAGACTACAGTATATGAAAGTTAAAATATCCGTAACGGTTCCATTTCTGTTACAGAAGTGTTTACAAATTATATGAATGTTGTTCATGTTCATTGTTTCATTGCTTTTGCGAAGGCCTGGGGCAGCAGGGTGGTGATGGGGTCCTCAGAGATGTTTTCATAACTCGAGAAACAAAGACATCTGACTCAACTGTCAGACACCAAACAACTAAGATGTTTCTGAAACATCCTTGTTTTATCCTGCTTGGTTTTGCTTATCCCTCTAAAACCACCAATGACCCATTAAAAGTTGCAACCACACTGCTCACTTTTTGATGGATCTCCCTGTGCTGCTCAGTTCCATCTTTCAGCCATTCTTCCTACTGGTCCTCAGAGTCATTCAACAGATTGATCTTCCTGTAAACGAAACTCATCCTCCATGGCAACCCTCTCCAAAACAAGCTGAAGAATGCAAGATGAGTTTCTAAACAAGAACACCAGAGGTTACCCTTAGTGTTTAGCAAAACATTTATCCCCAAATTCTAATTCTTAATGGATTAATCATTTTGTTTTGTCTTAATGTTTTGATCATTCTTCACTTAATAGTATTGTTATCATAAAAAGTTATGGGATTACCAATGTACCAGAGACACATTTTTCAGGCACAAGACTACCCAAACGACCGTTGTTGGTTGTCTAATGGGAAAGCTAACATCAAGCAGACAAAGCCTCCTTTTATCCGGGGTATATTCTACGCCGTCGGGATCAGCTGCAGTTTGGAAGCTTCTGGAAAAGGCGTACTTTGCTCCGTGCCAGGAGGCCCTGGCTTTCATCTTTTCCCCGTGAACTTATTGAAGGGCCCACTGTTGTGGAGAGCGCCATGGAATCAAAGCTAATAACACAGGCACCTTCGTAGAGGTAGAGGCAAAGTAATTGAAAAGTTAGTCTTGTTTTCTCTAAAAGTTGGTAGATACGATATATATATACGGTATTCTATAAGTCCCCATTTCCCTGTTCTGTGCCTTGTATACTACAGTGAATATAACCAGTGGGAATTTCCCCTCTTTTTTCTTCATCTATAATAAGAATGATTAAGAAGCTTGTTAAACAGTTTTATGTCTGATATGTCCCTTATCCGTGAGCACAGAATATCATGTTATTTACACATTTGTTGGTTTTCTTCAACAAATATACAGCTACACCAAGGTTGTTAGGTACAAAGAAGACTTTCATTCTACAACACCAGTCATGTTATTTGCAAACTCAAACAATTACCTGGAAAAGGAAACATTCTGTAGTGGAGGGCTACAACCAGACACCTCATCAAGCCTGGATGTGAGGGCCTCTCCTCCAGCCCCAAGCCTGGATGTGAGGGCCGCACCTCCAGCCCCAAGCCTGGATGTGAGGGCCTCTCCTCCAGCCCCAAGCCTGGATGTGAGGGCCTCTCCTCCAGCCCCAAGCCTGGATGTGAGGGCCGCACCTCCAGCCCCAAGCCTGGATGTGAGGGCCGCACCTCCAGCCCCAAGCCTGGATGTGAGGGCCTCTCCTCCAGCCCCAAGCCTGGATGTGAGGGCCGCACCTCCAGCCCCAAGCCTGGATGTGAGGGCCTCTCCTCCAGCCCCAAGCCTGGATGTGAGGGCCGCACCTCCAGCCCCAAGCCTGGATGTGAGGGCCTCTCCTCCAGCCCCAAGCCTGGATGTGAGGGCCGCACCTCCAGCCCCAAGCAGGTAGTTCTCCTCAGGGTCTGCAGCAACTTAATCATGTCTGCTGGGGAGCTGCTGAGGGCGAACATTCGAGGTCAAAGATTTCCAGCATGCGCAGCCATGTGGGTAAAGCTGTGGGGTTAACTTACGTTTAGGGAGCACTTCAGAGTCACACGGTGATACACGGAAGGCTGAAGAAACACACTCCCCTACTGACAGACTAGTCGTTCCCTGCTTGATGTTAATCCCCTGAAAGCTGTTTTCTACAGAGGATTAACGCCAGTGAGAAGAAGGCTTAGTGAACTCTGCTAAGTGAAGATGAGAAATCTAACACAGGTGTGTCAGGACTGAAACACATGGCATTTCTTTCATCATCACACGCAGTGTTGTTTCTCATATCGCCCAATGGTGCGTCTCAAGGTTACAGAAAGCAAATCCAGGTCACTGCTGACATCAACAGTTCTTGCAAAATCCCTTCAAACCAAGCTGCATGCTCCAGAAACTCAGCCTGATATTGTTCTAACCGCTATACGACACCTTCCATCGACTTAAGCATTCACATGCAACAATGAATGACTCCCTGCAACTCTTAATTTCGCGCTCGTAGTCTTTTCTGATGACGTTTCACTCTTGAAACCCAAACAACTAATACAGCACAGAACACAAATAACCCTCCTTGTGTGTTGCCCTTGTTCTGGCGCTTTTTCTGTTGTGCTGAGTTTATTTTTCGCTTCGCAGCTGGTGTTGGGGAGCGTGTTGCGTGTCTCGCGGGAGACAAACAGAGCGTGCTGCTGTAATGCATGGCTGTGCTCACCTGTTAGACATGGGAGATGCATGGCCCCCATCGCTGGGGCTTCAAGACGAATGAGGGGCGCAAATAAGCATCATCGGCTGTACTAAAGGTGACCCAGCTATGCTCTGCCTTCAGGCGCCCTGCTAACTAGGAACAACCGGGGACTCACTGGTCAGATTTTCAGGTCACGGCTACAGTTGGTGCCCATGTGTGGGCTGGTTTGAATGACTGTCTGACAGCTTGATATCCTGACAGCAGTTGCTTGCAGGGCATCAGGGAAGCAGTAAAGAGAATGGATGGTTATGTGAATCAGGGTATGTAAGGGAAAAGGAGTGTTGCCTGTCATGGTATATCTGCATTCTGCTGTGAGATCATTGTAATTCCAACAACTCGTCAATTGTTAACTACCTTTCAACTGTCAATGTAACTGCTGAGTCATCCATCAATAGCACCACCGACATCGACAAGCCCGGCCCTTGATGGACCAAGAGCGCAGCAGGTGACTAATCCACACTTCCACACCTGATACCTGGGAAGAGGTGAGGTAAGAGAGATGGAATGTGAGAGAGAGAGGGATTGAGAGAGAGGGATTAGGGAACCAGGGTAGGGAGGGATGGGGGAACAAACTCCTTGCTCAGGTGCTGCCCCAGGGTGAGTAGAGGGAGGGCTCTTACTAGCTACTGAGCTGTTTAATTAGGAGTCTTGCTGCTTGTTAATGAGGATGCTAACGAGGACAGCCCCACACAACAGACCCCGGACCACTGAGCCTGCTGCTCACTAATGGTGGAAAAGCCTGTCACCAGCGAGGGCTGCGGCTGGACACGACACCCTCTGCGCTCGCTCTGTGGGGGGCAAGCCAGGGACTCCATGGGGGGGAGGTGGGTTTGGGAAGCTCCCGTGGGTAGATTCACCACTGTGCCTGCGCTAATTGCAAAGTTAAGAAATGGCAGCGATCTATAATTCTCAGCACTTTTACTTTTATTGATGGTGGTGGTATTGATCGTATGTGTTGTTTATTTGCTTGCATTGGCTAACGCCTAACTGTAAGAGTCCCCAATGGTAAGGTTTTCATGGAGAGAAGAGTCAATATTGTAAAGACTGTTCGGGTTGTGGCCTTTGGCTGGTCTGCATATTCTGCAACTTAGGGATCTATAGAACAGAATGTTTTCAGTTAACACTGGGATTCCTAAGTGTAAGGCCAGCACAATACACCACCTCCAAACAGTGATTCCTCTGTTACAAGAATGTGTTCATTTCAACGCGTAGGTTTACTCCAACAAAAACCAGCAGCACAACAAGAACGATCCAGCCTTGCTCAGACTAATCCTCTCACAAAACACCAGATGACTTAATTTTCTCTGCTACCGTCAAACCCTCTTCCTTTCATTCTTCCTTCCTACAACATCACTTCTTAACCGAACGCTAGGCACAGCATCACATTACACATCCCCCACAATGAAGCGATCAATCAATTCATAACTACCTTGTTGTAGCATTAGCAGTAGCTGTAGCACATTTGTCATATTTAACATATTTGTTATATTATACATATATAAAATAACAAATTGATTTGTTATATAAATGCGGAAACGTGTGACAATTAGGTACCATTGGTCCTTGACCAGTTCTTTACACTGTAACCGTTTGTAATGAATGACATTTTATAATGTGATATGTTTTCCTTCACCTGAAGATTTCTGGAAACAATCTTTCTGTTTCCACAGCAGAATAAAATAGGGGATGCATTACTGTGAAGCACAGGAACATTCCTCTGTCATCGAACAAAACTCAAACTAGAGAAACATTTAGTGAGTGTGTGTTTGTGCGTCACACAGTGGCGGTGCTACGGTTCACTAGTCTTACCAACCCGACGTGGAGACCTCTTATATCTGACACAGGTCATCATTTCCTCTCCTCACCCCTCCAGAGGCACAGCAGGGGGTCGTTAATATTCTGGCCTTTCTCCTGCCTGCATACCGGACTCTGTCTTTCACGGTTTATCCCACAACCAGAAACAGAGTAGAATACCAATACAGTGAGGAACATTTACCTCATACATCACATACAGTGAGGAACATTTACCTCATGCATCACATACAGTGAGGAACATTTACCTCATGCATCACATACAGTGAGGAACATTTACCTCATGCATCACATACAGTGAGGAACATTTACCTCATGCATCACATACAGTGAGGAACATTTACCTCATGTGTCCTAAAGCCAAGCATCCACCAATTTGGGTGAATTCCCAAACTTAAATATATTGATCAAATGTGTAGAGCAAGGATCAATAGTCTGGCTTGACTGCTGGCTGGTTTGTGCAGTACGTCCACATGGGTCAAAGATGCGCAAGCGCAGAACAATCATTATTATTCATTTTAAAACTTTTCTAGAACATGTAGTTGAAAAAGAACAATTCAACCACCGCCAGTTTGCTCTCACTGTACTTGAACACAAATAATCTCCAAGTAGCACTACTGCCGTCTCTGCTAGCTGGAAAGAAGAGTGATAATTGCAATAGTGGCGACAGCTCCCGCAGACAGCTCCACCTAGCCATTAAACCTGATGGACTGGGATCTCATTTACCTCACACACACAAGAGGCATGCTGGGAGTTGGAGTATCTCACGTGGGCAGGAACCACAGGCGGCGGGCACAGTGATGGCACAATGTGAGCCGTGAGGGGAGAATGGCGGATGAGAGGAGGAAAACAGGTGGGTGTAGTCCTGGTGGGAAGCTGGGATGCCGGCGGTCCAAGCCTCTTTTGAAGAGTCTCCATCAGGAGTCTTTTGAACGTGGGTGGTGAAGAGTGACTACCGCAACATCGCAGGGGGCGTCAAAACCTACCTTCTCTTTCTGTGTCTTTCCATTTATTTAAACTTTCTCTCTGCTGTATCCCCCCCCGCCATTTTGTCCTTCTGCCTCTCTCTTTACCTCCTACCTCCCCTCTCCCTCCATCACTCCCCCTATCTTTAGCAAGAAGGGCTGATTACCTCCCCATGTGGGTGAAGCCTTGAAGACCACTAAGCGCCCCCAAATTAAACGCCCTCTTCCTCTTCCTGTGCAATCAGTGGCTGCTTTCCGCCTCTCAGATTGATAGGCACAATCTTTGCTGAGGCTGCTTTTTCTGCTCCCCAAGCTCTGAGTCGCCTAAAAAATAAGCAGCATTTTCCCTCTCAAGACAGAGTACAGGAGCAAGCCTCCTTAAAGAGGGCAACCTTCTGCCAAGGGGAGAGAGACCTGGACTCTGGCACGGCCTCCTGGGAAAGTACAGGATGTCTGGAGACGTGGGGAGTTCTGCGCAGAGTGCTTAGTCTTTCTGGCTGTCTTTCTGTGTCGGGTAAGGTCTTACAACTGGACAGAACTAACTTGTTGGTCAGAAGTGGCAAGTTCCTTAGTTCAAGAAGGGTTCTACAGTGATAAGTGAAATGGTTTTTCACACAAACGGAGGACATAGAATGAAATGTGAAACTGTAAATGAGAAAAATAACTACATGAATACTAGTGATGGAAGTGTGTTTACAGTGTGGTTATTAATTGGTTTTGAGAAAATGTCAAATGGCTCGTGTTGCAAAGAAAAAGATATTCGACAAACAAAATCTGTCAACCTTCCTAAGGCTAAAAGCATGTTACTTGTTTGAAGGGGCAAACCTATCAACATACTATAACGGTAATTTTAACTGACAAATTATGACATTTGTTTAGATTTGTTGGAATATGTGAACGTCACAAATATTCTTGCACCCTATTTCTCATTTTAAATTCTGCCTATGTTTACCAAATGTGAAATTACATATTTTTGTATCTGAATTCCCATCTGACTTTGACCCTGGGTCATTTCATTCTCGCTAGGAAATCAAGTAAAAATGGGTTCTGAAATGGCAGATTACTTCAAAAGGACTGTATAGGAAAAAATAGGCACTGAAAGCAAATTGCCACTTTCTGCACTCAAACAAAGCCCGGTGGGTCACAGGGGCCACAAATGATGTTGCTGCTGCTCTCAATCAAGGGTTTTTAAAACTGTAAATGGGGCCCTACCACTCTGAAACTCACACATGCCCTGCAATGCCATACGAACCACAATGTCACACGCACACACATATATCTTATGACCTCTCAACAACCCCACCTCTAACTCTCACTCTCCTACTTTCTATCTCCCTGTCTTTATCTCAAACTCCCTCGCTCTCCTCCACACGTCACCGATGAGTAGAATTGAAAGCAGTTCTTACACACAATAACTTACACCCACTCAGTACACCGCCCCTCTACCCTTCTGTCTGGATCCCCCCCACACACACACACCTACGCTTCTACCTTGCCCCCCAACCTGGCCCCCTACCTACACTTCTACCTTGCCCCCAAACCTGGCCCCCTACCTACGCTTCTACCCTGCCCCCCCAACTTGGCCCCCTACCTAAGCTTCTACCAATCCACCTACCATTTTGCATCCTAGCTCCCCCCCTCCCTGCTCAGCCTGCTCCCCATCCACACTCCTCCTCAGCTCCTCTCCCCAGCTGGCTCCTCTGTCAGTCTGGATTGGCACTTATGAAGTCAGGCTTGCTAAGTCTGACATCTATTAGAGTTAAGGATCGCTCTGTCACACAGTCATTCTCCCCACCCTCTCCATTCCTACCCCTCCACTCACTCCTTCACTCTTATTCTCTCTGCTTCTCCTCCTGCCAGCCCCTCTCACTCTCTCCCCCTCTCTTGCCAAGCCGGAACAGCTAATAATTTCGACGGCATGCATTTTGAAAAAAGGTGACAGGAGACAATTCCTCCACCTCTCTCCTCATCCAGATGACTGATGGGCAATTCATAATTTAACACAGCTCTTTGAGTGCTTAAAATCATTCCCATCCATTTCTTATTTTAATTCCTCACTATGCGACGTGTGTGAGGAGATGGGAGCCAATTATCTAAAGTGTCTTCTCTGCTCACCCTTTCTATCTGTAGACGAAGAGTCAAGGCTTCTGCTTGAAATGTGATCTAAAATCCTTTCCCAGGACTGTACAGGTGACTGTGTTTCCTCAGCTGTTGTCGTAGTGAGCTAGGCAAGAGCCTGTATTATTATGTGAAAACCATCCATCCATCCATTGTGTGAATGTGAATCTTTTTTTATGGGTGTACTGTACAGTACATGGTTGAAAAGCATCTCTTAAAATTAGAACTGTGAATAAACACAGAGTTTGGAACTCAGTAACATTTTATTAATATGTGTATAATTTAAAACACAATATCCTCAAATTCATGTAACGTATCGTGTTATATCCAAGAGAGCCATAATTCTGCTTCCATCTTCACAACCTCCTCTCTGCTTGACGCTGCAGGACAGCTCATATCCCTCTTCTCCAGCCACAGGCTAGCCTGCCACACAGGCCCTCACTTCAATACATTCCAATCAGTTTAGCCACTGACAAAATTCAATTTGACAATAAAACAAACTGGCTTTTCCAATTTCAAATGATTGAAACGGACGTGATCATCTAGAGGAAGGTTGAAGAGGGTTGTGTTCCAGATCAAGCTTTGAAGCACATATCGCCTTGTCAGAGATAGATTGAGGTGTCAATATTATGGATATGCTCCTGTTTCGGGTGCACCGTTGAGAGGAATAAACACTTTAAGTAATATTACAGACCTCATTTTTTTTCATGGCATCGCAGCATCGAACACAGGAGAGGGAAATGTGATCTTTGTTTTACGACAACAGAGTTGTAATTGCTATTTGCCATCAGGGAAATGTAATAGGAATGCTGAAGGGAATACAAAATAATTTTTGTCCCTATTGCACAAAGAAGATTCTCCATGTTTAGTGGAAAGCAGACACCCAGTGAAAAGGCAGCAACAACAACATGTTCTACATTCTGTATTTCGCAATGGGTGTTTGGGGAGTAGGGATTAAAACAAGATTGAAGCACACATCTACGGTTATGTGAATACTGTCGGTGTCTGAAGAGGTAGTCCTTGAAAGAGGTTTAAGAGAAAGAAGGTGAATTTATATTGATGTGATTCACGCTCTCCTTTGGCCTGGAGGCTGCCCAATCAGAAGAAAACGCGCCTACCTGTGTTAGAAGAGACTGAAGCACGCTGCTCACGCCCACACAGCGCCCACTTCCTGCCTCCAGGCGTGTACCAATAAGAACCACCGGGAGGATTACAGTACATCATCCAATCAAAGCCCTCCACCTTCACACTGGCACAACCTAAGGTCTCGTCCTCCTCCTCCCGCACCGTGACCAAGCGTTTTGAGAAGCTCGTGTTGGAAGGCGTGTTTCCGGGCCCAGCAGTGAAAGGGAATAGTTCAACAGTAAACCCACTCGGCTCAGAGACTGCCTGGGAGGGTAAAGGTCAGGTGAAGCCGTAGCATCCTTGCGCTGACGGTAATCCAGCTAAGGATGCAAGCTGGTGGAGGAGTGTTGCCTCATGCCTGGGATGAGGAGCGTTCTGGTGGGCGGGTAAACGCAGGCGAGCAGAGTAAAGGTCTGCTCTCCACCCTGGGTGAGGATTCGGCAGCTCTGCCCAACATGACGAGCATTCAGATGACGCCTGGACGCCGGGGTGATTAGGACTTAAGAAATGTTTTCCGTTTGGAGCTGAGTGTTAATGGAGAGGTTTGTCAGGCAACTCCCTGCTTTTTAAACAGTATAAAATACAAATTCAATGAAAGGAATATCGCCTAATTTAACAAATTGTATGATTATCATCATTCATAAAGCATCTCTGTCTCCTTTGAGGATGATGTTATGACTATCTACTGTCCATGATGCTATGCTGTTCCTTCCCTTTCAGCCTCACAAAAATAGCTATTCTCAGAGAAACAAACTGTGGTCCGGTCTCTATTACCTGGTGTGAACTTCTGGAAGGAGCAGGAGTCACCAAGCACCTTACGATGCCATACCACCATAGTCCTTCTTGATTTCCCTCAGCCCCCAGGACTGCCTACTCCATGTCACAGGTCCAGACTTTGGCCTTTCCATGTTCAGCCCTCTGTGGGGGAGAAGCTGGAGTCCATGACTGCCTGTCAGTGGCCCTTCCATGGCCCCTAGCGACTACAGAGCAGTCTGGTTGTGTCTAATGAGGTCCCTGGACGTGGCTGTGGTCACACTGAGGACTGAGAGACTCCAGGACAACAGAGGACGTAATGGTTAACCCCACCTTTCCCAATCCCCTCTCCCCCCTCCCCCACTGTAGGAAATAGTGATGGTCTTACAGTATGGACTGTGATATTGTGTGCTGAGTCTTGTTTGTAATGTACTGTAACCGTCAAGAAATCCTGCTTGTCGATTATAAACTATAAATAGTTTAGTCTTGGACTATGAAAGAAAGAGATTAGTCTTATTTCTTTGGAACCAGTGTGTTAGATGATCAAGCATTTTCTCATTGGGATTTGCAGGATGTCAATATTTTTCTAATATGAGAATAACTCGAATGATTCATTCTTTGGAAAAGGATACCCCGATTAAGTATTATTTCATGTTTAATGTATCCCATTTACTCAAAGCACCTGGTCTTGTGGAGTCCTGTAGCTTCTTGTCCAGGCGAGCAGCTGGAGCCCAGACACCCACAGCGCTGGCTGTCACCTCAGACGGGCGTCTGTCGACTCGTCCGTAAAACAATGAAGCCACCCCCATGTCATTAATTCCTGTGAAAATCAGCGGTTGGCAACACAGAGGGTGCCCCCACAAGGAATTATAGGCCACGCAGGCTAGCCGCCATGCTGCTAATGCCTGGGAAAATTGCTGGCCAGTGCTAACTCACCCAGGAGAGTGGCTTTAATTAAGGCCTGGGGTGACCGCTCCTGGCAATCAGCACAGCCTGGTTCAGTCAGCCTCCAACCTCTCTGGGCCTCACTCCACCTCCTCAGCACAGCCTGGTTCAGTCAGCCTCCAACCTCTCTGGGCCTCACTCTACATCCCCCATGCCCCTCCATCCTCATGGGTTTGCCCGGTGTCTTTCTTTCTCTCATTCTTTCTGTCTTTTGTTCTTTCTTTCTAATTGTTTGCACGCCTGCCTGCCTACCTGTCTTTCTGTCTGCCTGCCTGTCAGTCATTCTGTGTCTGTCTGTCTGTCTCTATATATATACTGCCCTCCCTCACGGCTTGCTCCCTCCACCTCCCATCCTTCCTGCATCTCTCAGGGAGCGTGTCTACAGTGCTGGATTGATCTCTTTTTCGGTTACATATTCTGTCCACATCTCTGCTCTCCTGCCTCTCTTCCATTCGTCTCTCTGGCACAGGCACGGCCACCGTGGGCTATTACTGGCTCATTAAAATAGGAGCAGGGAGAGAAGAGGCTGATAAATCAATCACACCTCCCTCCATGCCAGAGGGAGATGGATCGACACGGATCCTGTCCCAGGGTGAGGAGCTTACCCAGCATGCACTTCTTCAGCATAGTGGCACAGGAAGTGAACTTGGGGACAGGGTGGGTATCATTTATGCGTGGAGCCCCGAAAATAAATGTTAATAGTAGATGAACGGAAAACACAATAAATTAAGTATGTTTAAGTAATCATAAATAATGTAAAATAATAAAAGCATGTATAGATCATTACATAACTGTATAATGATACAATATATACAGTGTGGAGTGTATAAAAGAAATGTACAACTGATGTTTTAAAATAAATGCTCTGTTGGGGTGAGGCTTGAGGTTGAGTTTTAGGAAGTTCAGGAAACTTGTGCGACTGAAATTGGAATTGAAGGACTTCTTAAGACAACAGGAGGGTTAATACCTGCAGCTTCCCTCTTGTGCAGCATTTAACACTTTTTACAAGTTTCAGAAAGACACAAGACTTTTGACATTTGAGAGGCTCCCTTTCTGACTGACTGGTCACTCTCTCTCTCTCTCTCTCTCTCTCTCTCTCTCTCTCTCTCTCTCTCTCTCTCTCTCTGTCTGTCTGTCTGTCTGTCTGTCTGTCTGTCTGTCTGTCTGTCTGCCTGTCTGTCTGTCTCTCTCTCTCTCTCTCTCTCTCTCTCTCTCTCTCTCTCTCTCTCTCTCTCTCTCTCTCTCTCTCTCTCTCTCTCCCTCCAGCTTGTGTCTTTGTGGAACTTTCGACACACATGGCCCCAGCTTACTACTATTTCTTCATCACAGAGTGACGGCTTCAGTTAGACACTAACTGTAACGGACTTCTGCTGTCTCCTCCATCCATTTCGAGCCAGCCATCATCCGTTTGCTAATAGCAGAGCCTGTGACATAAAACACACCCCTCACAGCAAGGTGACAAGCAGGCCTGTCAACCTGCGAATTAGAAAAATGAATAGGTGAAATATGCTAACGACACATGACAGGGAGCACAGTGGTACAAGCTTGATTGATTGTCGCGGCTGAAGAAACGTAGCATCTTAACTAAGGGAGGTTTTGTTTCGTGACTGTCAAACTAAATCAAAATATCCTAAAATGTCCAAATCTGAAATGACTAGGAACCTAGTGGGGTGATGACCCAACCTCAACCCTCACCTCTTCAGAACAGAAATGTCACCCTTGTTCACCTCTTCAGAACAGAAGTGTCACTGGTGTTAGATGAGTCACTGCTCTGTGCTTAACACCACAGTGGAAGCTCTGTGGAGAATGTTAACTCGTTATACTTCACTAACATAACTGGCCCCCTGTGGAGACCTCAGAACCACCACAGAAACACGAGACTGGAGGTGGAACACTGGTGGCAGACTGGCAGGAAAACATCAGTTCTGGGCTTGGGTCACTGGCAAACTTGGAAATATTACAGGACAACTATCACAAAACTCAGATTACTCTGGAATGCCGATATTGTTTTGACATTATGAGAGATATTCTCATAATTCCCCAAAGGAGAAATTGATCAGGGGAAATTATCATGGGAAGTTATCAGGGGAAGTGAACAGTATGTTTGTGACTCTTCTTGTTGATGGTTCTGTATGTTGGTTCTTACAGGAGACACAGAAACACCAGTCACATGTTATTAACTATCTTTTCCCACTGATGCTTATCCTTCATAACTTCTTACAAACTCCCTGTTGAGTGGTAGGTTATTTTCTACATATAGCTTCTAAGTGAATAATAAAGCATAGTTATTATGAGGTGTGGATATTGAATCTAGCTCTATTCTACCAGATCAGGTATTTCTGTAATCTCATAACAGAATAGTGCGGCAGAAAGTGAAGCATCTATTTGAAATTGTAATGAGCTCTTTGTGTAATTATCTGCGATCTTTTAAGTAAATATCAGTTGCTGCCTTTGTTTATTACGTTTATTTATTTTATTATTATCAAAGAATGTGGGGACTTGCAGCAATTTACAGCTGCTACAGCTACAGTTGCATGTTATTTTCAAGGGCTGCCTGTGTTGGAAGAGTTCAGGTGTCATTCGGCCTGTGTGAACACTGAGCACAGGGGTTGATGGGAGATATCCAGCCAGCCACGGAGGACTTGATTAGACTGCAAGGCTGCCTCACTTACATATCAACAAACCAAATGTCAGATCGATCAACTCACTCCTCCCACAATGCTTTGCAACCCTGAGCCCCTTTGATGGTTGCTGTTGACGATACACAATGTGACAGAGTGGCATTTTTTATTATGAAATGTTGTTGATCAAAATGTACAAAAAAAAGGGTTTCTGTGGAAAAATCTGTTGGGAGTACAAATGTACAAAACACAGCTGAGATTTGAGGTATGCTCATTTTCTTGAGCTGTCTCTTTCCTTAAACCCCAATTTGTCTTCTTTTTGTTCTGGTATGTTTGTAAAACAATATGCTGATGAAAAAAATCACCAAGTGTTCACAGATTTTTTTTTCATACCCAAAGGAAATAACTTGTTATCCCCTTGTTGTTCACCTGACTTGACATTTCTGCTGGATCAAACGTCTCGTTCTGCAACGCAACCTAAAAGTAAAAGAGCTTACCCATCACTGCATGTATAGTGATGTAAAGACCAAACCAAGCAGTTCTTCTTATTATTAATTGTGTAGCATCAAGCATTACCTACTTCTGACCATTTTGGGATTGGAAAACAACATTTATTTTTCTACCTGCCACACCAGAAGATGGTTATCAATACATGGCACAGAAACAGCGAGCTCAGGAGTTTGTGGAGTCTCTTATGCCCAGTGTTTCATTTCCCACTTTCTTGTATTTTGTAGCTGAAAAACAAGATGTGCCCCACTGCGTTTTGTGAAAAGTTCTTTTTTGATGGGTTTGTTCTCATTGCTCTCTAGAATATAATCATTCATCATTTATTAATAATATTTGTATCATACCCTGTTTATTTCATGGTATTTTACCACAATGTCATGAGCTGGTAGTCTGATTCTCATGAACTTCAGATTTGTTGCGTTCAGACAAAGACCAAAGATCCACGCCAAGATATTGTGACACAAAACGGCAGCCTGGACACCTTTACAGCCGTTATTTCAGGAAAAAGTATCCTATCCAGAGCCAAGACAAATCCTGCTGCAGAAATGGAGCTGCCAGCATAAGCAACATGCAGACGCTCATCATGACTGCAATTCTCTCTGCATGTTGGGGGTGATGCCATGTATAAAAGACTGCAGCCTACCCTGCGCTGTGACACACAAAGCACAACAGATTGTGTCCTCCTTGTCCTGTGGTCCTTATTATTTTGCTGAGGAAAAGAGTGGACCAGAAGAAGAGGGGGGGGCGCAGACACACAACCACTTTTACCTCGAGCACTCGCTTGTTACAGCCAGAGTTCCTTCTAATGGTCTTGCCAAAAAACTTTCGTTGTAATTGGCAGGTAGCCTGCCGAGATTGACAAATGAGTGTCAGCCATCAACGATTCCCAGAGCTACGGGTGCCAGAGATGGAGAGAGGGAATCAAAATAATTAAAATAAATAAGGTGCCGAGCAGAGTGGTGACCATGCTCTCCCCGGAACGGCTCAGGAGATGAGGCATGCTGGCAGCCAGCAGAGAGAGAGAGACAGGTAGAGAGACAGGGAGATAGGGAGAGAGAGAGACAGGGAGATAGGGAGAGAGAGAGACAGGGAGATATAGAGAGTGAGAGAGAGAGAGAGGGAGGAAGTGGGAGGGAGAAGAGAAAACAAAGAGATGCTTAGGGTGTCAGTCTTCACCTCCTCTAGGACCTGTTAGTAGACAGCAATTATTTGTGATAAAATAACTGTCACTTGGCCCTTTCCTTGAGAGATATTCCTACCAGATAGCAACATTTATGTCATTTTTCAATTGTTTGCACATTATAGTGTTTTTTTATATGTACATGTGAAAGGAATATAGCAGTTTGACACCAAGTCAACAACCCAGGAATCTAGATATCCTGCTCGTATGATTGGGAGAGTGTTTGTGTGTCTTTCCGCACTCTCACATGCAGCTAGCATCCAGGTGCATCTTCTAACTATGACTGAGACTGGGTAATAAGAGAATAAGAGTGAGTTTTGCAGGAAGTGGGAGGTGCTGATGACAGAAGGCCTGTCTGCCATGTGCTAATCACAGACACAAAGCATCTTCTCCCAGTGACAGAAACACGAGCCCCACACCTTCAGGCGAGCTTCCAGAGAACTCAGACAAGATGTTAGACACCTGACAGAGCTCCTGCTGCTGGCCCTTCCTGCTCTCTAATTCTGTCCCTGTTGGCCTCCTGGTTTAACACCTTGGCTTCTCCTTCTCAGTCGGAGGAGAGGAGTGTGACTGGGCCAGGCAGTTTCACTTCTCAACCTATCTGGAGTTTTTGCTTGTCTCATAGACAGACATATTGATGAACGGAAAAGATTGTTGTGCAGTGCATAGGGTTGTATTTAAGGCAAGCATGCATGCAGGAATATTATAAATGATGTCTCTCCTTGGTCCATCCCTCTTTTCTTTCTAGCTCATTCCTTTTTTTGTATCTCTCTCCATCCCTCTATTTTAATCACAAGCTTTAGTAGCGAATTGACTCATTCCTTCACCATCATCTCGACCACAGTGCTGTGGCCCATTGTGGTTCTTTAAGTACATCCCAGTCTAATCTGGATGTCATTCCTATTAATATTCAAAAGAGGCTGTGTGCCTTGTCAAGGGCCCCAGCCAGCAGTTTGTCCCCCAAGACCATTTCTGTTTCTTCTCCCTTGTCCCGGTAATTAAGTCTCTGATTGTTTCAGACCGTGGCTCAGTTTTCAGTCAAGGCTGAGAACGTGTGTGGGTTTCCTCATGGCCGTCACACCAGAGCTTCTTGGCCTCACATGGGATTCAGTCATGTCAAAGTAACGGACACACGTTGAAATATTGATCGTTATCACATATTTTGGGGGTTGGGTTCAGGTGGGAGGAAGTGGATTTAGAAAAGGTTAAATGTAGAAAATCTGTAAAATGTTTACCTCAAAATGCGCTTAAATTGCCTTCAATTCATGTTGGTGGGGTTCTCTCTCCCCGCTGTGTCTGTCTGAAAATGCCAGGTTTTATATCGCACAGACAGATGGACGTTTTTATGGAAGCTAATAGAATTGTGAAGGCTTTTCCATCCGATTGTGGCTTTTGTGAGGGAGGCTACGTGGAGGAGATGATAAGGTCAGTCAATGAGGAGCTCCTTTAAAGTTGAAGCTCACAGGACGTCACCATCGCTGCTGCTTCTCAAGAGGATTTTTCAAAACAGAGGAAGATGGGAAATGTCACGTGAGATTTTGAGAGGGCAGACTGATAGTTTGGTCTGTACTGTATCCATTGACATTTATTTGCATTTTATAGAAATGGATTGCCCTGTTCTTTGTTCAACACTTTCTTTAAGGAAAAACAAAGAAACTTTACTTTAAGGTCCTGGTTTTTGTCAAGGTTGGATCTGACACTTGGTTATTCATCTGTTTGGGGCAGGATGATTTTTTTTGTGTTCTTTTGTCAGTGACACCATTATACACAACAGCACCTTCGGTCTAAAATTGATGTATAACATACTTAAAGCAGAGTGTGTATTATTGGAAATCTCCCTAGCCACACATCCACCTCACACACCATTTGTCCTTACCCTAGGACACACCTGCCTCCTTGCTCACGTCACGTTTGTGACATGGGCAAATTCATCATGCTTTAATAAGCTCATGTCACCCTGCCTCCTACCTCCCCCTCCTCAAACCCACCCAGCTGATCATCCAGGACCGTCAATACCTTGTAGCTGAGGACTGCCTCTCCAACACCAGGCTCTGCCTCTCCAACACCAGGCTCTGCTTCTCCAACACCAGGCTCTGCCTCTCCAACACCAGGCTCTGCCTCTCCAACACCAGGCTCTGCCTCTCCAACACCAGGCTCTGCCTCTCCAACACCAGGCTCTGCTTCTCCAACACCAGGCTCTGCCTCTCCAACACCAGGCTCTGCCTCTCCAACACCAGGCTCTGCCTCTCCAACACCAGGCTCTGCTTCTCCAACACCAGGCTCTGCCTCTCCAACACCAGGCTCTGCCTCTCCAACACCAGGCTCTGCTTCTCTAACACCAGGCTCAGCCTCTCCAACACCAGGCTCTGCTTCTCCAACACCAGGCTCAGCCTCTCCAACACCAGGCTCAGCCTCTCCAACACCAGGCTCTGCTAGGTATTACTAGCCAATTACCACCATGTACCAGATTAGTATGGAACCCCCACCACCACCACCACATCCCTATTATTTTACCCTACTCTGCTTTTGAAATGTTTGTCTTTCTACTGCAAATGAAAATGTTGAGGAAGCGCTTTTAAGATCATGAAAAGAGTAGGTGGGGGGAGAAGAAAACCTGCACCTAATTGCTACATTCCTAAATCCCGTTAAGGCCCCAATCCTCTTTTGAGGATTGTCTTGCTTTTTTTTCTTTCTTCTTTCTTTTTGTAACATTTTCACCAATGCAAAGAAAATATGGTTGGAGTTGTAAACATGCTCTTCTTTGTAATTAATAGCATCCCCTGTCACTTTTTGGATAATACAAAGCCAATCGCATCTCATGCTTCCCTCTCTCCCCTGTGAGGTGAGGTTGTCAGAGTAGAACAGTAGCTTAAGAGATTAGGTGAAACAGTGAGAGGAGACAAAGCAGCATTTCATCTGTCTGTTTATCCCTTCACTGAGTTGGAGGTCTTTGACAAGCCCAATGTTCAATCTCCACTACACACACACACACATGTACAGTACACACACACAGACATGCACAAACATCTGTTGTATACACACACATGCACCAGTTATACAGATCAAACCATAAGCAGTTGTTTTCAATCTCTTGCCCTGAGAGAGGCACTCTGAGAGAGTTAGATATTAATCCATACTCTGTGATGCAGAGCTGCAGTGAACATGTCCTTAGAGGAACTGGCAGATTGGATTAGAGATGCCCAGTTCCTCTGATGCTGGTTGCATCAGGTGAGGGAGTAACTATTTTATCCTCATGGGATTACAGTATGACAGAGAGAGCTTCCTGAAAAATTATCCAGATTTCTAGATTTTCAAATCTTGAAAATATGTATTTTTCATGAAAATTCAATAGTTTTACTTGTCTAAACTTGTGGTTGAAACATATTCAAAACAATATTTGACAGACTAGGCTGTTGGAATATTTTTTTATCAGAAATAGGATCACCACTTTGATCATGGCGTTTGATCTTTCTAGGTATTGAGGAGAAGCAACATGATACGGCATATTCAGTTGGAAAGAAAGTGAGAATCACAAAGGTTCAGACAAGGTCTTTAAACTCAGTTCTCAGTGTGTGACGGCGCAGTTTGGCTCTGCTGATGTTAGTGCACATATACACAAGCTCATCTACACATTCAAACTCACAGCAAATCGGAAGGCAACAAGAATAACGTTATGGTTGAGACAGAGGGAGTTAGAGATGTCCACATGACTGAGGATTGAGACATTCCTGGCGAATGTGCCGCGTGACAATAACACAGGTAATGTCACCTTTTGACCTTTTTTGTCAGAGCCCACACTTCTTTACTTTAACTTGTGAAAAAGATTAGTCAGTACTTCAACTTTTAATATGAGTATCTGGATGTATCTGGATGTGTGGATTTCTCTGCCATCCAGATTATGGAGGACGGCAGCTCTCACTCGAAACTGTAAAGAGCGACTGACATGAATTTAGAATGAGGAAACCGCAAAGTTTACTGAGGTATCGCTGTCTGTCTTACTGACTGCACCTTTGATGATCCATTCTGTCAGCAGTTGAACTCTCACAGCTAGTGTGAAGGTCTCAGACTGTATAGCTGGGTTAGCCATAACCCTAACCCAGTCCCTGAAAACAGGATAACATCAAATAATTATCTTTGTTTGCACTTAAGGGCTGATAATGCCATGTGTTGCTACTGTATTCAGTTAGTAGTCCAAACATATGGCGGTACATCTTTAAATACGTCTCTTCTATTGTCAAGAAAACTCAGACTTTTTGAGACATGAGTATCTGTCATTTTGACTTCCTTCAGGTTATTTCTATGGAGTCACTTTTTTATAGTTTTTCTTTAAAATGCCCCACAATCTCATTTCTCCAACATGACGGTCGCAGCGTGAAGCGTGCTCTGCCGTCACCTGGGAGACCAATCACGGCTCGCCTCAGACGGTCTCGGGAACAATGAGGAAGAAGGAAGCTGTGATGCTCCCCGCTCTCTCACAAGGGCTTTGCTCAACCCCCCTTCAGAAATGACACGAGCATTGTTCCTGCATTTTTATCTTTTCTCTCCTCCTGGGGACATGTTGGCGGGTCTTAACCTTGGAGTGCAGACAGACAAGTCACACACAGATAATATAAATAAAAAAACCAGGACTGAATGCTGGTGGGCGCACCAGACCGGCGGTTTAGAGGGGATGCAGAAGCTCATGCTGTCCGGGTATAAAAGCTATCTGCTCGCACCAGGTTCAAACGGTCACATAGTTCTCTGTTTTGTCGTTTTTCTGAATCATGTTCTTTCATTCTTTATTTCCTTTTTTTATCGCTTCCCCTTTGGGAGAGACACACAGAGCGCTGAGCTGCTGTTATCCAGCTGCCACACCTAACATCTAACCAAACCCAAATTTGCTTTTGACGTTTGACTTATCCAGAAGCTGTGTTCAGAAGCTTTTGTCCTGCTGTGTCATATCTGCAGTTTCTGGAGTGGAGGGAGTACATGTAGGGGGATGGAGAAAGGCAGGGGGAGGGGGGGAGAAAAGGGGTGAGAGGTAGGAGGGGGGAGACAGAGACACAGATGGACACAGGCCATAAGGGGGGAGATAGTGGGGTTGAACGGCATTGGTGTTCTTCTCAGTTTCTCCAGTCTCTAATCCCTTGGCTCTTATTTGGAGGGATACAGATGCTGCCATTTAATGAGGGTGTTTTTCATGCTGGCTCTCCGCTCAGCCTCTGGGTGATGCTGTTTCTAATGACCTGACTGCAACAACACCCTCCGCATCCCTCAAACCTGACGAATCGAAAAGGCCAAGACTGGGGTTTCTGTGATCCAGTGAGCTTTGTTCTGTCAGGAAGTTTGAACTTGCTTTATTTTTATCATTCAAACCATAGCAAAGTACACAGTAAATACTTGGGCACAGAGGTACACACACACACACATACAACCACCAAGGGGAGTAAATGGTCTATGGTTGTCATAGAAACAGTTGAGTCCCACACTATTCATTCCAGACCTTTCAGAGAAAGAGGCGTTTGTCTCCTTTTCAATATCCGTGTGTGTGAGTGTGTGTTTGTGTCTCACCAGACTCAAACACAGATACAAAAAAGAGATTGCATGTACCCAAAGGTACACACTCACATTTTCCCACATCACAGTCTTGGAACACACCCACACACACACATCACCGATAACCGACCAGAGCACACAGCTTGAGGCCCATAGTCATGCTAAAACAAGCTCTTCTGATTTAAAGTCATAATAAACATGGCGATGAAAGACACAGGATGGCTGTACATTCATGTCATGTGCTTTTAACAGGATATTGTCTCTGGAGACACACTTAGAAACACTTCAGAAGCTATTTCTGAATGTGTCAAGGTATGCGTGTTGATACCACTGGTGGTTACCTCTGTGGAGGGGTGTGTGGGAAGGGTAGCCTGGGATGTTTCACAGCACGTGTCCTCTCATGGGAAGATAACCACGTCCCCTGGGGTCAGGGACGGAAGCTTCTGTCCCTGTCTGTCAACATTTCAGGGCCTACGTCCTCGCCTGCGCGCCAACTTCTGGTACAGGTCTTCATTAACAGCAGGTCGAACAATGTGGTTTTTAAAGACGTTGCCGTATTTATGAATGTGTGGGTGGGAGTGTGTGTGTGTGTGTGTGGGTGGGAGGGAGTGTGGATGTGAGTGAAGATGGGTGGATGGATTCCAGGGGTGTTGTGCTTAGTTGTGAGGGTCTACCGTTCTCTTCTGTTGGCCCCCGTTGGCAAAAATTCGGAATAATGTGGACACTTGACATGAAGACAAGTAGCCTGGGAAAGATCGGGCTCAGAATTCTGATTAAATCTCAACATCCTTCTCACCATCCCTTCTCTATCTTTCTTTTTTTCCCTCTCTTTCTCCCTCTTTCCCTCTCTTTCCTTCTGTCGCTCTCTCTCTCTCCGTTCTACCGTCTCTCACTTCCTGACTTGTAAGGTTGAAGTCTACACGTTCCAGACAAGGTGTCAATCTCAGTTTCAGCTCAGCAGTCATGTTTCTATCCTCCCTCTTTACCGTCAGTCAAAAGTCAGACTCAGATTTTCTCCCGCTTTCTCAGTTTTGTTTCTTTTCAAAGGGGTTCCCGCCAGGTGAGATTAAGTGCTTCGAGACACAATTGGAGATCACAGAGCTGTCAGAGGCAAAGACAGGATGCTCTTTTAGTGCGCTACTCTCAAGCCCACATCGTGTCATTGAGTCCAAGGCACAAACCCAACCTTCAGACCCAAGGTTAAACATCACTTTGCCAGAAAGTAATGTTTTGCCATTTCACTGAAGCAGAATACAAAAACCGAGTATTGTGTCCACAGTGATCGTCAAAGCCTGTCCACATTTGTCGTCTGCTGATGTTGATTCATGCAGGGTCAATCGGATACAACAGCACGGCTGGTGTTAAAGTCTGATAACCACCTTGAAGTACACTTAACCTTCAGTTTGAAAACCTGCTGAAATGTGACTTCAATAAAAATATTTTCTGCGCTGGCAACGGTCTCATCAAAGCCTATCTTTATTCCACAAGGCCAAAAATTACTTGATTCTTGTATAACATGTTATATTCCCACTACACCCACTCCTCCTAGCTGATAGTGAATCTTCCATCGCTAACAGTAGAGAAGTGGTGGGGCATTGGTGCTGTCCATGGTGCTGAGTTACTAGCTGGCTATGGCTTGTTCTCACCCCATTTCCTGTGACAGGCTCTGTGCTGTGGGATACCACAACACAATGCTGTCACAGTCCTCCCTGTCACAGCTATGTTCCTTCAGCCATGCAGGTGGTACGGTGGGAGGAGCCTTCAGCCATGCAGGTGGTACGGTGGGAGGAGCCTTCAGCCATGCAGGTGGTACGGTGGGAGGAGCCTTCAGCCATGCAGGTGGTACGGTGGGAGGAGCCTTCAGCCATGCAGGTGGTACGGTGGGAGGAGCCTTCAGCCATGCAGGTGGTACGGTGGGAGGAGCCTTCAGCCATGCAGGTGGTACGGTAGGAGGAGCCTTCAGCCATGCAGGTGGTACGGTGGGAGGAGCCAAGCGACATCTAGCGTGTTGTTTGGAGAGAGCATGCTGCGTCTTAAAAGAACATCTAAACCTCCTAAGCAGAGGTGCTTCTGAGACAGAGAACAGAGAAATGTTGTCACATAAAAAGAAACTGTACCATGCTGACCTTTAGGAAAATGTCTCTTAAGTGGCTAAGATGATCTCAGAACTGCACACACAGAAAGCTTCTTAATTGCATTAGACTTTTTGGAGACATTAAAAACCTTGATGTTAGTGAGTGGAAGGATACAGAGCCCCAGGAACTGTCTCGCCATGGTAACCAGCTAGGACACTGTGAAGCAGGAGGATGTTCTGGACAGCAGTACACTGTATAACATGACTGGAATAAAGTGAGAACATGAGCAACATTTTCATAAAGCTCATTACTGTAAGTATTGTCTGCAGGCAGCTCGTCAGGACAGCTGTTTGGATGTAAAGTTCTACAGTGTTTCCAATGACTGTCAGTTTGTGGTTCATTTAATTCCATGAATCCCCAAGATTATTATTTTCAAACGGCTGATTATTGTAGCAGTATGGCATATTAGATGCATACATCTCAATCATAACATATTCGAGTCCAAACAATTTTGTGAATTTATTTTTTTTAAAGAGCAAACAAGTGGTCCATATGTGTGTTGTTCTGGAAAGTTCCAGAGCAGGTGATCCTCACATGATGTTCTAAGTTCCCTGAAGACACAACCAAGACAGGGCCCCAGTCCTGGCCCAGACTCAACCAAGACAGAGCCCCAGTCCTGGCCCAGACACAACCAAGACAAGGGCCCCAGTCCTGGCCCAGACACAACCAAGACAGAGCCCCAGTCCTGGCCCAGACTCAACCAAGACAGAGCCCCAGTCCTGGCCCAGACTCAACCAAGACAGAGCCCCAGTCCTGGCCCAGACTCAACCAAGACAGAGCCCCAGTCCTGGCCCAGACTCAACCAAGACAGAGCCCCAGTCCTGGCCCAGACTCAACCAAGACAGGGCCCCAGTCCTGGCCCAGACTCAACCAAGACAGAGCCCCAGTCCTGGCCCAGACTCAACCAAGAATAGGGATCGTAAAGAAATGGTCGGCACTTGATTGCACAAAGAGGAAAGTGACCAATCATAGTAAGTATACGATTGAAAGGAATGTGCTACGTTCTATGTGCAGTGGCATCTGAATTCTAGCACGGTTCAGTGTGGAGCACCAGTGATGTGGCAGTGTTCAAACCAAGAGGCAGTTATCCAAATAATCAGCCGGCGTTGAGTGGTTGAACTTGAACCAAATGACTGGAAGATTACTAGATTACAGAGTAAATCAGGACACTTTCAGCTTGAAAGTAAACTGTACAAATTCAGGAGGATATGCAGGAACCTTTAATGTACTGTATGTATTGTATGATAATCTGCTAATAAAATTGTTTTGTGAAGTTATCCAATCTAAAAGACCACTTTGTGGTCGTTGTCAACTTTGGCATCTGATTCCCTCTGATGGACATCACAGAGTTCCTGCTTCCTAGTACAGTATAATACAATACAGTATAGTACAGGACAATATTGTATATTATAGTACAGTATATTATAGGACAGTACTGTATAGTACTGAACAGTGTGCAACAGCACAGAACAGTGTAGTACAGTGTAGTACCGCTGCAGGCCAGCAGGCTGTGCAGACCTTGCTAAGTGAGCGTAGATGGATAGTGATTGCTGTGCCTTGATCCAGAACATCCCCCAGGGCAGCCTGACCTGCCAGACAGAAATTAAATAACCTCAGTAGGTGATGGATGAGGAGCAAGCACTGACCCACCAGGACTACATACACCATCCTCTCTCTCTCTCTCTCTCTCTCTCTCTCTCTCTCTCTCTCTCTCTGCCTCTCTCTCTCTCTCTCTCTCTCTCTCTGTCCCTCTCTCTCCCTCTCTGTCCCTCTCTCTCTCCATCTCTCTCCCTCTCTGTCCCTCTCTCTCCCTCTCTGTCCCTCTCTCTCTCCATCTCTCTCCCTCTCTGTCCCTCTCTCTCCCTCTCTGTCCCTCTCTCTCTCCATCTCTCTCCCTCTCTGTCCCTCTCTCTCTCACACACTCTCTCTATACCTCCACCATCCCCCCTCTCTGTCCCTCTCTCTGTCTCTCCTCGCTCTTTCTCTCTCTCTCTCCACCATCCCTCATTACCTCCACCATCTCCCTCTCTCTCACTCTCTCCATACCTTCCTTTATCTACCCACCCCTCCTCTCACTGTCTCTGTCTCTATACCTCCATTATCCCCCTCTCTCTTACCCCCTCTATACATCCCTCGATTTAACCTCTCTCTCTCTTCCTCTATATCTCCTTCTATGTACCCCCACCCTCCCTTTGCCAACATTATAAAAAGCAGAGACCAATTCTCAAGCCAGAACAGATGAGCTGGATGTTCAACATGGCGCAGAGTGGATCTGTTTTTCCAGCTTCAGTGCACCACTGAGCTCTTTTCATAGAAACAAACAGGACACCATCTTTAACCAGCTTTGATGCTTATCTACTTAATAATAGGTCTATGGGTCAGGGTCAGTCAATTTCACTGGAAGTTTGGTCCATTGAATCTTTCTGCTTGGATGGACGAGGGAGATCAATCCTGTTCCATCCGTCACAAGCCATTAATTAGCCAATCAACTGGAACAGAGGCTTTGCCAAGCCATCTGATTGGTGGACTCAGGTTCGAGTCATGTTTCTAGACAGCTCACTTCCTGTTTTCCCCCCTTTCGTTAGTGTTTTTCGTATTGATCAAACTGTTGAGAGGGAACCCCTCCTGCTGAGCTATGACTGCCTCGGTGACTAGCTTCCAGCTTGTCTCCTGGTGAACAGACTTCCTGGTTGTTCAGCCCTGTAAACACTGTTGTTATGAAGTCCATTATTTCACTCAAACCTTTCACTCAGTGTGAGGGGAGCCTCAAAGGGTGGTCTCACACCACAACAGTTAGCTGAACTGGAAGTCTTCATGTCAACAATGTTGCAAATTAGATTATCATTATCATTGTGGCACATTATCATCATCCGTGCTAAAACGTCGCCTAGTGTGCATAATATCTGTTTGAAACAAGGCTTCGCAATCAATTAATTGCCTCAATTCCACAATGACAAGTCCAACATGGACTCCATCTCCCACGCTCCTGCCCTGACTAGAGTCAGTTCCAAGATAATGCACCGTGCCCTGATAGTGTCTTTCCCAAGATGCACTGTGGTTTTGAGATGGGCTGTGGCACACCTGTCTGGTGGGGCTTCCTGTTTTCTTGTGTCTGTGTTGTTTTTCCGGACGTTCCCCATGCAGCCAGGACTGTGAAGCTCCCAGCAAGATCTCTCACATGTGAAGAAACAAACCTCCTCTGCCTGGTCTGCTTCTCAGTCACGGGGACAGGAACTGGCAGAGCTTTCCAGCACCACTGTTTGATTCCATCCCCTGTAAAGTGAGTTTTATTGAACCCAGAATCCTCATTCTAACCCACACAATAATAACACAAGTCGTTTGCATGCAAGGCTGCTCTCGACATCTTTGACAAGACAAGAATGGAGTTTTATCCTCTGAATTCGCAAAACGAACCACGACCTTCATCTCTGATTTAATCTCCTCTAACACATCAAGAGGAAATCTAAGGATTCCGTACATACACATACAATTTGCTTCACATTTCATTCTACCAAATGCACCCATACAGACCAGCCAGCCTCAAGTCCATGGGACATACAGACATCCCCTATCTGACCTGTAGCTTTGGACTGAGACTTATTGAACAGCCAAACCAATGTTTCAGTTAAACCACGTAATCACAGTTAAACCTACAGCTTTACTGATCAGCCAGTGGACTGCAATCCAGTAGGCACTGACTAACTACATGTTCATCTATTCTCCAAAGATAAAGCCACTGTGATAATGGTGTATACTTTTAGCAGATGCTTTTAAGCACAGAGACACGTGGCAGATTTTAACCTGCAACCTCTTGATCTGCAGTTAAATGCTCTATCGCTTTCCCTCACTAAAACTAACTGATAATGAGTCATATTACTTTATAAAATGGTTCAAGGTACTAGTATTAACGTTGTTTAAGGTTTATTATACATTTAAAATATTCCATTTGGAAATCTTTTTTTTTGCCTTCAGGTAGGTAGGTAGGTACTTTATTTTATCCCTGTGGGGGAAATTGCAACATTACAGCAGGCGAGACACAAATCAAAACCGGTAAAAAAATACACTGGGCTGTACACCAGGTAACACATAGGTAATACACTTCATGTGGTTTACTGGACAGCTTATCCCTGGTGTTTACAGCTGTCTAAGTGTTGTTCAAAATCAGAAATGCCAAAGACAGTTAATCTGTTTGGAGTCAAGTTAAAGGACAAGTAAAAACACAGAGTCACTTTTCTCCTCAAGCCGACAGGCAGCAATTCCACCTAAACAACTCGGTAAACATCTTCAGTGTCAAGTTGTTTAAGCTGCATGAACAGTCCAGACTATCAAAAAGTCAGGGTGAACCGTGAGTGGACAAGGCAAACACGGAACATGGACTGAACACATGTTTCTGGATGATTATGGGGCTCTGAGTCAAGGCGAAGGAAGGGTTTGACAACGCTGCTACATGAGAAGGGGCTTGTTTTCAAGCCGCCTGTGGAGAACACGCATGAGCAGATACTGACACGTGTGTGAACACCACAGGGAGGCGCGCTCTTTTATGGTGGCTTTCATCAATTAATAAACAGAGGCCCTTTAATGAAGACATCCTAATCTGATTAGAGCACCCAACATCTTCCACACGTCCGCTTGAGATGTCTGTTTGTACACATGAAGTTCTTTGCGTTTGTGTGCATCTATTCTTGTGTGTGCTGTGGGCGTGTGTGTGTGTTTGACAGAATGGTTGAGAGTTTGAAAAAGCAGAGGAGAAAAGTGAAGGCAGGGAGAGATCCCTCCACGTCCAACCACCCCCCACAAGCCCAACCCCAACCACCCCCCTCCATGTCCCAGCCTTCTCCAGGGCTGAGGCTGCAGAGCCTCGTATGTCCAGGTTGCTGTGTGCTTCCCGCGTAGCAGCTTCCACAGCGCCCCCTCCAGGCCCCTGAGGAGGACAGGGTGAGGCAGCTACACGGCCAGCCTTCCATCATCAAGACCTTTCAAACACCGTCGACTTTCCCTGTCTCTCTCCTGCTCCCACAGCTAGGCCTGCCCTATGACTGCTCTACGCTGCTCTGGAAGACCATTTATAAAAACCACCTCACTGTGGTTGCAGTGGTCGATGAACTCCGGTTAGCGGGTTTGTCCATGGGGATCCAGGATTAGACCATCAATCCGTCTCTCTCCTGATGTTTCTCCTTGGCGAGACCTAGACGATCCAGTCAAATGTGATTGATTGAGCATGTCTTGTATTAAAGAAACGTTACCGGGTGTGATCGATTGTGAGGAGCCTCTCAATGATCAGGTATCAGGAGGGCCATCGTCTAAATAGTCATGACACATCACGCTCAGTGTTCGCCGTACCTTTAACAAAGACAGCTTCCCCCTCTCCTAATCTCCCCTCGTCTCACCTGAGGGGAGAGGGTCTTTTAACCTGCCTGTCAGCCTGCCTCCATGCATGCTCCGAGCCGCTTGTGTTGAACTCTCTGTGCCTGTACTTATTGAATGTGATGTGCTGGAACAATGTGATGATTACTGGGGAGATAGGATGAGGAGCACAGAGGATGGTATGGCTGGTTCACTCTCCCCAGGTCAATATCGGCACGGTCGATAATGAAAACAAGCACTGAAAGGACCTGCTGTTCTCACCATGCCTCCCAGGCCCTGCAAGCTCATTGTGTTATTGTGTGTGTGTGTGTCACATAGAGAGACAGGGGTTGTGTGTGTGTGTGTCACAGAGACAGAGGTGTGTGTGTCACAGAAACAGAGGTTGTGTGTGTGTGTGTGTGTGTCACACAGAGAGACAGGGGTAGAAAGAGAAAAGGGCTTTTGTGAATCACACCTCAGAAATGTCTCGCATTTTAATTGAACCTCTGTTTCATTTGAACACTCAGACACACCTCCTACATCTCATGTGTTTCTCCTCTCTGCCCGGCGCTCCCTCTCTAACATGCCACTGGCAGCCTCTCGAGGCAGCAGACTGCCTCATCAAGCACAGCACATCTTGTGTGTTTGATGGTTGTTTATGGCTATGATTAGAGTCAGTGTCTGAGAGGAGGAGAAATTGGCCTCGCCCGCACTCAGAGAGGGGAGGGAGAGAGATAGAAAAAAAGAGGAAGAGAGAGACAGAGAGAGAGGGGGAAAGACAGAGGAAGAGAGAGAGGAAGAGAGGGATCATCACCGAGGTAGAGAGATATATAGAAATAAAGAGGACTAAATAGAAGGAAATGGAGAGAGAGGGATAGAGATAAAGGGAGAGGAAGTGGGAGAAAGCCCCCCTGGGTCAGGAAAGGAGAAAGAAAAACAGAACCAGGGATGCGCTTCATTGAGAGGTTAGAGAAAGGGGGATGAAAAAAGGAAAAGATAGAAAGCAGAATAGCGGGGGTGAGCTTCTGTATCGTGACACAACAAGACGGGAAAGAAGAGAGAGGGAGAGAGAGAGACTAGGGGAAGAATAAAGATTCTCAGAGGCTGCCTGTAGACATTGCCACCATAACATCCCTATTGTAAATGAAAGTCAGTACCAAGAGACTGTTGTGCCTTCACATTGTTTAAGGCGCCAATTAGCTAGCAAAGCTATTCCTCTAATTAGCTCCACTGTGTGGTTGTAAGGGCTGAACACAATTGGGGAAGCTGATTTGGTTAGTGTGCTAAACTGTCTGTTCTTGATGTCTGCTTAAAGAAATGGGTCAATTCCTTGGTGTGGTTAAGGGGGTTTGTGTCCTGCCTGTGTGTGTTTTGACCCTTTAGTTAACTTGGTAAAGACACAAGGGATACGAGGATGTTAGCGATGAGGATGTTAGCAGCGATGATGTTAGCAGGGAGGATGTTAGCGGCGGGGATGTTAGATTGTACCCTCTATTTCTTCTAATTATAAACTTTCCCTCCTTTTTCTTTGCATCTTCCACACTCTCCCTCCTCCTTCCCTCGCATTCATCTCTTCCTTCCCTCCTTCCTTCCTTCCTTCCCACCCCCCTCTCCTCTTCTCTCTCAAAAAGGAGAGAGGAAGGTGGAGGTAGTCTCACCAGGTGATTACAGAGATAGCAGAAACCATCATCACTGTACAGAATGCCACTTCCTGTCCACAGAAACATAGCTCCCATCCTCCCCGTTCTCGTAATTCCCATTTTCATCTCCCTTCACTATCTACCAAATGCACTCTTTCAATAGATAGCGCCAAAAAAACAAAACCATTTTGTTCAGCATAATGGCTGAAAAAATGTATCAGATATTTTCTTTCACATTAAATCAGCTATTTGGCCTGTTGAAATTAATTCTGCTTACATTATGCAGAAAACATTTTATACTTTGACCACGGAAACGATACCTTGGAGGCGTTGGAGAACAGAGAGGCGCTGTCTATTAAAAGAGGCACATTGCCCCCTGTTGGTGAGTAGTGGAACAAACACTGGACAAGCGATTACATTTGGTCACATTGTTGTTCAAAAGCTGCCATGTTTACTCTAGTGGCTTTTGTTCAAAGGGAAAGACTTCAATGGAAAGACTGCTATAGTCTATTATCACTGTACTGTGTACTGTATGATTGTCAAAAAATAACCAACTCTATGACGTGACCTGATGTCTTTTATGTTTGGTTAAAAAGACTCTATGTACTTATTCATAGAAAAAAAACTGTAAGCATCCTTTGTTTGCTGTTGCCTTGAGATCTTTGTTCCAGACAGGATTTCAATTGAAACAAACAATCACAAATATTTTCCATGGACTGTATTACCTGACTTTCCACAGTTACTTGATGTCAGAATAGTTTTTATGACAGAATTATATGATCCTTGTAAAGAAAAGGTAATGGACAGATGCTATATCAAGTGTGGTTTTCAGTCGATACATTTTATGAATAAATATTGAATAAAGCACCCAAGGCATGATGCTTACCTGAAGGATAATTGCACTGATCATACACCCTATACCGACGACCAACGAGTCGAAGAGCAGACGAGGAACCGGGTGGCGACGGGGAGGTGGAGGGTCGCGCACATGATAGCATGGACAAACTACACAGGGAGAGGGTCATATTTAAAAGGCATGGGATCATGTGACAGCGTTCATTGATAGACGGGAGCGCACCTCGAACTGAACCCAGATGACAGCCCGACATAGGAACAGAGGAAGTAGAGCGCTCTTAGCGGGAGGAGTGAGTAGTGGACATTATCGAGTATGCCCGAGTGCAGGGATTGGTCTTGCCTGACTGAACTTGCGCTAAGCTTCATGTGTTCTCACACCAGGGCTTCTGAGTGGCCAGATGAGCAGAGCATGTTGAGCCAAATCGACACCTGTGTTAATTACTTTGAAAGTGGCCCGAGTTTTTTTCTCCTGCTGTAGCCTTCCCACAGTCTCTCACAACGTGGCACCAAACAGACACCATGGTGCCTGCATCTCCGCAGGGCCTCAGGGCTGTGTACTGGGACCAGCAGATATGTTTCACAACATCAGTTGGTTAGAGTGTTATCTACACAGTAATTTCCACTTGTATCTTAATCTGCCTATTAGAGCATTGTTACTAGGAGCCCTGCATTGTTACTATGAGCCCTGCATTGTTACTATGAGCCCTGCATTGTTACTATGAGCCCTGCATTGTTACTAGGAGCCCTGCATTGTTACTAGGAGCCCTGCATTGTTACTAGGAGCCCTGCATTGTTACTAGGAGCCCTGCATTGTTACTAGGACCCCTGCAAGGGGAGGGAAGACTGAGACCGGGGAAAGAGGGAGAGAAAAAGTTGCGCAAAGTAATCAAAATCTCAGCGACGACAATCTCCAAGCTGTGCCGGGCACGAAGACTTGGTTTTTGTGCTATCTGGCAAAGACACCATTCAGAATCTCCTCAAAGCCAGACTGGGGGCCGGGCCAGCCATTCTATTAAAGCTGAAATGGGATAGCAACACAATTATCTCAAGTCCAATTCTCAGAGCCCCATTGTGTCTGTAAACTGAGACCTGAGCAAGGATTAATGTGTGTGTCTGGGGTTGGGGGGGGTAAAAGGATGAGGGGACTGCAAGGAGGAGGGGGGTTAAGTGAAGGAATGGATGGAAGGAGGAATGGAGAATGTGGAGGGAGGGGGCGGAGGGATGGATGGATGGAGGGTTGAAGCTCTCTCATGAATGCACTAAGCCTTTTCAGTCAGAGAGGGAGAGAGCGAGCAAGAGAAAAAAGAGAGAGAGAGAAAGAGAGAGAGTGGCAGCAGAAAGAGAGAAGGTGAGAGATACAGAGAAAATAAGTGAGGATTCAAAGGGCTGTCCTTGGGGGTCTGGGGAGCAGGCAGGGCTGGGCCGGGTGTCTGGAGACACTTCCACAACAGGAGGAGAACAAAACCATCAGACAGAGGAAGAAATACCAAAACAAAAAGCTCATTTACTGTTGCACATAATGGCAACACCCACTCACAGGAGAGAGGCGTCGGAGTGGCACGAGCCATCGCCGCTGCGACAGGCGGAATGACAAAAGCCCCCCGATCTTCCCATGACGACTCCTTTCCCCGGCCTGGCATTATTTACTCTACAATGATGAAATTATGTGCAATGTCCTCTGTTGCTACAGCGATGCTGTGCAAACGCTCTCAAACTCTCACATCAAAGTCAGGACTTTTTATTAGACACCAGTCTGACGGGGGGAGCTAAAACCCTCTCCCTCGCTGCACAGAGAACTCAAAGGTGTGAATGTGACGTGCTACCACATAGAGAAACACTACCCTTCACAGCACAAGCACGTAGAGTTTAACTCGGAAAAGACCAACACACACATACAGAGGAAACGACTGTCTGAGTGCCTCAGGACACATAAAGAACAGAAACGAGCCTGGCGGTAGATGCCTGACGCAACTGTCGTCCACCACAAGCAGGCCGATATGAAACCCAGGCTGGGCGACGTGACCAGGTCTTTACTGAACCTCCATCCAGGCTGGGCAATGTGACCAGATCAGTACTGAACCTCCATGATGAGCTCAACAGCAGCACACGAGGACGGAGCAGTGGAGGAGGAGGATAAGAAAGGGATCCAAGATAGACGTGAAGTTCCAGGAAGGAAGTCCTAATCTAAGCAATTTGATCAGACCTTTGTCTGTAACAGCTTGACTGTTCAAACCTGGGTTGAACTCAACTCATTCAAGTTTCCAACCCCACAATGGACCTCATTTTGTACCTTACTGAAAAGGAAAGATTTCAAATTATGTTTTATATATTTTTGGAGAAGATATGAAAATGTTCCTTCAGACATACACATGCTGACTGTGTTTCTAATCTAATGAGGTCAACAACTTTAAACTGTTTCACATTTAGGAGAACTCAACTAAATGTCACCTTCATTAGTCATGCTTTTGTGTAAACCCAATTAATCCTCTGTAGTTATACATTTGACTTTAAGTCTTTTGAGAGTCTTTCATTTGAGCAGATATTTTGATATTTGAATATAAAAAAAGATTCTCAAACTGGACAAAGACTCTTCAAACTGGTTCAGATTTTCGAATCACACTCCACCTCTGTCAACTCCACTCAGTTTGGGGAAACCGTGACAAAGGAAGCCCTCCTTTATCCAGCGGAAACAACAAGGTTTTGTGCTGCTAATTATTTCCTGGAAGATGAATATGAGGGGGGAGGGTATGGGACGTTAAGCCCCACAGGTTATCAACCTTCTTCCAAACACAAACGAACATCAGAATATTTTCTGAAGGGTTTCAGAAGCTTGTTGAGAGGAAATCTAAAGGTGTACTGAGAGTACAAAGAAGACCAGGCTTCTCCAGATAGCACCTCTTATCCCACACCCTTTAATCTGACAATAGGAATCTCAGAGTAGACTAATTACAATAAGAGCAATGAAAAGGGGAGAGAAGGAAATGCCCTCTTTTCTTCATCCCTCCATCACCTGACTAGGCTTGAGGGGTTGGGAGATGCTATATTTCACTCTCTTCTCTGGCGCTCTCTGTTTCTAACTCCCTTCTTTCTCTCTCTTTTCTCCTACCGTGGGGCCTCGGCTCCCAGACAGAGCTTGATGTGATTGACGAGGTGAGTGATTAGTGGATAGTCGCTGTCCCTCCTCTGCAAAAATGAAAAAGCCATTTGTGTCTCTCCTGGAGCCACAGTCTTAAATGATGGAAGAGGGCTTGTCTGCCTGGGTTTTCCTCCAACATCAGAACACTTCCAAACCCAAGGTTGGTATTATTCACACATTTATGGACCAATTTACTGATGATTGGCATTGTGAAGTTTTAGAATAGCTGCAAAAGCTTTGCCAGATTAATGAAAAGTTTACAGTTTCCCCATTGATTCTGGTTTGTTATACTTTTCAACGTACCAAAAAAATACCACGTTACAGGGCGAAGACTGAAGTACATTTGATCTCCTTCATAATGTTGAGGTGTCATGGTAAAAAGTACTCACAAGTCAGAGTTTTTTATGATTCCAACTGTAGCACACATACCAACACACACACTTCACCACACACAGACATATCTCACAACAAACACACACCAACACACACATACCTCACCACACACACACACACACACACACACATAAAGTAATTTAACCAAGTAACACCCTAACACAAAAATTGCCTTTTTTTTACACATTTCTGGAGGTGTAGCATCAGGTGTGGCCTCACCAGCCCGGTGAGACCGGGAAAACGGCGTTAGCGCCGCAGCACCGGCATTCATTTCATTAATTAATCCTCACTCTAATTAGCATGAGATATGGATGTGAGGAACAGGAGGGAGCACAGAAAACAGCTGTAGTCACCTGGGTTTTTGCGACTTCGCCTGAGTCGCCGGGAGATGAAAATGACAAGTTGTTCCCAGAGGGGCGAGGTAGGAACACATGACAGAGGAGACGATCAACTGCCAGACCTACGGGAACTCATCTTTGATTTACACTTGTTAACGCTGCTTCCCATTTACCCTGCACACACACACACACACACACACTCAAACATACACTCCTGAACACACACACACACACTCTCACTCAGACAAACTCACACAACCTCACATTCCATCTGTGTAACCTCTGCTGTCCAAACATGAAAGACATGATCAACGATCGTTATCGCTGACTCTCCCATGATGTGTCACACGATTGACACAATTGATCAAAGGCATTTCACCATTTAGTACAAGTCATTACAATTGATTGATGAAGATCAGAAGATGTCATCGACTGTAGGAGTGATCATTCACACCATGACGCACTGCTTGTAGACGTGTTCACGTGTGTAGCTCTAGCGTCACTGCAGGATGACTTCATCTCAGAGCCTTTCTGAGACAACAGCTGCAGGATGAGAGCGGTCCCCTTCACTCATTCAGGACACGTAAATGAATCCCCTGCCTTTCCTCCACAGCTGAACTTGTAGCTGTCACAACTTTGTACACGCGTCAGAGTTGGCAGTTGTGGGCCATGTCAAACTGTTCACAGCGCTGTGTCTCATGCCTTATCACTGGTTAGCTCAGCTGTTTCGTTTCTGCTTGGAAGATTTTGTAAGGTGATGCAGGTAGCGGAGGAGGTAGTGGGAGGGGGAGTGACCTGCTTGCTGCTTCCTGTTTCAGAGCGGTGGTGGTTTCCTCTAATTGGCCAGGGCCAACATGCCCTACTTAACCCAGGCAAGTGTTGGATTCGTGGCTCTCTAATTGGCAGAGACGCGTCGATGAGGCATCCCTTTGGCAGCACCTGGCCAATTAATAATGCTGTCCATGGCAAGAAAAAAAAACCTGCTTCTTCAGAAAGTAGAGGCGAAGAAAAAAACGTCCAGTTTTGTCTTTGACAATTCAAAGGTTTCAAACTTCCTCAGGACTAATTTCTTCTTTCCAGTTGGCTTTGTTTTCTTCACCCATAAAATATTTTTAGAAGAAAAGAAGAAGGAGGGGGAAAAAAAACAGAATTTTTGTCATTTAAAGTTGGATGAAAACCCTCCAACAAAGACAAAGCAAAAAAAAAAAAAAAAACGGAAAAACGTCTCTGTTTCTAGTTGTGAGGAGCAACAAAGAGCTGCTCCAGGATGGAGCTCCAGGTAGCTGCTGGGAGACTAACACCTCAAACACAAACCCCTCTGAGCTCCGCGTCTCACGGCAGGAGAGGCAGACTGGCTTATATCCTGCAAAACAAACAGATAAATAAATAACCGGATTAGACAGGGTGGGAGCCGGCACAGGATAAAGCCAGCTTCGCTACCCAAGTTCTTGATGTAGCTTGAAGTGTAAAAGGCCCCCAGTGACTGCTTGTTAAGGAGATGGGAATATAATGATTTCATCATTGTGTGCCATGCTGCCACGGAGAAGGGCCCTTCTCTCTCAGGCTAAAATAGGTTTCTAAAGTCTGACACCCAAAGTAAAGAGAACCTGAAGCCACCAAGAGCCATCCAACTATCCAACCTCACTTAACGTCTCAATCTAAACGGTCCATGATGGTGGGGGTTTGCACTTGGTGATTTCTATGCTCTCTCGAAAGTCACACAATTTTGGGTTTTAAAGTCTAATAGGGACAGATTAGAGACTTCTCAAGAGTACAAAAATACTGGTCATGACCGAAAATCTGTGCAGAATAAATGCATAACTGGTTGTCTTTGCATGTTCTGGCTCTTTGAAATGTGTAAAAAGATGTTTTGACTGCCTTACTGAAATAACTACTGACGTACAAAGTACAGCTGGAACTCAAGGATCAAAGGTGAATTCCAACAGTTTTACCAGGATTCTACAAGTCCTGATTCCTGTTCTCCCACATCCTGTCTCTCACATCATGTCATCTGCCTCTGCCAGGATAAACAAACCAACACCCTGAGACAGAACCCCCCTGTTCCTCCACCCGGGTCTGCCACTCCACAACGCCAGCGTTTGAACGCTCTGGGACGCGGCTTCCAAGCATCAACTTTCTCCGCAGCACGCCCCTCCCCCACCCCTTCTCCTCGCATCACTAGGTGCAAGCGTGCCCTTTCGTTCTCCCAGAGTCACGCATCAAACAAGGACCAATCAGAGAAGCCCTCCCAGGGAGCAGCTGTCAATCACGTCACACAGGATGTGGAAAATTGACTCTTCGCTTTTCACCACCCCCGTGGTTCAACCCACCGACTACAACCCTCACCGTCGCTGCCAAGCTCCCCGCCGATCAAAGACCGGCGGCTCCACAGGTGTTTCAGAGCACCGTTTCTCTCTTCTCGGGAACTGGGAGGCGACAGTGGGAGCGGAGCAGCACAACTTTCTACACAGCCTGCTGACTTTGCACTTCACTGCGAGCCGGAGACGACGGAAATAATGATGATAAAGTAGGCCGCGCCATCCCTGCCTCCCGCCCACGGCCCCTCCTCCTAAATCACAGCTTGCGGCTGGGTCCTCGTCATGAGAGGAAATGGATGTGGTGCGAGGCCTCTGGCCTGCCTGCTATAAATAAATGCCCGGGACGGCGCAGGAACAAGAGCCCATTCAACACCTGCTCCGAGAGGGCGGAGCTCCTAGAGGGCGGAGCTCCGAGAGGGCGGAGCCAAGCCCTGGGATTTTGTTACTGGTACCCATCCCCTCCTTTACCATGACATTGGACCTGGAGGTGCACGGCTTTGATCTCAGACAGACAGCACGGCCCCGCCTGTGTCCCGATCTTCACACCACTGGTGGATCTCACACCGTATCACGTTTCCCCAACACCAACAGCAGAAGCCCACACTGCGAATCAGAGGTCTCCCTGGTTGGACTCCCGTCCAATAACGTGTTCAACATTCTGGCATAATCCATCATGCAAATTAGGCTTTGTGGACATCATTTGCTGAGCAGGCAGAATGGAGAACATGGCGGCCATGATGGAAGTGGTACAGCAACACAAGCCTCGGCTGAGCTCCTTCTCAAAGACGCTGTCTCCCTGACAGTTATTAATGATTTTAAGTGGTCTGTGATGTATATTAATGAGAACACCATAATCAGGCCGGAGGAGCTGTCAGCACGACTAATGTCCTATTAATATTGTACAAATGTTCCACAGAGCCATGTCATAATCTAACCGCCCAGACTCAACCCAGACTTCCTCCTGTTCTCTGTGTTTGATGGAGAACGTATGGAAGAGGAGAGAGGAGAGGAAGGGAAGGAGAGGAGAAGACAAGAGGGGAAAGGACAGGAGGAGAGGAGGAGAGTAGAAGAGAAGAAAGTAGAAGAGGAGAAAAGAGGTGTAGAAAGGAGAGTGAAACGAGGTCTCATTGTGTAGGACGGAGCCAGTCTGTATTGTATAACGTGACAAAGCATAGAAAGCACCTAGAAAAGATTAGAATCAGACGCTACTTCCAATGAATTGATAAGAGCGGTTGAATTCACTCTGAAGAGCGAGCAAGTTCTAGTCACTAACGAGGTAAGTGAATAATTTAAGGGTATTGAGGGTGATCTGTAACCTGCTGGAGGTGAACTCACAGATAAAAGGCTTACTGTGTTAGCTGGGTGTAAATATTCCCTCAATGTGGCTGTGATCACACACACAGACATGATGTGACCTTTCCCAGTGTTGATGAATGCCAACGAGCCAGTCTGCTTCCTTTAGCTCCATCCCTGGAGAATGTCTTTTTGAACTAAGGCTCGCTGCAGACCCACATTATTGGATAGTTCATTGCACATTTTAAAGACAAGTGTTTTTTAATTGATTTGAGTACGAGCTCTGAATGACATGTTCATTTCAACTGAAGCCTTCAAAACACACAGCATTTCCATTGAAGTCTGTTACGAAGTCTGAATGGGAAAAAAGACCAATGTTCCCGGGGGATTTACTCTTGCTTTACCTGCCATACCCCACACACAGCCTCTGACAGAAACACACTGACCTTCAACTGCTGCACAGATCCACATCTGCCTGCCCCTCGGGTCGTAGAAAGTAGAGTCCAGTCCAGGGCAAGGTGAGGTAGATGCACCACACCCAGAGTGGACCAGCAGGATCATCCTGCCTTAGCAGCGCCCCCAGGAGGACGCTCGAGGAGGGAGAAGATTGAGCCCTCGACCGGTCCCTGGTGAAATCCCCCCTGCCAGGCAGCAGTCATGGGAGGGCTCTGGGCTGGAATGGAGGGCTGAAGGACAACATCATTAAGCTCAATATCAGCACCGGCAAACAAACCTGCCTGTCCACCATCATCAAGGTGATTCATTGGCACTTGCCACTGAGAAGACGTTTTAATTGTGTCCAAAGCACACACAAACACGCACGCGTTCACACACACCTTCCTAGATTCCCTGGTGGTGGGGGTGGGGGGGGCAGGGGTGGATTGGCCAATTTGTGAAGCTGCTTTTCAATTTCATCCTCCGCAGACAGACACACACACAGTCTCCTCACTCCACACTGGCACTGCTCTCTGCTCGACAGTTGGAGCGTGTGGTGCATAGTCAGCCCTCTCTTCAGAAGTGAAGCAGATTGCAGTTGACTAACAGGTGAAGGACATATTCTTTATTCCTCCATGTGTTGCTGTGTATTAGCAGGATGACAACAGTGTTGGTTTGGCATTCAGAATCACATTCAAACTGTTTTCATTGCGAATGGAAAATAACTGAGTCTTCAAAAAATAGGAATTCCAGTCTTGCTGCTCTCGTTTCTCCTCTCATGAAGGATGTTTTTCCTGCAGCCTGTTCTCAACACACATACAACCCACACTCAACCAATACACACTCAGTACACACAGACCACAACACACATACAACACACAGCACACACTCAACACATGCAAGTACAAACTGCCAGTACTCAGCCACCATCCTTCAAACATAAAGAATAAATACGTCCCGTTTGCTCGATGTTGGTCCCATTTCATGCTGCCTTGTCTCTTAACGCACCTTTCATTTCACGCTCTGCCGCCACCTGCTTCAGACGAAGGCAGAAGACAGAGCTGGCCTGGATGGTTTTCCCATTTATTGTGTCTTTGAGTGTATAGATTGTGAAATTGTGAAAACATCAACATATGAATATGAGTGTAACTACCCTGTACGGTGAGTGTGTGTAGGGTGAGTGTGTGTGTGTGTGTGTGTGTGTATGGTGAGTGTGTGTGTATGGTGTGTGTGTGTGTGGTGTGTGTGTAGGCAGAGTGTGGTGTGTGTGTGGTGTGGGTGTGTATTGTGTATTGTGTGTGTCCATGTACAGCACCCGGTCCAGTCGACTGTTTTCTTTAGAAACCCACAGGCTCATGTAGCAGTGGGAGATCATGATCTGTGATTTGGGACAGACTTGTCAGAGCTGACTGGCTTGCAGCAGTGCCTAGTGTTGGAGCAGCCTCCTTATTAAACAACATTAGCAGCGTGGGGATTTCTACTCTCCAAAACGACGAGCCTTACTTCCTATTACACTTACAAATATAAAACTCATGAATAATTTAAACCTACCACCCACATCCAAAATGGTGCAATTTACTTTTTTATTTATTTTTTGCAGTACTTCAATAATTAATGTCCATATACTGTATATGAGAGGTGCTGGAAGCGACTGGCTTTCACTTCATTAAGGAAACTGCCAGGCTTAGTGATGCTCTTCATCACTGAGAGCATTAGCAGGGATTAGCAAGTTTCAATGTTTTCTTGTCGTTGTAATGTATTTCTTTAGAAGAAGAAGAAGGCATGAAGGCTGGGATGGAGACGTGAGGGTTGTCTTGTGGCGGGTGACTTGGAGCATTTGGAACCTCTTCCTCTGACATCTATGGCACCAGGACTGGGGGAAGGGAGTGAGTACAGACCAGGACTGGGGGAAGGGAGTGAGTACAGACCAGGACTGGGGGAAGGGAGTGAGTACAGACCAGGACTGGGGGAAGGGAGTGAGTACAGACCAGGACTGGGGGAAGGGAGTGAGTACAGACCGGGACTGGGGGAAGGGAGTGAGTACAGACCAGGACTGGGGGAAGGGAGTGAGTACAGACCAGGACTGGGGGAAGGGAGTGAGTACAGACCAGGACTGGGGGAAGGGAGTGAGTACAGACCAGGACTGGAGGAAGGGAGTGAGTACAGACCAGGACTGGAGGAAGGGAGTGAGCAGACCAGGACTGGGGGAAGGGAGTGAGTACAGACCGGGACTGGGGGAAGGGAGTGAGTACAGACCGGGACTGGGGGAAGGGAGTGAGTACAGGCCGGGACTGGGGGAAGGGAGTGAGTACAGACCGGGACTGGGGGAAGGGAGTGAGTACAGACCAGGACTGGGGGAAGGGAGTGAGTACAGACCGGGACTGGGGGAAGGGAGTGAGTACAGACCGGGACTGGGGGAAGGGACTGAGTACAGACCGGGACTGGGGGAAGGGAGTGAGTACAGACCAGGACTGGGGGAAGGGAGTGAGTACAGACCAGGACTGGGGGAAGGGAGTGAGTACAGACCAGGACTGGGGGAAGGGAGTGAGTACAGACCAGGACTGGGGGAAGGGAGTGAGTACAGACCAGGACTGGGGGAAGGGAGTGAGTACAGACCAGGACTGGGGGAAGGGAGTGAGCACAGACCAGGACTGGGGGAAGGGAGTGAGTACAGACCAGGACTGGGGGAAGGGAGTGAGTACAGACCAGGACTGGGGGAAGTGAGTGAGTACAGACCAGGACTGGGGGAAGGGAGTGAGTACAGACCAGGACTGGGGGAAGGGAGTGAGCACAGACCAGGACTGGGGGAAGGGAGTGAGTACAGACCAGGACTGGGGGAAGGGAGTGAGTACAGACCAGGACTGGGGGAAGGGAGTGAGTACAGACCAGGACTGGGGGAAGGGAGTGAGCACAGACCAGGACTGGGGGAAGGGAGTGAGCACAGACCAGGACTGGGGGAAGGGAGTGAGTACAGACCAGGACTGGGGGAAGGGAGTGAGTACAGACCAGGACTGGGGGAAGGGAGTGAGTACAGACCAGGACTGGGGGAAGGGAGTGAGTACAGACCAGGACTGGAGGAAGGGAGTGAGCAGACCAGGACTGGGGGAAGGGAGTGAGTACAGACCAGGACTGGAGGAAGGGAGTGAGCAGACCAGGACTGGGGGAAGGGAGTGAGTACAGACCAGGACTGGGGGAAGGGAGTGAGTACAGACCAGGACTGGGGGAAGGGAGTGAGCAGACCAGGACTGGGGGAAGGGAGTGAGTACAGACCAGGACTGGGGGAAGGGAGTGAGTACAGACCAGGACTGGGGGAAGGGAGTGAGTACAGACCAGGACTGGGGGAAGGGAGTGAGTACAGACCAGGCCCTGTATTGAATTAGGCCGTCATGTCCACTCAGGGCTCTGTACTTGAATCTATTGAGGATGCTCTTTGAAAAGTGATCTGATTCATGCTACATGTGATTTATGGGTGTTGCTGGTTAAACGGCCCAGTTAGAAATATGACTTTTCATAATAAATAACTCTGGGGGTTTTACTCGGATCGATTCTGTCCAGGAAGATAAAGAGCGACGCTTCTGATGTTTGTCCTCGTTCTCTGAAAGCGCTGGAAGTGTGACCTCAGAAAGTGCTGCAGATTCTCCCTTTCATGTCTTCTCAATCTCTCTATCACTCCTTCTCTCTCTGTCTCTCCTTGTCTCTCTCTATCACTCCTTCTCTGTCTCTCTGTCTCTCCTTGTCTCTCTCTATCACTCCTTCTCTCTCTGTATCTCCTTGTCTCTCTCTATCACTCCTTCTCTCTCTGTCTCTCCTTGTCTCTCTCTATCACTCCTTCTCTGTCTCTCTGTCTCTCCTTGTCTCTCTCCATCACTCCTTCTCTCTCTCTGTCACTCCTTCTCTCTCTCCATCACTCCTTCTCTCTCTCTATCACTCCTTCTCTCTCTCTGTCTATCCTTCTCTCTCTCTGTCTCTCCTTCTCTCTCTCTTTGTCTCTCTCTATATAGAATTGAGGGTAGGATATAATATAGTGTAGCGTGTTAATTCTGAGGGGGGGGGGGTTGTTACAGTAGCAAAAGCAACAGCAAAATACACAAAATAATGATTAAAACATAAAATTAGATCAGAACACGGTAATAATCATGGCTGATTCATCATTATGTGCCATTTCTGGCTTATGCAAATGTTTCATTTAAAAAAAAACATGTTTGATTTTTTTAAGGCTGTCCAGTGTCATAATTATTTTGTTCAAAATCCTTGATAGTTGACTAACAAGGTTGGATCAGACGAAAAGATTATCACCGTTCCATCGACCCGTCACCTCCTCCAGATATTTAAACGTGACTAAAAGATCTGTTTTCCCATGTGGGTGCGCTATCTGCCTCATGAATAATCCTATTTGATGAATAAATGGTTTTCCTAAGGACCCATAATGCCGTGCCAAAATATGATTTGGAGAGGAAGAGCCGTCTTTTCTCCTGAAGGCTGATTGTGTTCACGCTGCAACATCAAAACCTTATTACTGTGTTTTATACTCCAGACCTCGGATATGAAAGCACTGCTACAGCTGATTTAATTTATGTCAGTTATGTGATATTATCACTTCAGGATACTGAGTTGAATAGGAAATATAACTGATGTCCTTTCTCCATTGAGCAAACTAGGATTGTGTCCTGAAGTATCTGGAGAGAGTGAGACCAGGCCTTTGCTGGATCAAATTGGTTTTGGAGCACGACTGGTCCTTCTAAAGATAACAACACATTGTACTCCAATGATTATATTTTCCTCGTTGTATCAGAAACTGTACAATGATCAAAGCATGAATGGGGGGCAAAGTCTAAAGGAATTGGTATTGTGTATAGTGGAAAGGTTTGTAAAACAGCAAACTGCCATAACGACAGTTTGCCAAAAGATTTTATAACTTTTTCATGTGAGTTTTTATCTGACACAAACTTTGCTCCGGAGATTCACTGCGGAAAATAAAAATATTTTCCTTGAGAATAGAAGAGAAGCTAGAGGATTTTAACTTAAGAGTCTGGAGATTTTCGTTTTTCCCTTCTTGGTTTGTATTGTACTCTGTTCAATGACCCGTGAGGTAAATTCACTTTTGGATTATTTCTATCCAATACAGTCCCTGTCTCAACCTCACACAGCGCTCTCAAAACAAACCCTAATATATCAATTGCACTGATCGAGCACTGCTGAGGTGTGAACCAACAAATTGATTTCTCGGCCCCCCTCCCAATATCTCTCCCTGCGCCCCGTTCAGCCGTAACCATGTGTATTGACTGTATGTTTTCACGCAACATCTGATTTACTTTGGATTGCTCCGGCACATAACAGCATTTACAGTGTGTGTTGCGTTCTCCATAACGTTTGCCAAGTCCACATTAGTAGTCATGTTGTGATGGGCATGCTCGGGTTATGGTTGAAGCTGAACTCTGACACACCTCTCTACATCCAACGGTAGAAAATCTCTCCACAGGAAAAAATGTACCAACAAAAAAATTACAACACAAATAAAATGTCTTCTACCTCTTCATTTAACACAACGTGAGTCTGGTCTCCAGCACCTCCACCATCACCTGGTTTGACATCTGTCCCTTCTGAAGGAGTTGTCACCACCCACGCTCCACCACACAGACCGGTCCAGCCCTTCATCTAATCGGGGAGGGAGGGTGGGATGCGTAAAGATTCCCATTAGGCAGCTCAATGAGGCTTGGCGTAACAATTCTCTTACAAGCTTCCTGTATCATAACTTACAGGAAACAGCACGCTGGCCGGCTCGCTCCAAAGACTCTGATTAAAGCAATTTATCATGGCGAGCCTTTATTAAAAGGCCTCCTCTGACACTGTACTACGGCGAGGGTCTGAACGCTGGGCTGTCGCCAGGCAGCCGGCTGAGAAATCACCAGCGAGAGAGCGTAACCGTGGTGGCGGCGTCGGCGTGGTCGTTGGCAGGGACATCTGTATGGGCCGAGGCGGGTCGCTGGACAACAAATGCCCCGGTTGAGACAGTTCAGACCTGGTTGCAAACACTTCAACCAAATGAGTTTTTTTTTGAAGAAGAAGTTGGTTCTTTTGAGAAATGTAATCACCACACAACAAGAAATCATGGAGGCACAGCTCTCTGCTTGGGTGCTATGAGAGCAAAGCTAAGTCTCTTGCCATACGCACATTCTCGTTTCGAAAAAAGATGCACTTCAAAAAACTCAAAGACGAAGGTTAAAAGGAGGGTTGAATCCTTCCAAAACCATAGACGGCAAGCTGCTCACACCTCACATGACAACACACTCCATTGTTGAGCCGAACACAACAACAGGCCTTGGATATACAGTACCAGTCAAAAGTTTGGACACATTTTCAAGGAAAAATTTGTCCAAACTTTAGATTGGTCCTGTAAGTTGTTAATTTCTATAAATTAAATCACAGATGCAACCGCCTCCTTCACCGCAGCCAATATAGCAGCACAGCCCCGGCACAGCAGTGGCACAGTAGCAGCGGCGTAGATGACAGCTAAGCTCAGCAGAGAGATGCTTCTGTAGTACAGCCTGTGGGTAGAGCTCTGACTAGGAGGAAGGCCTTAGTTAATTTATAGAAGGAATCTTTGGAGGCACCCAACCCTCTCTCCCCCTCCCACCCTCCTTGACAGAGTGAGGAGCCTTTAGGCATGTGCCAGGTGAGGCAGGGTCAGTCCTTGTTTTAATTAGCCATATCCCAGTTGTCTGTCTGCAGCTTGAGAGCAGCCTGGGGGGGGGGGGAGTCAGGTAAATAATGACTCAGTTAATGATCTGAGCCAAGAAAGTGGCTGTCATCTGGAGACGGGTTATACGTGTAGAGGAGTCAGATAGCTGAGCGGTTAGGGAGTCGGGCTAGTAATCAGATGGTTGCTGGTTCAATTCTCGGCTGTGAAAAATGACGTTGTGTCCTTGGGCAAGGCACTTCACCCTACTTGCCTCGGGGGGAATGTCCCTCTACTTACTGTCAGTCGCTCTGGATAACAGCGTCTGCTAAATGTAAATGTAACGTGTGTGTGTGTGATAAGTGTGTGGGTGCATACACGTGTGTACGTGTGTGAGAGTATATGTGGATATTTATGTGCATGTGTGTGCATTTCCACGTATATGCTTGTTTGTGGGTATTTGTGTGTGGGTGTTTGTGTGTGGGGGAAATGTAAGACACAGATGGAGAGACTGAGAAGAGAAAAGTACAGTAGAAAGTACAGTAGAAAGGGCCACAAGCTAGCAAATTATGTGACCAACGGCATACAACACAGCTCACAGAATCTGTAAATTGCACAGCAATATAGAGCCATTTCCTCCCAGCCCAAGACCCCAGCGACAGACACACTCACTTCATGCATTTATGCATAGAAATCATCCAGATCCATTGCAACATCACAATGACGGCTCTAATGCAGGGAGCAAAGGTAGGAAATATTTACTGTGGCGAATTGCACAGTTGCTTCATTATCCCCTAATTGCATGGTTTGAACAAATAACCGGAAATACACCGGCGGTCATCACACACAGTCACAGACGTAATGTTCCATCACACCCCCGCCCCCCCCCCACACACACACACACACCTGTGGGCTGCAGAGCTGGGGGTCTGGAAGGAAGCAGACAACCTAGTCAGGAACCAGGATGCTTCTCAAGACACATGCTCTAACCCTGGAGACGGGAGGAATGGATTTGAAGTCTGTTAAATGAAGTCTGTTGAGAACTGGAGGGCTCACATCTCTCGGGTTCGTTTTATTCTTCTATGTGCATGATGATAGCTCATGAGCCGAAGGCTACTTTGTCCAATTTCAAACACACAAGTTGTGCGTTTAGCTGAGCGCTCACAGACACACAAACACTCCAACACACACACACATTCACAATCATACTCCCACTAACACATGCACTGTACACTTGTTTCTCACACTGTCATTTTCTCTATTTTCCAAACTGTACTGTACTTACACCCCCACACACACAACTTGCTGCACACCAGAACTAGTAGGTGCACAAACACTTATCTCGTTTATAAAGTGGGGAGTCAAGTGGCTGAGCGGTGAGGGAATCGGGCTAGTAATCTGAAGGTTGCCAGTTCGATTTCCGGCTGTGCCAAATGACGTTGTATCCTTGGGCAAGGCACTTCACCATACTTGTCTCGGGGGAATGACCCTGTACTTACTGTAAGTCTCTCTGGATAAGAGCGTCTGCTAAATGATTAAATGTAAATGTAACTGGAATAAGCTGTAAGTGGAATCCATCAAATGACATTGAAGACATGAGAGCCAGGCCCTCATCTCTGCTTCAGCCCCCTGTGGAGAAGGAACCTGCTCCAAACCAGCTGATTGGCAAAGACAGCACAATCCCAACATATGCTGGCATAATGGGGTAATCAATAGCTAACTAGGAGCTCCGGACCAGCCCAAATGACCCACATCTGATGAGAAGGCCCAGAGCTGTGATTGGCTGAAGGCAGATGCTTGAGAGAGAGCAGTCAGCCATCCCTTAGTGTGTGTCCTGTCTCAGTACGTCCCTCTGATGTCCTCAGCGTTGGTTGGAAAGTGACCTCTAGATGACCTCTGGCCTGGCTGGGGTCTCCATAGAGGCCTGGCTCAGAGAGATGTTTGACGCCGTGTTTTTGTGATAGTAACAGTCAAACATCAGAGGAATGTGTTGTGTTTTAGTGATAATAACAGTCTAACATTAGAGGAATGTTACTTCAGTCAGCTTCTTTTGGAAGGTCTCCCTAGTTTTGTTTATACAAATCCATCAAGACACCTGTTTTCATACATGATTGCAAAGTGATTAATAATTACCCTACAGCAAAAAGGTCACATCAGTTTGGTATGCTAGAGATGATTTTAAAACCTCATTTTCTGGTTCACTACCCTGTCTCTCCTTAGTGGGGTTCTGCTTCAGTCAAACAAATATAAGAATTTTTATCACAACTAACCAAGATTATCAAATTTCCTAAAAGTTTCATGACAAAATGCATCAAAAAAGTGTCAGGTGAAAATCCAAACCTCTCTTCCTTTTGTTCTCAGGAGAAAAGGAAGAGAGGACGCAGCATGACAGAATAGTGATGTTTGTTCTAATAACATGTATTACCCCTAAATGCATACAAAATGTATGCAAAAAGCAAAGTGCTAATTTAGACCCTCCTTTCAGCACGAAGCGGATCTCCACAGAGTGTCTGAGATGGAAGTCTTTTATCGCTGGGATCTCTCTCACATCTGCTTGGACATCATGCCGCAGTCGCTAATTGCGCTAGCGGTCTCCATGGTGAGGTCTTGTGACACTGCCGTGGCGACAGCGGTAGAGGCGGCGGGAGGGACGCCTCACCTACTGGCAGAGCGTTAACGGGAACAACTATTTATAAATGCCTGCTTCTCCTGTACATCTGCTGGCTGGCAATTACAGCAGGAACCATGAGGGAGGAGGACTCTAGACGACTATAAACTTAGAGACCAGGGAATGGAACATGGACTGGGAGCACCTCTAGTGTGTTTGTGTGTTTGTTCGTGTGTGTGTATGTTCCTGTGTGTATTTGTGTGTTCCTGTGTGTGTGATACTGTGTGTGTGTGTGTGTGTGTATGTTCCTGTGTGTATTTCTGTGTGTGTTCCTGTCGGTGTGATACTGTGTGTGTTTGTGCGTTCCTGTGTGTGTGAGAGAGAGTGTGTTGAGTGTGTGGGCAGTGGGGTTTTGCTTAGCCTCACAAGGCCTCACAGCCCAGATGGCGTTTCTAAGCTGAGAGACCAAGCATCAATGCCAACTGTCAATCACTCCAGCCTGAGGGAGTCTGGCTGACCAGGCTGGCGTTCCACCAGAGACAGAGCGTGGCACTGGCTGCATTCGCCCAAGTCTTGGTTTGTGGCTTCTACAGTTTGGGGAAATTAAACACCTGTATCAAGACCTCCCAGGTGGTCACTGCAAAGATGTGAGTCAGTGGTGAGATTAGCATGGAGCAGATGGTGTGTGGCGTGGCATGGTATAGAGAAGAGTGTGTGTGTGTGTGTGTGTGTGTGTGTGTGTGTGATTGTGTGTGTGATTGTGTGTGTGAGAGCAAGAACTCTCACGAATTTCAAGGCAATATGGGAAATTAAAACTATTGACTTATTTCCTCTTTCAGAGGCAGCAGTGTGTCCACTGTGAAAAGAAAAGCAACCTTTGTCTCCTCTTCCTTTGAAAATTGAAAACCAATCACCTCTTATTATAATACTAAAACTGCCATGTTGTGAATCATTACATCTGAATGAATTGAACAAGTTAGAAGTATTTCTCAGTTTTGTCCTGGAACACTTTGCTTTTGTGTTAATATCCACGGGCCACACAGAGTATAAAAATGGCATGAATGAAGTCTTTGTTAGTTTGGCAGACTCGCTGATGGTTTTCAGTGGTCGCTGATGCATTAGAGGGTACGGCATCAATATGAAGAGGGCACTGTAGGATCGGACGTGTGGGATCTTAACTTTCCGATGCTGGCCTGGCAGCGTGATCTTCAGTTTGGGGTATGTTAAACGTCTGCTGGTGAATATGTACTTGAATCAGCATCAAAAGGGTATTTTTTCTCAGACAGTTTTCCACTGACACCTCCAGAGTAAGCTTTGGTGTATTTCAGCAAGTGCTGTACACTTTTATGAGCTCAAGGACAAGGTTACACAGGTAACATTTATTTGTATGTTTAGTACATAACTTTCAACTCCCAGCCACACTTTTTTTGTAAGGTAGACCACGTAGAATTGGAATTTGCACACTTTGAACTCTGAATTTGCTGTGTATAACAGCTTTGACATTTGCAGAAATACCTCTCCATTATACAGTCTCTACTCCAGACATTTTCTATAGTATCCCTCTCTCCTCCATGGTGCCCAGCTGACTTTCACACAGTCTGGCACCCCACCAAGAGGAGGCAGTTGGGGCGCCAAAAAAACCTCCTCGCTGGTACCTCCAACCCAAGGCCCAGGGTTAGCATGCTAACTTGTCTTCTGAGCCCACTGTGACCCATCTAAAAGTCATTACGAAGTCCACGCGAGCGGCCACGGTCTATGAAATCACGCCAGTCATCCGAGCTGAGACATTAGCGACATGAAAACCTCATTTTAACGTAGTGTGGAAGATGATTAAAGAGATTACCTTCCTGGCACTGGGTGCTAATATCACTGGCGGCGTGATTGGATGATTGACAGGTGGCATTTAGCCTGGGGGGAGCTGAGGAGTGAGGGAGGGGCAGGAGAGACGGCACCTCTCAATAATCAGAGCTCTCGTTCAGAGTGAAAGCCCCATCCTTTGTTCTAATTAACCTGTAGAATGAGTTCAGCGAACGCCACGCGGCCCCTGCCCATCCAGCGGGGCTACGGCACCAGAATCCTAATCGCCTGTGAATGGCGGGCTGGGGAGCTGAATGCCAAGAGGTTGAAGGTCTGCCGGGTGATTTTAAATAGCTTGACTATCCGGCCGTAGCCTCTCTGCCAACAGAGGCTCTGCATGCCGTTAGCATGCTGTTAGCGTTAGCATGCTGTAGACGTTAGCATGCTGTTAGCGTTAGCATGCTGTAGACGTTAGCATGCTGTTAGCATTTGCATGTGGCACTGGCGAGGCTGAGGTGAATGACCCTCGGACAGTAGCCCTGCACACACAGAGATTACTTTGTAGTGACGGGGAGGAGAAAACTGTGGTCTAATTCAGTCGAAGCATCCCATCTCTATTATAATATGATTATATATTATATTACATGAGCCCTGTGCGGACAGCAGATTATCTTTAACGTTGTACTTGTAACTTTTCTGTGTGGAGTAATTTTAAGGGTCTGGGATGGGTTAGGTTGTGTAACAGCAACACACACACAAACACGCCTGGCAATCTGAGTAGTTTTTATACTTTGATCAACCTTCCCTTCTCCCGCATACACACATACTCACACACACGTACACGCACACACGAGCGCATACACACACGAGCACGCACACACCTACACACACGCGCGCACGCACATACACACACCTGGCAGGAACTTTGATTTGCATAGAGCTGAGTATGACAGCATAGCCTTCAGCCATTACAGAGACCTTCCTCCTTCTCTCCTTCATCTTCAACTTTCTATTTTCCAAGCGGTAGCCGGGCTGAATGCCCTCTGCGTTTGAAAGCCTGTTTGTGCTTTTTGTCTGTGAACCTGCAGCTCAGTTCAGGAGCGAGAACAAGAGAACACACGCGCAGCTCACAGCAAAGCCTGAGGCGCCACAGTCGAGATGTTTGGGGGATTTTATTTTCCACCTCTCTCTGTTGTTGTTTCCCGTTGTTGCTTGTATTGTACACAAATAGAAGTGGGCCATGCAAGGTCTGAGGGGAGAATTCCTCAGGAAGAACACCAACATATCCAGCCGTGAGGACGAGTCGTTAGGTGTTTTGTTCTCTTCTGTTCCAACACAAGCACTCTCCAAACTCTCACCAACTCACACGCTCAAGTTCAGTCACACACACTTTTAAAGTCACACACACGCAGACACTCACTCAATCTCACACACACACCCATTCAAAGTCTCATACTCACACAAACGTATTATCATATTTCTTCATGAGTAAAATGTCTCTGTCGAGTGTTGTTGGCAAATAGTTGTGTACATAACCCCGGCATGCAGGCCATATCAGGAGCAGCTCTGCAAAGGCTGGGGTATTTACTGACTCGGCCGCCGGTGAGTATAGCGCTCTGGCAATCTAACGCCGGCCGAGTCTCGTCAGATTGAAAAGATGTATGGATTTAACCTGGCTCACCTCACTTTAACATTTCCACTTACATGCGTATTACCCAAGGCTATTATTGCAGTGCTGAACTTCCACAGAATGAGTCACAGAATTTTGTTCAATAGCCAGGGGCTCTCAGTATTGAGTGATATTACACAGGGCCAGACCTCAGTTGAATTTAATCAATGTACTTAGGTAAACTGCAGGGGGCTCAAACTGTTACTCTGACACTTGGAGAGAGAAACAATGTGTTCTCATGTACAGATATCAAATGTTGTTTGTGGGCAGTGGCTATATCAAATACTGTATGTGTTGTCTATGGACAGGAAAGAGAGACGTGGATCGAGGCCAGCACACTGAGCCAGCTACAGCAGTCGCTGATGGGAACCTTGCACTGTCTTTTGTTATGTATTGGCACAAATATATGTACTTTCGACTTACATTTACATGTATGCATTTAGCAGACGCTTTTATCCAAAGCGACTTCCAAGAGAGAGCTTTACAAAAGAGCATAGGTCACTGATCATAACAACGAGGTAGTCCCAAACATTGCAAGCAGCCAAAACATGAAGCATACATTGTGAAAAAACTAAACAAGTGCCAAAGGGAAGACTTATAAGAGCATGCAGTTATACACATTACAAATTAAAACAACATGACACACAAAAAGTGCAAGACTGTAGAAGAACAATCAACAGTAAAATATTTCACAGCAAGTACAAGAGTTAACTTCGTAATAACTAACCTATAAGAGCAGTGTTTGTGTTTGGCAGCGTTTGTGTTTGTGTCGGAACCGGAAGTAGCAGTGTTTGGCAGTGATTGTGTTTTTGTCTTTTGTTGAGCATATATTATTAATACTTCTGTAAAACATATAATTATTCATACTTGATACATATATCATGTCTAATAATTCAGGCCTGGAGGAGTGCTGCCGTGGTGCAGGGATTCAGGCCTGGAGGAGTGCTGCCGTGGTGCAGGGATTCAGGCCTGGAGGAGTGCTGCCGTGGTGCAGGGATTCAGGCCTGGAGGAGTGCTGCCCTGGTGCAGGGATTCAGGCCTGGAGGAGTGCTGCCGTGGTGCAGGGATTCAGGGATGATTGTGGAGAAGAGACATGTCGCTCAGGCTTTTTACATTAGTGATATTAAAGTGGCTTCTAATGCTGCCCTCTGGAAGAGAGCAGACAAATGCCGGGGAGGGGGGGAGGAGAGTGAAGTGGAGGAGAGGAGAGGGGAAGACAGGGGAGGAGGAGAGAGGGGAGAGAGGAGGAGAGTGGAGTGGAAGACAGGGGAGGAGGGGAGAGGGGAGGGGGAGGGGGGAGGACAGTGGAGTGGAGGAGAGGGGAGGGGGGAGGACAGGGGAGTGGGGGAGATGGGAGGGGGGGAGAGTGGAGGGGAGGAGGAGAGTGGAGGAGGGGAGAGAGGAGGGGGGAGGAGAGTGGAGTGGAGGAGATGGGAGGGGGGAGAGTGGAGGGGAGGAGGAGAGTGGAGGAGGGGAGGGGAGGGGGGAGAGGGGAGGGGGGAGGACAGTGGAGTGGAGGAGAGGGGAGGGGGGGAGAGTGAAGGAGAAGGGAGGAGAGGGGAAGGAATGGGAGTAGATGGGATGGGATGAGAGGGGAGGATTGTCTAAGCCCATATCCATCATGTGACTTGTTCACTGCCAGTCTCTCACATGCCCTTCCCCACACTTCCTCCCCCTAACGCTCTGTTGCTAACCCCTCCTCATCCTTCCACTCTGGAGGACCTACAGGACAGAGAATAACTCCCCAACACACACACACACACACACCTGCCCTCTGTAGCGGATTGTGTTGTTGGTGTGTTCTGGCTCAGTGTTCATCATTCATCCTCAACACTCCTCTCTCCGTCAATCATCTTCTTATCCTCCAGCATGTTCCTCTCTTCTCTCTCTCTCTCTCTCTCTCTCTCTCTCTCTCTCTCTCTCTCTCTCTCTCTCTCTCTCTCTCCTCTCTCTTTCCTCTCTCTTCCCTCTCTCTCTCCTTTCTCTTTCCTCTCTCTTTCCTCTCTCTCTTTCTTCTCTCTTTCCTCTCTCTCGCTCCTCTCTCCCTCCCCTCTCCCTTCCCCGCTTGCTCCCTCTTTGCTGACATCCCTCCATCTCTCTCCATCATGGAGAGCTGAGTCTTACAGAGTGTTCAGAGAGAGAGTTCCTCTGATGAGCTGAAGTTTAATGTGTAATGATGACTTCTAGGAAGTCAGGATGGGACAGCCAATGCAGGTAGACACCCCCCCACACACTCACACACACCCACACACACACTCACACACAACACAACACACTCAAACACACACACACACACACACATCATTGAATGCACTCCTCAACATACATTCACTTTCCACAGTCATGAAATGGACGGTGTTCCGAGAGCTAACATATCTGTATTATACTCACTTTACGATGTGATCTGAAGCGCTTGAGACATCTATTCATCCCTTTCTACCTAACCCTACCCCTACCCCTACCCCTACCCCTACCCCTACCCCTACCCCTAACCCTAACCCTACCCCTAACCCTAACACTAACCCTACCCCTAACCCTAACCCTACCCCTAACCCTACCCCTAACCCTAACCCTAACCCACCCTTCCTTCACTCATCCCATCACAAACTCCTCCCTCCCTCACCCCTAACTCCCTCACCCCTCCCTCCCTCACCTCCCTCCCTCATCCCTCCCTCACCCCTCCCTCCCTCCTTCACCCCTCCCTCACCCCTCCCTCACCCCTCCCTTCCACATCCTTCCCTCACCCCTCCCTCACCCCTCCCTCACCCCTCCCTCACCCCTCCCTCACCCCTCCCTCACCCCTCCCTTCCACATCCCTCCCTCACCCTTCCCTCCCTCACCCCTAACTCCCTCACCCCTCCCTCCCTCACCCCTCCCTTCCACATCCCTCCCTCACCCCTCCCTCCCTCCCTCCCTCACCCCTCCCTTCCACATCCCTCCCTCACCCTTCCCTCCCTCACCCCTCCCTCCACCATGTGCTGTGAGACAGGGTTCACCCCGGTCTCCCCTAAGAGTTCTCTTCCTCTACACCCCACCCCTGTCCTGATCCCCATCTGCCTCTCTCTTTCTCTCTCACATCTCTCCCCTCGCTCCCTTCCCCTCTCTTACCCTCTATCTTTCCCTCTTTCTCTCTCTCCCCTCTCTCTCTGCTCTCTCTCTACTCTCCCTTTCACTCTCTCTCTCTTTCCTCTTTCTCTCTCTGAGCCTTATAGAGGCGGTAGAGGCGGGGGCAGAGGTGGAGGCGAGGCAATACCTGATTAGACGGGCACATTCAATGGCGGCAAATCCATCTTGTAATAAAACGGGGAGATGGATTATTGCTTTCCCAGCCTGGGTCCAGATGCCACATCGCCTTTTCTCTCTCTCTTTCACTCTCTCTTTCACTCTCTCTTTCTCTCTCTCTTTCACTCTCTCTTTCACTCTCTCTTTAGCTCTCTCTTTCACTCTCTCTTTCACTCTCTCTTTCACTCTCTCTCCCACTCTCTCTTCAACCCTGTCTCTCCCTCTCTCTCTTCCACCCTGTCTCTTCCCCTCTCTCTCTCTCTTCCTCTCTCTCTCTTCCTCTCTCTCTCTTCCTCTCTCTCTCTGTCTTCCTCTCTCTCTCTCTTTATCTCTCTCTCTCTTCCTCTCTCTCTCTTTTCCTCTCTCTCTCTTTCTCTCTCTCTCTCCTGCTTTCTCCTGCTCTTCCGGCTCCTTATTGTGGTGCATAAATCCATTAGAGAGGAACAGACCTCACTTTGCTACTTATCTCCCATCTGTCTCAGCACACTGCAACATCACACACTGCTTTCCCCAGCAGGTGAGGAAGCCAGACAGGAGAGCAGCTTTTTACAGATAACATCTATTGACAACTGTCTATTGGGGAGTTTTAGTTGCGTGTGTTTTGAGTAACCTTGCTATCTCCTTATTCTGCTATCTTGTGCATCACTCTCTCCTCCCACCTCACAGCTCCTTCCTGCCCTCTCTCTCCTCCCACCTCACAGCTCCTTCCTGCCCTCTCTCTCCTCCCACCTCACAGCTCCTTCCTGCCCTCTCTCTCCCCCCACCTCACAGCTCCTTCCTGCCCTCTCTCTCCTCCCACCTCACAGCTCCTTCCTGCCCTCTCTCTCCTCCCACCTCACAGCTCCTTCCTGCCCTCTCTCTCCTCCCACCTCACAGCTCCTTCCTGCCCTCTCTCTCCTCCCACCTCACAGCTCCTTTCTGCCCTCTCTCTCCTCCCACCTCACAGGTCCTTCCTGCCCTCTCTCTCCCCCCACCTCACAGCTCCTTCCTGCCCTCTCTCTCACTCCCTCGCTCTGGAGGTACAGTACATTCCTGCTCAGTGACTTGGACTCACTGTCACACATGCAGATAAACACATGCACACTGGGTGTAACTTTCACACCTGTTCTTGTGTGTTGGGCCACAAGTGAGCGACCTGCATTGTGCAGCTGTTAGGGTTATTAGGGTTAGTGAGAGCTAGAGGCTCCCAAAAGAGGGAGGAGAGGGACACTGCAGACACCCCTGTACCCCCCTCTCCTCCCCCTCCCCCTCCCTCTCCCCCTCCCTCTCCTCCCCCTCCCCCTCCCTCTCCTCCCCCTCCCCCTCCCTCTCCTCTCCCTCCTTCCCTCTCCTCCCCCTCCCTCTCCTCTCCCTCTCTCTCCCTCCCTCTCCCTCTCTCTCCCTCCCTCTCCCCCTTCTCCTCTACCTCCCTCTCCCTCCCTCCCTCTCCTCCCCCTCTCCCCCCTCTCCTCTCCCTCCCTCTCCTCCCCCTCCCTCTCCTTCCCCTCCCCCTCTCCCCCCCTCCTCCCCCTCCCCCTCTCCCCCCTCTCCTCTCCCCCCTCTCCTCTCCCTCCCTCTCCTCCCCCTCCCTCCCTCTCCCCCCTCTCCTCCCCCTCCCTCTCCTTCCCCTCTCCCTCCCTCCCTCTCCTCCCCCTCCCTCTCCTTCCCCTCCCCCCCTCCCTCCCTCTCCTCCCCCTCCCTCCCTCTCCCCCCTCTCCTCCCCCTCCCTCTCCTTCCCCTCTCCCTCCCTCCCTCTCCTCCCCCTCCCTCTCCCCCCTCCCTCCCTCTCCCCCCTCCCTCCCTCCCCTACAGGACACGAGGCCTTGAGAGGCTTCCAGCTGAGATGTGCCCAGTACTTCAGTCTGGCTGAGGGAGGTTTTCAAAGAAAGACTTCTACCTTTAGTACCGTTAAGAAAATAAACGTTTGCTTTTTAACATTTGCGCGGCATCGGACCTTGGATCAGTTTGGTGGTTTATTTGAAGGTAGGGTCTCAGTCACAGTTTTGAAAGTCAAGCTGGAGTTGAGACTCACACACATACACACACACACATACACACCGACACACACATGCACACTGAGAACGACATATGGATTAGCCCCCTACACACACACACACATACACACACACATAGTAGGACAAAACACACACACGTAGCTCAGTGTGGTACTGGAGCTACGTGGAGTCTAGGCCAGGGGCGGAGCCAATGGAGGGGCACGGAGTGGCATGTGCCCCCCCTGGAATCTGATTGGTTCTCAGGTGCCCCCCCTATTTTCATTGGCTCTGAAGGATGTCAATCTCAATAAGAAATCATTTAAGAAACCTATAGCGATCTGCCTGGACAGAACATGACAGAAGTCATATATTCCCGCTTTTCCTTAAGGTTACACTCTGTGGACAGTGTAAACTGAGGTAGGTTTTGATGGTGTGTGTATATAGGATACATTATACAATATTATTTAAATCGCACATTCCCCAGATAGCACTGTTTTTATTGCTGAATTGGCCTTTTGTTACATTTTGCAGCATTACTGTAGGTTTTTCTTAGGACCCGCGCTCATTCTCAAGACAACCAGTTTAAATGTTAGCACTACACTGGTGGCAATGGGCTAGTCTGTTTACAGGTTAAAGATTTTGAAAGAATAGAGACGTAATATGAGTTGACAAGCTTATTATAATTTTGCCTCAGACAAATGCATTCTATTTGAAATTCTGCAGGTTTTTGTTGGAATTCTGCATTCGCATATTACGTTTGGGCCTGCTAATATCCCACTAAGAGTGAATGCGAGTTTCAACAGACATCCATATTCATACCTCCGTTAAGGCTCCGTGTCATATTTAGGGACCGGGGTAAAAGAGTAGACAGCCTGAATGCCGAAAAACCTAGCAGCCATTTGAATATACATTGATTCCAAATAAACATTGATTAATATGACTGAGATTAAATCAGCATATATACTTCTGCCACGGGGGTGCCACCCCTCAAAATCTCCTGCCCCCCTCTTGCCACCCCATGAATATTTTTCTAGATCCGCCCCTGGTCTAGGCACGCCCTGCGAGCCAGCTTTCCTCGCTACGCTAATGAGAGACTCTCTGAAGGAGAGGGAGGCTGTCTAGAGACCTGGAGAGAGTCAGAAGAGGAGATGGGAGGAGAGGAGAGGAGAAGAGAGGAAAGGAGAAGAGAAGAGAAAAGAGGGAGAAGAAGAGAGAAGAGGAGAGGAGAGAGGAGAAAGCAGCCGTGCTACAGGAGTCAGAAAGGGAATGGTTTAGGGAATAACACTTCTCAGAACCAATTAATCATCCATGAAAAAGTAGGATATTGTTTTATACTCTGTTAAGGGAAGAGAATTAAATAGAGGAGAAAACTGCCAGCCTCAGTTATTTTTTAAGTCCACTATCAGTGGTTCTGTTTTCGAGGATTTGGAACTGTTCTGTTTAAAAAGCAGCTTTATAAACGACCGCCAGCCCACACACGGACCACTGCATCTCAGCCAACGCACAAAGTCCCCAGTCTTCTCTCTCGCTCTTCTCTCCCTCTCTTTATCTCTATCACTTTCTCTCTCTCTCCCTCTCTCTCTCTCTCTCTCTCTCCTCTCTCTCTCTCTCTCCCTCTATCTCCCTCTCTCTCTCTCTCCCTCTATCTTTCCCTTTTTCTTTCTGTCTTCTCTCCCTCTCTCTCTCTCTCTCTCTCTTCCTCCCAGAATGCTCTCTGCTGTTGAGGCTTCCTGAGGAGATCAACAGCATCATCTACGGCCTGAAAACACACAACACACACTCAGTCTCAAACACAACACACACTCAGTCTCAAACACACACACACTCAGTCTCAAACACAACACACACTCAGTCTCAAACACAACACACACTCAGTCTCAAACACAACACACACTCAGTCTCAAACACACACATAAACTTCCTCTCAAGCACACGATCCACTCACACACCTGGCAGTGAAGAAGCGGACGTGAGGAAGGTAATAAATGTTTGGGGTTGGAGCAAATTGCACGGTCGATGGTTCCGACAAAACATTTTACACTGTCACTAAGGTTTATCGTCTTGGAGTTGAAATCAAGCCTCTGAGGACTCGAACCTACATTTGATGTTCATTTCTTTTCGGCCAACCTTCTCTAAAATTGGTTTTGGAGGAATAATCATTTATCTGTTTGTTTGATGGAGCTGAATCAGTAAGCTGCTCCCTTAACAGGCTCGTTTGCACTCGATAAACATAATAGCAAGGCCAGCTTGGCCCCCCTCCCCCACCCTCACACAGTCCTGCTCCCTCCAGGCTCCCTCTCCCCATCCCTCCGTCCCTCTCTTCTCACTCTTCCCTAGGCTCGCTTGACCCTCCTTTCTCTATGCACCTTCTCATCTCGCACTCGGTGTCTGTCTCTCTCTGCCTGTCTCTTTCTCTGCCTGTCTCTCTCTCTCTGCCTGTCTGTCTTTCTCTCTGCCTCTTTCTCTCTCTCTGCCTGTCTCTCTCTCTCTTAACAGTTTCTCGCTCTCTACCTGTCTCTCTCTCTGCCTCTCTTTCTCAGCTGACTGATTATAAACACAATTTCATAAGAAATGAGGTACAACCTGCACTTGTCACATCCTTACGCACACAAAAGATGAGGTGTACATGTTGCTGTGTTTCTTCAGTTCACTCTGATATGCTGTACTCTGCTGCCCTCCGGTGTTAGGCTGTCATACTTCACACACCACACTACTCTGCAGCACAACAGACAACACAATAGCAGAGGCCAACAGCAATGAAACATCGTTTATTAAGCTGACACTGGGTCAAAGGTCATCAGAAGTACATGGTGGGGTCAGACTTGTTGCACATCTGGATGTGGATGTGTGAGGTGATGCCGGGGTAGACGGACTGCATGGGCAGCATGACGCCCAGCCTCTGGCCCTTCCTCACCTCTCCAGAGACTCTGTCTGGCTTCACGTAGAACAGCTTGAAGCACAGGCCTATGGAACAAAATCACTTTCAAATATCTCCCTGTTAATGTTTTGGAGTACAGATGTAATCTTTTATGTCACGTTAGGTTCTCGTTCAGACAAGCTGCATCGTGACAAACTGACCTTCCCCACTGAGGTTGATGCCGTTGTTGATTGCTGCCTTTTTGGGGTCGGTGTAAACGATGACTTTGCCGTTCAGCTTGACGTCAAAGGGTGCGTAGACAACAGCCCCGTCCGCACACGCCACGTCCAGGCCGTTGTGGACTCTGTCTCCTCTGCACAGGATACGTCACGTTATCACACACTGTTGGAGAACACTGCCACAGCTTGTGGGGCTGGGTTAGGGTTACTTGTGGGGCTGCAGTTGCCTGTGTTTGGTCACGTTGGTAGCTGTAGCTGTGTTAGTTGAATCCATCTTCAATCCATCACAAGCACACACAATTAACACACACTTGCACACACACTCTCAACGACACACTCTCACACACAAACTCTCAACGACACACTCTCACACACACACTCTCAACGACACACACACACGCTCTCAACGACACACACACACACTCTCAATGACACACTCACACATACACACTCTCAACGACACACTCACACACACACACTCTCAACGACACACACACACTCTCAACGACACACCCACACACTCTCAACGACACACACACACACTCTCAAGGACACACACACACACACTCTCAAGGACACACACACACACAGTGTATCACCCTACCGTCGGGCTCCGTAGTATCCTTGTCCCCATGTATCAGAGGTCCTCTTCCTGTTGTTGGCGTTTCCACTGCAGAGCTGGCCAAACGTTACGGCCTCTCCTCCCCACTGCAGCTCTGAGAGACAGGAAGCAGACTGTCACCTTTACATGTTACTGAAAGGGTTACATGTTACTGTCACTGTCAACGTTTTTAAAAACAACTTTCATTTTTTTTTTTTTAAATAGGGTCTAAATAATAGCTTCGAAAGGTTGAGACAATTTGTCAAAAAAAAGTTTAGCATTTTTTTTGAAAGGTTGAAAAAAATATATCTAAAAAAAGCAGTCAAAAAAAGAATTAGCATCTTTGATGAGGACTCTATAATATACTCTACTGCTCTATTGCCCTCTACTCTGCTTTACTCTGTTTTTACCCTCTCATGAGTAGCAGTACTTCTACTTGAAAGAAAGATTTTTTTTGCCATTTCTGGCTACAGTAACATGTTACTGTCATAGTCCACACATTAATGTCAAACCAACATGTAACTGTTATGGTTAACATATTACTGTCATGCTAATATGATACTGTCATGCTAACATGATACTGTCAACCACAACTAACAGACTGTCATGACTGCTCTACCTGTCCCCCTCTCCTATGGGTGTCTGTCTTTCAGGTTCCACGTGAGGATTACAGCTGGTTGTCTCGTCTTCACTCATTACCGCCACCTGTCCTGCTGATTACCCTGTCTATATAATGCCCTTTCTGTGTGCAGGTCCCTGTCAGATCGTCTCGTGTTGCCTCCCGTCTAGTCCTGGGTTTTGGAAGCTAACTCGTCTGGCCACCCCTGCTCTTCAGACTACGGTCTATGTATCCTCTCTTCCTGACTTTTTAAATGTTTTTTTTCCATCTGTTAAGGGCGTTTTGGTTTTCTCAGCTTCGGAGCCGAGGTGTTTTCTGTTTCGGTTTGTCCTGGGGCCTGTTCTATAAAGCCCGCTCCAAAAAACTAGACTTAAAGTCCTAAACCAGACTTGAGTAAGTTTTAATATTCAAGCGGGGCTAAAGTGGTTCCTTAAAGGCCAATTTTAGCTCACGCAGTCTTACTAATTCAAGTCAGATTTAAGTAGTCAAGCTAATTGCGCGTGCACCCTATTCTTAAATAGCCCGAGAGGTAAAACATGGATCATATAATCCTCCACGGCAAAAGCAATGCACACGGCCACGTGACTTCTTCCAGAAAGAACGTTCCCTCTAAATCGTGTACAATGACAGCTCACTCATCCACCGCTTCAATCAAAATAAAATGACACACCAGGCATGACGTCGTGAACGATAGGCTACGTAGGAGGACCTTTTTAGACCTTTACTTCGTTGATTAAAAAACACCCTCTAAACTCATCTAAATTATACATTATCCATGTGCTTAACTTTTTAACATGGTTTTTGTGTCGGGAAAAAGGAGGGTGGATTTAGGTTTGTTTTGCAATTGTAGGCTACTGTTAAATTATATTGCTATGATAAATACACTCGGATAATTTAGATTGATATAGGCCTATGCCTGATGCCTTAACATTTGAAATCACAAACATCCATTTAACATCCATACATTTAACGGCTATGATGTGTAGCCTTTCAAAGCATTCTTCATAATTGTTCAATGCAAAGGCTAAATGTAGCTATGTTGGCTATTTAAGTTTGTTATACCAATGTTGAACATATTGAACTGATGAGAATAAGAAAATGAGAATATACGTGGTAAATCATCGTTTTCCCGTTAGGGTCAGTGTTACAGGAAGGTCTGATTAAGCACCAAGTCACACTAAGCCTGACAATTAGTGTCGACCGTGACGCCATTTCTGTCGGCGACCTTTTCAAAAGTGTCTGCGACCTAAGTATAAATTAGGTTTAACTGACAAATCTGGTTTATTCGGTAAACTCGCTTTATGGAACAGGCCTCTGATCGTTTTCAATAAAAACCTAATTTTGCCTTCAACTGCTTCTGACACCGTGAACGCAACCTGACACAGTCAGGAGACCCAATGTTTGTTGAAAACCAACGAATACAAGTGTTTGCAAGTTTGCTAAATCTTACCTTTTGGGAGAAAATAATCTGCCAACACCAACTCTACAGTATACTACAGGAGTAGGTGCACAGACGTCTCACCTGCAAGGACTATGCTGAAGAGGAAGATGGCTGTTTTCATGGTGAAGCAGAGGCAGCGCTACAGATGATCAACAGCGTAGATCAGACGGTCTGTGCCTCAAACTAAAAGTTAAGCGAGTTATACTCTCAGCCCTGTCAACAAATATGTACACACAGCTTGTGTTGTTTCCCCTCTAACCACAGAGTGGAAAGCCCAAGGTTTCGAAAGTAGAGTTACACATGGGTTATTGCCAAGAGACCAAACATGACCTGAACCCAAACAGTTAGCATGAGGTAGGGCTGGACCGGGACAACATTTTTTGGGGCATTTTTGCTCAGACCGGCCCACCGCAATCGGTCGGAGTCCGAGCTACTGGATCTGAAATTAGAAACAGGGGGGGAGGGGTTAAGAGATGTTAAGAGATGTGATTGTGCCAGCCCAGTGTCAGTATGGAAAATGAACCAATGGGCCGCTGTCGCTGCTTTATGGGCCGGTTGTTGGCCAATTTTACGTTTATAAAAAAAATAATATATATATATCATATCGGCCCCAAGTGCGTCGGCCCGGTATGCCAGATAACCAGTCCAGGCCTGGGATAGGGTGGAGTTTCAGAAAGTATTTGTGGAACTCATTTTCTAGAAAAAAAAACAAAGGCCTTGCTTTTTTTGACCAAAGGCCAGAACTTGAATCATTTCTCGGTTAAACTCTTTATAATAATAGAATACTCAAAGATGTTTAAATATTGAATCTGAAACTTTTTAATGAAGGTGCTATAATACAACAAAGTATTATTTAAAAATGAATGGATGTACAAAGGCAGGCATAACAAAGCAAAATATTTTCATCGGTCACCAACATTATACAACTGATCGCACATATACTTCATTTATCTCTTAAATCCCTCTAACTACTCTAATTAACAACTTCCAGGTCAGTATATTCCTCTTCTACCTCTCCTCCTTGCCCTCCCTCCTCTCTTTCACCATCCTCCTCTTCCTCCTCCATGTCTCCCTCTGTTACTGTCTGGGAGAAACAGATGATTCATCAGACAATGAAGGTTCATATATTCGTTAACTCATTTCCGCAGCTGACGTATATGGTTGTACTTACTGTAGAATACTACAGTGTTCCACAGTACTTCTGTGCCGTGTATAGTAAACTATATGCTGCACACTTTAGTACACAGGAAGTATTAGCTGAACGGCCCACAGAGAATATTTTATACAGCCATCACCACAGCACACAGATAGCATCACGTCATCATGTCAAGGGTTGTCAGCTTACTGGGCATGGGGTTTTTTGGGGGGAGGGTGGAAGGGGCTTCTTGAACACGGCTTCTTCTTCCTGGTTGATGGGCATCAGAGCCTCCCCCCCCCTCCTCTGTGTGTAAACCCACCATGTTGTGGCTGTGACCACGACCAGCAGGGAGACCAGCAGGGCCAGCAGGCCCGCAGCAGACAGCTCTGGAGCAGAGGGAGGGCAGGTTACACACAAAATCAAATCAAAATGTATTTGTATAGCGCTTTTTACAAGCAATGTCACAGAGGGCTTTACATACGCCCATAGAACTGCCCCTCAACCAACCTAAACCCTCAAGGAAGACAAGGAAAGATTCCCAGAAAAACTCCCAACAGGAGAAAAAATTGAAAATTTGGGAGGAGCAATTCAGTGAGGGATTCCCTCCTCCAGAGACGGTTAGACACAGCTTCATTATGTCATGTCCTCACCCACAACTGGACATCTTTTCTTGAACGTTCATGCTGATTTAGGTGCAGTTCTGTGAGTGTATGTGAAGCCCTCTGTGACATTGGCTGTAGAAAGGGCTATACAAATACATTTGATTTGATGTATTTGCCTTGAAAAGGCAAATCATTGTTTGGGTTGTCAGTCACGTTATAGCCGTAACTTTTAGTGATCATGAGTGAAACATTCTGTCAGTGTGAATTGAGTGACTAGCAAGGTTGGCTAGTTAATTTTAAGTTTATGTTAAGTTAAATAAAGCTAATTTTCAACACAAGTTTCAAGTTTTTTTATACGGTAACTCGGGCGATCTTTCTGTTGTAAAGCTGTGCTCAACAAATCTTGGGAAACTCATTAATCACTGCAACTAGAGAAAGATGAAGTAAACAGCTGTTTAATTTCTCTCACCTTCGCTCTGAGTCACTGTGTTAAGATCCATAACGCCGTCAGAGAGAGTAGCAGACTGTGTAATTACCTGAAACAGTTCAAAAAGTAAACAGATAAGCAATAGACCACTGTTTTTTTACAACACACCAGTTGGTATTTATCTGGCAGTGGTTTGACGGACAAGTTGGCAATTGTCAAATACTCCACAAGATGTCAGGGTTTGACTGTTTTACTTCTAAGATCTCTGCATGTTGAACAAAAACAAAGACATGACCTGGATTTGCGTACATATTTGTTTTTAGGTCAGTTGTGTGTCCACCTGTGCTGAATTGTTATGTACATTCCCTGTATATTACCCTGTGTTCAACCCTGCGTATTTTTTACCTGTTTTATTTGACTTGCATTTCATATTGCCTGCTTTAACGCTTACATAAATAAAGTACCTACCTACCTACCCATTAAATCACAGATGGCTATACTGCAACAAACATAACCTACAAGCTATCTTGGGACAAATTATAAAGACCACAGTTTGAATCTCCAGTTCCTGTTTACATGCTGGTGAGTGGATATGAGATGGACGTAGCTGGGGGATAGTGCTTCTGTTTACCAGAAATCACTTCCTTCATCAGAGTAAGGGGTTTTTAATGGTGTGTTGTTGTCATTATTATAAAAAAAACTTATGTTTTAATTAGCTGTGCACTGTCGCTGTGGTTGGAAAATGTTTGTTTCAGTTCTATTAAAGTTGTAATGTTCTCCTACGCCATATGACTCATGTCTAGAACCTCTTAGGAACTGTGAGTGTGTGTCTGACTGGACTAACGCACCGTGAGGCTGAGATCTCGCTGCAGGGGCCTGGGCTCAAACCCGGCACAAGCCCTTTCCTGTACGTCATCCTCTCTCTCTTTCAAAACATTTCCTGTCCTCTCAGAAATCATTATCGCTATCAGAAATAAATGTTAAAGGCAAAAATTCCGCACAAAATGTATCTGTATATTAACATGCTAAAAGGGGAATGTGAGATGTTGTGGCATGATGCTGAGCTGGTCTTGTGAGGCGTCGTGTTCCTGTCTGTGATGGTTGCTCTGCCATCACGGTCCACTCGCTCTACAAACACACTTGAAAGACTCCTGTCTCTCTTTAAGACTTGTTAGCTTAGCTGTACAAGCATAACATTACATTTAAAATGTATACTAAAATACAATGGATTTGATGATTTGCCATACATTCAAAAAAGAACTGCTCATTTCACGGTTGTTAAGAGGAATCAATGGAAATAATAATTCATTTTTTCAAAACTGCTAAAATGTTCTCTACTTCGACCACACATTACTTTGTATGTTTCTGACATGCACAGATGCCAAAGGTGAAAAAGAAAACAAGTAATTTCAAGCGATAAAATGTTAGAAAATAACACAACAACTAACCCTCAAAAAGTAATAATTGTAACTATTCATTAACAAAACAGATGCACCATACCCAGTTAGATGTTTCGAATCCAAACTGAAGTGACAGCAGATTTTCCCCTGTAGATCCACCCAGCACACGTCAGCCAGGGTGTCATTCACCCGCCCGGCAGACCCTGTGGTGGCATGATACCCCTTATCAACACTCACATTTGTCCTGAAGAAGACGTTTCAGTTGCAGCTTCTGCTCTCTCTGTATAAAGTATGAGCGTGTGGCATAGAGAAAATACATTTATTAAATAATAAATGGCCAAGTGTTTTGACCTTTTGTAAATGTACAGTTGAAAGATTAAGCTCTGAGCCACCATTGCATCCAACAACTTTTTCCAGTCTAAAATGTCTCTGTTTGGTTAGTTATAAAAGTTTTTATCCTATTCTGTTTATGTGAGTATGTATGTCAATATTTAGCGGCTGCACTCAGCCAGAGCTATTGGAACTGTTGGAATGTTCCATCTGTTAGTTCTGTTCTGTCTCTTCCTCTGGTCTACCAGTCCCACTGGTGAGGGTCCTACTTTAAACAGTCGTAGTCATGATAAGCAAGCACATGTCTTCACTTGGCAGGTTCTGGGTGATGTCAGACTTCCTTTATTTGCACATTGAAAGAGCACATTCAAACCAATAACACGGTTACATGGTTGTATACACAAACACTTACAGACATATCAAGTATGAGCCAACCTAATTTGCCCTGAAACAACTGCCATTTGTTTAATCACAAGTGCATATGGTGAAAATATTGCAGTTCACATTGCAGTATGTTGCCCTCCTATGTGGCGCAACAGTCCAAGCCTGAACTGGAGAAGCAAAAGGAAATTAAATTAAGTCCTAGAATGGGAGCTGTATTTTCGTGCTGAAACTTAGATTCCCTACAGATAGTCTAGTCTCTACATTCTAGATGGCAGATGGCCATTTTTAACCCATGTCCATGCTTTTATAAGGCGAACATTCCCAGTTGTGGAGTAATGATGAATGAAGGAGTTCAAAACACACAATTACAGAACAACAACACAAAAAAAACACCAAATAGGTATTTTAATGTTCTGTGATCACCTGGCGTCAGCCTGGGACAGACCAGTGGTTACCTTTAACCAACTCACAGTTTGATATGAGCTGTTTCTGTCAGTATAGAAACAGTGTCATGATTCAGAAATGACCACAATAAGACGATACGCTGTGGATAGAAGTTAATAAATGTTTTGATTTGAATAGTGTATTATAACACATCTTTGAGTATTTTCATTTTTAACTAAACCTGCATCTTGAATGAAAATCCACAAACCTCGGCAGAGGATGTCCTCCCTCCTTACATTAAAAGCACGTCTACAGGAACGCTGTCCATTCCATGTACTGACTGCAAACAATACACCATCATACATCACAGCAACATAAACAGTAGTCAGATCATGTGTATCAGAGTCTCACATGAACATGAACAAAAATGGAGATGGCAAAGATGCACAAGATTCTGAATCAAAAGCTTGGTCCATGCCTGAGGATGCAGATCATCTCTCACGCCTTCCCGGTTCCCGACGACAGCGTCTCCTCTCCACTCGATTTCGACAGCAGCGTGACCTTTGACCTTGACTTTGCCGAGGACGACGAATAGGTCACGTGGTTCCCCGAGGAGGAGGTGTCTCTGTCCGTGTCCCAACAACAGCCGACCCTCCTGACTTTCTCCCGGAAGTCCTCCGACACGTAGTAGAAGATGAAGGGGTCGATGCAGCTGTTGAAGGTGCTGACTGCCAGGCTGACCATGTACGGTACGTACAGATCCTCCTCGTCTTCAATCAGGTAGGAGTCTGAGTAGTGCAGCAGGAGGAGGATGTTGCTGGGCAGCAGACACACCACAAACACCACCATCACCAACACGGTCACTCTCACGGCGTGGGTGTAGCGCTGGCCTCCAGCCAGCAGGGTGCGTATCACTGCCCCGTAGCAGAACAGGATGAGCAGGAAAGGGAGCAGGAAACAAACAGAGAAGAGGGTGGCGAAGTAAGGGAAGAAATAATTATCCTGCTCGTTTTCAGGCAAGGCGTCGTGGCAGGTAGTGATGTCAGGGTCGTCCAGTTTGTAGGACTGCTTCGACATCAGCAGCGGTAGCATCGCGGCTAACGCGACGACCCACACCGCCATACTCATGCAGGCAGACGTACGACGACTTCGTAGCGTCTTGGCCCCAAACGGGTGCACCAGCGCCACGTAGCGGTCAGAGGCCACGAGCGCCAGGCACAGCACTGAGCCGTACATGTTCCCGTAGAAGAGAGCCGTGACCACGCGACACAAGGGCTCGCCGAAGGCCCAATCGTTGCCCTGGAAGTGGTAGACCACGCGGAAAGGAAGCACCAGCAGCAGCAGGAGGTCACAGACCGTCAGGTTGATGAGGAGTGTGGTGGACGGCAGCTTCTTGGTGTGGAACAGGAGGACCCACAGAGCCAGCAGGTTAGCAGGGAGCCCGATGGTGAAGGCTATCAGGTACAGGATTGGGACGTACAGCACCAGAGTGGGACCCTTAATCTCCTCTTTCTGCTTGTCCTTCAAGGTGGTGAAGTTACACTGGATCACCAGGCTGAACGATCTCGGACCTGCAGACGTAGGAATGATGTTACACTCTTGGTCGTGGAAGGTATGATACTGAGATCTAGGATGTTCAAACCTGCTCCTGGAGAGCTACTGACCTAAAAGGTTTCATTATGACCCAAACGAACATGTTCATTTAGAAGTTTTTTTTCCCAAGCAACAAACAGCACGTTTGGAATTTGAACCTGCAACATCTTGATCTACAGTCAATCGCTCTGTCACTGAGCTACACGCACCCCTGAGTCTGACTTGAAGATTAAGTCATTAATCTGGTGTATAAAGTTAATACTGGAACAAGGACCCATAGGATCATAGCTCTCAACGTGTTTGGGACAGTTTTAGTCTTAATGAGAAAGACACAGACTGAGCTGGCTGCACACGTGTGGTGAGCATGCTGGGCCTACCACTCTGCATGCTCACCACCATGCATGCTCACCACCATGCATGCTCACCGCCATGCATGCTCACCACCATGCATGCTCACCACCATGCATGCTCACCACCATGCATGCTCACCACTCTGCATGCTCACCACCATGCATGCTCACCACCATGCATGCTCACCACCATGCATGCTCACCACCATGCATGCTCACCACCATGCATGCTCACCACCATGCATGCTCACCACCATGCATGCTCACCACCATGCATTTGCCCCACTTGTTTTCAAAGTGGCCCCGCCCCACCACTTTCGACTCAGCAGAGTATTGGGCGCATTTAATGTATCTACTGTACTATTAAAAACTGAAAAAACTTTTGCAACTTTATTTCTTCTTGCAACTGAACACGTTGATAAAAAAATTCTCAAAAGTTTTGTTGACTATAATCCACAACTTCAAACGCTGACTGCAACAAAGTGAATGCACCTGTCAGTCAGAGTGATCTCCTAGCAACAGCCAACCCGGCCCTAGAGGCAGAGCATTGACCCCCCCTCTCAAGAACTCATTGCTGCTAACACTAGACTATTAAAAAACGAGTCAGTTGCAGATGGTTAACGAAAACGTTGATTGTATTGGAAAGAAACAAGGTAGCTATGTCAGACTTCCTCAACTTGTCCCTATCACAATAAAATTATCAGGCAGAGTAGTATGCTACTAGGCTACATGTTAAAAGCTAGCTAGGTAGGTGTTATTATTTTAAGCTCGCTGATTACATCAAATACACTGCACAAATACACTGTTTGCCACAGGAAATAGATGAAGCGATGACCCAAATGATGACACATGACCCAAAGAGAAAAAAATCAAATCATAAATTTAGCATGTAGCCTACTGTACAATCATGTACTGTAACTATAATTTTTACATGCCTTGTGTGTAAGTGTCTACTAAGTTACTCAAATGTATGTGAATGTTTACAATTATCCATTGTCAATTAACAAAGAATACAAATAGAACACAGAAGTTGAGTTCATTAAAATATTGACTGGTCCCAAAGAAAGGTCCCCGAATTGTCCCAAATTTTGCCCCACCACTTTTGGACCAGTGGAACCACCTCTGCACAGAGAGTAGAAAACATCAAACATAATGTAGTATTAAGACCCCTAAACACAAACACTTGGTCAATGAACTCTCAAGTTACAGTTTGAAAGCAGTTCTAAGGGTCCTCCTCCTGTCATCACTATTTAACTGAGCCATTCAAGAAAGGTTCAGTAACGACCTTTTAAGTGTCCAAATGGAATTTAACAGCGGAAGGGAAAGGAGTTTACTCTGAGAAGAGGGTGGGTTTTTTCAACATTGGTCTGTGATAATCAGATTAAGAGCTGTACAAAACTGAATAACAAAGAGGTGTAACTCAATTGTCTTTTAAAAATCACGATGAGCTGTGGATAGAAACTTCAGTTTTCAGGTTTTCATGTCCTTATTCTTTGATTCCTGAAATATTGTAAATAATTATTTGACATGTGGAGGGCAGATGAAGGAACAAAGAGACTCCCAGGAACTAAGATCTGTGTCTCGTCAGGGCTTCAACATCAGATATGCACATTCTTTCAATCGACCATGGTATGTGGTTTGTAGTTTTGCTTGCCAGTGTTTTGCAGTGGCTCTACCACAGTCAAGCTCCTTCAAAGCACAGGGCTGAGAGCCATTTTCACTCAAGACAGGAAATAGTTTGCACATAACAGCAGTCGTTTTATATTTGCCAAAACATATAGAGTGAACTCCCATATAGACTGTCATGCACACGATTATCTTACACAGAAGCACATCTAGAAAATCACAGGCAAAACTAAAAAAGGAGTCTGTTGACTACTTTGTGCAATCTAAGATATAATGAGTATTAATTTAATTGAATCATAATAATGTAGAACAAACATAAAAAAGGTTAAAAAACATAACACACAACCCAACTATTCACCGGGTAGAAAAACAAAAGACTGGTAAACAGTGCATAACTAAATAGCCAGAACAGAGCAACTCGGAGAGGAGAAAGAACTCACGGACTACTGGCCCGAGACAGCCGTCTGGCTGGGTGGAGGAGCCCAGGGGGAGGAGGGAAGAGAGGGAAGCCAGCAGGAAGAACATCCTGGGAGCGTCAGGTAGATGCATGGTGCTGAAGGAGCTGCTGCCTTCTCCAACTGGAAGAACTCTAAACTGAGATCCTTGAGAGACTCTCAAGCTGCACGGGTTTCCTCTACTCTCTCTCTCTCTCTCTCTCTCTCTCTCTCTCTCTCTCTCTCTCTCTCTCTCTCTCTCTCTCTCTCTCTCTCTCTCTCTCTCTCTCTCTCTCTCTCTCTCTCTCTCTCTCTCTCTGTCTCTCTCTCTCTCTCTGCCCGCTTAGTGTAAATCACTCTACTGCCCGGTGCTGGAGTGGCTCTTCTGGTAATGTGATAACCAGTAGCCACAGAAAGCACCAGTACGAATCCACCCAGTTCCAGTCTGCTCCAGAGGAATCCTGAGGGAGCTGTGTTGCAGTGTTCAGTGTTCAGTGTTCTTCTGGTGTTCTGGACATGCTCGGCAGCTTGGTATGATCAGCATGAGGGAGGCCGCCTCCTCTATGGCTGTCTGCTAATGTTTTCCAGATGTGTGTGAGTGTGTGTGTGTATGTGTGACGCTGTTGCTCTATGATTCATATGCTTATCCTCATACTTTAAGGTACAGGACGTGCCACCACTGTGACCTCTGGGGTCACAGCACACACAATGATCCCATCTATGCCCAGACACACCCCTCGCACCCTCTAACCCCTCCTAATGGAGGAAAGTTTTTGTTTCTCGCCTACTCTCTCTCTCTCTGACACATTCTCACAAACACAATAATTCACACACACACCAAACATCCGATTAGCTAATTCCCTGTTAATTATTTTTTCAATTTAAATCCTCAGATGACAGAAGCACTGTCACACATCTGAGAAGCTCAAAAGGAAATCAGACTGTGCTTGAGTGGCCACCTCTGTGGTGGAAGGACTCCTGTTTCTCTGCTAACAGCACAATCCAAACACAAGCCACTCTCCAGCCCTAGGGTCCCCTGAAAACTGTCTGACAATACTGGGAGTTTTTAAAATGCTGACACCATACAGGAAAAGATAAGATTCTAGCTGACGAGGGGTCACGGATGCAGAGGAAGTGGGTGTTTATGTTGCCACGGTTACTCAATTCATTGTTTTTCAGTAGATGATAATCAGATGATTGGTCCATGAGCAGTAATATGAACAGATTCCATTTTTACCTATTTTTATTTGCAACGTTCTGTTTTTTTTGTGTATGATGTGATTTGTTAAAAATAAAGTGTGAAATATAAACATGTCACATGTTTTGCTAAGTATTAAAATGTTTAAAGATGTTACTATGGTGCTCTTGTGCCCATGTTATTCTGTGACAAAGACTTTAAATTCTGAAATCTTTTTTTAAGCACATATGTGCTGTTACTCCATATACACACTAGAGGTCAGTCTTGACACATTGAAGGGTATAAATTCGCTCTGAGAATATTGCCGAATGAGGAATTTTAGTTGCATGTCCTCATACGTAAACTGGTGTCTGAGAATGAAAACACTGTTAGAATAGTATTTACAACGTACGGCAGTTCTGATACATTTTGATAAGAGCGATCCTGGGAGCAGTATAAGTTCCACACAGCAGTCATCAAATCAAATGTTTTTTGTTCAGATCTTGTCACATGTCATGTCCCTTCTCGTGTCACAGAGGGCTTCCTGGAGGCCCACAGATCAGCACCTATCCCTCAAGTCAGTGTCGTTCACTGGCGATTTTAGACCCTTTTTAGGGGTGCTCAAACACCACATTTCATCTCAGCACCCCTAAACAATTATAATGATAAACAAAAAAAAGATATTGTTTAATATCCTTCAATGCTGGTAGTTCATGAAGAAAGGGACGTCCTTAGTTTTTTCATTCATTCAATATTTAGCATAATAATACATAAATGTATTAATTGTTATCCAGTGAAATTAGGGATTTTCAATTAGCAAGGGCGTTTAGCACTTTTGCAAAGCACTGTATTCATGTGACATTCTCATTGGGGGCTGAGCCCCCCTAAAGGTCTGATCCTAGAAACGCCCCTGGTGTCGTTGCTGGTCTCTTTTCAGATCTTACGCCAGAGTAAGATTCCACTGCAGCCAGTCTGCTGTGCTGCGGGATTTAGCGACAAACAGCAGCCCCAACCGACATAAATCAGTTAAGCAGTGGCCACGGCCCAGGGCCTGGCCGGCGGACCTGCCAACGGTGAAATACGCACATTAATAAGGGATATGAAGTGAGATAACGTCTTGTGTCTAGTCTATTCTTTGGCCAAACTACCCTTGAGAAGGCCATTCCATCCCAGACCCCCCCCCCCCCCCTCCAAAAAAAACAAAAAACAAAACAAATAAATGATGGCATCACTGCTTTTGTGTAAGGATGTGTAAATATAAAAGAGACAACTTCATACGAATTATGCACAGTGTGGATAAAGATCACCTGACATGAGCACGTATTTTGACGGTTAGTGTTTAGCGGGTCATGAATCGCAGGATGCTGTGTTTAGTAACGCGGGCCTCACATGCGTTGTGAGCGCGCTTTGCTCATTCTCGCATCGCGCTTGCGCCGTGTGTTGACTGTTGTCGGAGAGACGCGACTGATTCATATGAGCCCTGCACTCAAACAGTCAAACAGGAAGCGACACGGAACAGGTAGCCTACCGATAGTCATATCCATACAGTTTAATTTCGACGATATGGAAAAGGTAGGTTGCGGGTTAGGCTTTGGGAGAAGGAAGGCGAAAAATAATTCGTTAATGTGTTTTGCACAGTTGCTAAAGAGCTGTCTGTTGTTGGTAGGCTAGCGTAGTTTACACTATTAAAAGCACAAAGAAGCAATGACAGCTTTTCATAATGCACATCTGTGCCAGATCTAGACACGTTATCATTTAGGCAGTACGTTATGTCGGCCGCATTGAACAGCGTATAAGCGTTCACTAATGACAGCTTCTGCAGGCTAATTTTAAATGAGGCTATGTTGACTACACTTAATATATTTGGATAGCATGTTTCAGACGTTTGCGACACCAGTCTCCTAAATGCGCATCAGTCTAGTTGGCAGTAGGCCTATCCTGATCTTTGATATTATTTTCAAGAAAAGGTAAAAAACGAATGCGCAGAGCTAGGCAAGCTTCCATGAATATCTTATGTTGGATGGTGTTTATGCCAGCGCTAATATGTGGGATTTTATTCATTTAAAGGTATTGTAGACGACACGGGGGAGACTACAATGTGACGAGGACAGCATGATTTTATGACGGGACGCCGCACGGAAGGCTTGTTATTCTGCGCCGAGAGCCGCTGGTTTTGGGGGAAATCGTTGTGTGATCTAGTTCCCTAAGAAGCTGCTTGGATGTGAAGTGGAAATTGCATTAAAGACATTCCAAAGATGCCCAAGAGGTGGACCGCAGTCACGCGATGCAGCTGCCTCCCCGCCGTCTTGTGGCTTCTCGTGCTACCCAGGTGTATATTGTCGATCCGCGCCGACAACACCTTCAGCAAGGACGACGTTGTTAGCGCCACTGTGAATGCCACTGTTCTTGACTCCAAAGGCAATCCCAAGCTCATTCTAACCAAGGACGATGGCAAGTACGGGCAGAATTCACCGAAAGTGGATGCGAAGGGAATCGTGATTGCTCCTGCACCTTATAATGGAGGTAGGTTGGCACGCTATGCCCCGTTGTATCAACTTGTTGCAGTAGAATGGTTGTTGCAGAGAAGCAGGAAATATGTAGGCTACAGCAATATCACAAATGAGTGAGGGACATGCATAGAGCAAGGAATCGCTTTTTATTCCAGCGATGTCTACATTCAGCCTACAGGGCACATAACTGTGTGTGACATATAGAGGGAAGTCTGGGTGTGGATAGCTACACCACACCTCCTGCATGGCCTGTGTCTGCTCTCAGACCAGGTCAGCCTGAAACACGTTCACTAAACATTGTTCCCTTCAGCTCATGTAAGCGTTCAGAGGAGACAGAATCGAGAGGGAGGGCTGTGTCTGGAGGTAAACCAGACCATTCATCAGGTGGTGGTTGATGATTTAGGTTTCTTGATATTTGCAACGTCCCTCACCGGTACGTTCAGATGGTGTGGATGCACACACGCCCTGTAGGATATCTATGTGAATGCATGTGTATAAATGGATATAAGGATCTTAAATCCATGCTGGGGTAGACCTGGTAGTTCCCCTGGATGGAAAACTATGTCCCTCGTCCAGTTGTTTTACTGTGATCGAGGTGAAATCTTCAAGGTACGGGTGTACATGACATAGTTCTGAATACATGATAATGAAGCTGATTCCTTCTTGCCCTCGTCCCTATGACGATGCATGGGGAATGCACAGTAGGCAAGTCCAATGGGTTTGGTCAATAACACCGTCGAGGGCCGTATCGCCTTCCCTTTCGGCAGAGGCCTGAACCCTGCTCTGTCTGACCCTCCGGTCATTAGCGCTCTTCAGGTTACAGGATGCAGCATGAAAAAGCATGAAACTGAGAATCTTGAGTGAAAACGAGGTCAAACATTTTCACCTTGTCCTCTTATGACTGTCGCCTGAAGAAAGAGAAGAGAGGAGGAAGCATCACTTTCCATATCTGTTTGATGGAAAGACACGAGCATGGCTTCTTTGTTCAGGCACAGTCTTTCTCTCAAGGACACCTTTCATAAAGGACCGAGTCTCAGTGTTAGGCTGCAAAGCAGAAGAATCCCTAGACTTTTTTGTTCGTCTCGAAAACTGAGACTGAGGGCTCTTCTGAGAAACTGCTTCTCTCAATCCTCAGTTTGTGGACATTGATTCTTTTGTATGTGTGTGTTGTTATTTCAAATAAAAGTTTTTCGGAGAATCTCTGAATACGACAGGTAGGCTACCGTAAAAATAGTTGCTATGGAAACCCACGGACGAGAAAAGCACAGAGCACTTACCATCCGTGGGACACATCTGCGATATTGCCTACCTTGGGTTTTGGTGTGGCTTGTGTTGACCACCATTGGCCTACTTTCCTGTGTGTGTCTTGTGTCTGTGTGATGGTCCAGCCTGAAGCGAGTACAGTCACAGAGTCAGACTCTCAGACCGTCACGTACAGCCCTACCAGGCTAACTAGAACAGCAGGACTCATGTTGAAAGCCTTCACACGGTGCCGTGTCACATGGTGCAGTATCTGGCCTCCATACTCAGGGATTGAGCACACTGACCTGACATGAGTCTGGTCTCAGTGTACGGCCTGATGTGTGCTTTAGATACAGGAGAACAAAACTAGTAATGTCCCTTGAATAAAGCAAATCAAGCGATTCCTAAATGGGTTCTCTGTTGCTGTCGAGCCAATGCATTTCATGCATTTTCAAAATGCAAGTTGTGTGTGAGTAATGAAAAGCCTTCTCTTGCTTGGCAGAAGGTTACTCAAGGTCTGACAGGACACTGGAAGCGGTGGTGGAAGGATGTTTCGTCACCCTGTGCAGCAAGCTACCGATTAGCCCTCAGCCCAAAAATCATGTGAAATGTTCATGAATTGTTTCCAAGCAGACAGTATTCCTAGACAGCTCAGATTTGCCAACACTTGTTTGACAATGTCAAACAAACAGGCAAATTCCTACGTTCGTCAAAACCACACCACCACGCTGTTGTAGCTCTTGCTAACGAGGGGAAACAAACTGTTGTTTCTGCAGTCCGGGTGTCAAAGACTCATCTGATCCTCCAGGTGGTCCACGGCCCTCCTCTTCAATCTTTCTGAAATTAACTGGGATGAATGCATATTCTTGAGGTGTGGTCTCAAGTTGTGTTTTATACTGTGGTCTCGAGTTGTGTTTTATACTGTGGTCTCAAGTTGTGTTTTATACTGTGGTCTCGAGTTGTGTTTTATACTGTGGTCTCGTTGTGTTTTATACTGTAGCTTGTGTTGCTAATAATATGAGTGGAGAGTCAGTTCCTCCCACACTCTTCAAAACTGAAACATTAGCCACTTGATTTGGCACTTCCTGTTTGCAGTTCTGCAGTGAGCACTTCCTGTTTGGAGTGTTGCAGCGTGTACTTCCTGCTTGTGGCCGTTCCATCTCCGTGTGTGGGGCCCAGGGCAGAGGAGGGCGTAGGGTGTGGGGCCCAGGACAGAGGAGGGCGTAGGGTGTGGGGCCCAGGGCAGAGGAGGGCGTAGGGTGTGGGGCCCAGGGCAGAGGAGGGCGTAGGGTGTGGGGCCCAGGGCAGAGGAGGGCGTAGGGTGTGGGGCCCAGGGCAGAGGAAGAACCTCTCCTGCTCTCCTCTTGCACTCTCTCCTCCCCTCTCTCTCCCTCTCCTCTTGCACTCTCCCTCCCCCCTCCTCTCTCTCTCATCCTCCCCTCCTCTCGTCCTATCTTACTCAATCTCCTGTGGTTAGCAGATGTCCGCTCCACACGTCTTGAGTCTGCAGCCAATGGGGAACACGCAAAATGCATGCTGCCTGCCAATCAGGGCCCCTGCGCGCGAGCCCATTGTCCCGTTCATAAATACCCTGTAAAACAGCCTGTAAAACAGCCTGTAAAACAGCCTGTAAAACAGCCTGTAAGACAGCGTGTAAGACAGACAGTGACCAACCAAGCCTGCGAGATGGAGGCCTGTCACATAACCCGGTCTGCAGGTCAGGTCGGGTGAAACCTTGTTGTGTTGCGTACTGAGCTGTGATTAGCTCTGCTCTAGTGGGTCCACATGGTGTTAAACGACCCTGGTGGTGCTGGGTAGGAACACAGGCTAATTAGCGTCCTCCAGGCCCTCTTCCAGGCCCTCCTCCTGGCCCTCCTCCTGGCCCTCCTCCAGGCCCTCCTCCAGGCCCTCCTCCAGGCCCTCCTCCTGGCTGACCATCACTCCCCTACCCCGGGGGGAGAGAGGGTGTGGTAGATGGGGCCTGGATGATGGTAGATGGTGTTTTCTGTATACACAGTCTATGACTGTAACTAGCATTGGTGGTGGTGGTATGGTGACATCACTCCAGAACAGGCCTTTTATGGTGGGGCTGCAGGCCGGCTCTCAGCTGACAGAGCAGGCTGAGTCACAGGGCATGTGATGCAGACATCAGCCCAGCCGCCATGATACACAGCCAGACTGAGCAGGAAGGGAGGAGGATTCTGGGAAATGTAGGCAGGGTCTTGTATGGAACTACCACAGAGATTAGTCAGTGACTTGCCACTTGTCGACTCTTGGAAAATGTCCAATACCTTGAAATGAAAAGTTTGTGAGAAACTGGAGGTTTCAATGTATGTTATATTTTTTGAAATTCCTGCAACAACACACACATTTGAACATACAGTCACTCCTGAGGGGGGGCTGGGATGTGTTTGGGTTATATGTTGGTGAAGGTGACTGTGGATGACCCTGCCAATGGACCACACTGGCTCCCCCAGCCCCCCTGCACCCCAGCCCCCCTGCACCCCAGCCCCCCTGCACCCCAGCCCCCCTGCACCCCCACAAATTCAACCCAAGTGCTCTTTGGTGACGTGGTTGATTACGTTACTGTTGATCATCTGTCCATCATCGTATAAAGCCCGCCTTGACAATTTCATTGGTCCGAACAGCTCCTGTTTTGAAAAAAAAACTCACTGATTCTGAGCTGCCTAAGTCTGAACCCTGAGTCTAATCAACCCTGAGTAAAGCTTGAGCACAAGGATATAAAAAGCCCTCATCAATGGAACACAGATAACACTGTTCATCATGGGAGCCGGAGGAATAGGAGAATCTACCTATTTCTCCCCAATGGAATGTTAATGACTGCTTTATGCTGAATATAATATTTTTTACATACCAGTATTTAAGAAATTTAAGCTATACCATAGCAGTACCAATACCATAGCAGCACCAATACAGTGTTTTACCAGCAACAAAATAAAGTGAGTTGGTGTGGCAAAGTTTCTATCCTTTTTTTACAATTTGTGCTTCACAAATTGTGCTTCACACAAGATTGAGAGATCGACAACAAACGATGTCCCTTCCTCGTTGCAGCAGTGGGTTTCCTGTGCTTTTGAGCATTTCCTGCTTAATCATGGTTTCAACATGACATGCACTGTTAACTAAAAGAGAAACCAGGCTCATACTTGCTTCTTGTTCAACAAGACAATCCTTCAAAACATAGAGCCCGTCTTGAAATAACACTTGCTTACTCCATCCCACCCTCCCCGGTATCGATCGCATACAGTAGTGTTGTGTTTCTCAACTGGTGGGTCCAGTGGAGCTGCTGTGGAGAGGGTTGGGACATATGCTTGGCTCCGTCCAAAAACTTTCATTTTACCGAACATCCAATGGTGCGCTTTTATTTTTAAAGGGGTCATTGACTGGGTTTTGGGGCTAATTCATACTGTTCCTTAAGGTCTCCGAATAGGGTATGTAACAGATTGGCCTGAAAATGGCCCGGGTGTTGTTTTATGAGCCCTGATGCACCCTGTGAAATAACCCTGTGAAATAGCCTGGGAAAAAAGAGGTTTTCTCCTTTTATGGTATGCTCATTATATATATAGTTTGTTTAAGCTGTAGTGCTAACGTTACCCACCTAAGTCGATATATATATATATATATATGACACACACAAAAAAAAAAATATATATGTATATGTATATATATATATATATATATGTGTATGAGCTGCGCGCTGATTGGTTGGTTTACAACGCGTGAAGCTGCGGAGCAACACGGTCAGCACTCACTGAAACATCAAAGGTGTAGACTTGAAACAAAAACGTAAAAATAAATCTATTGTGTCTACACAACACTGTTTTCAACAGATTGACTAGATATCATTTGAAATTATAACGTTAGCTGTTTCCACTTCTGTTGTCGAAGCAAACGGGATCGACTTAGGTGGGTAACGGTAGCACTACAGCTTAACAAACAAACTATCGTGATTCAACTCCGCTTCAGTTAGCCCTGGCTATCTTGCTGAAAACCATTTTCAATATCCTTGAAAAACGTTCTTCTTTGTAATTCCGTGGAAGTACCCACAGCAGCATGCAGCACATTTTGGGACGTGACAAAGGGACCGTGACGTCAGTGCGTCAGTGCCTACTGTCAGTACCTACTGTTTTACAGCCATTATGAGAATTGCATAGGAAAGACGTGTCAATGGACTTTGAGGTTCACTGTGTCCATTTTACCCACCGAACTGTCGTTATTAAAAAATCGGTTTTGCAATTAACAACCCCTTTAAAGGACTCAAGTATTACGCATTCACCTTGAGACACAGAGTTGATAGCTGTCTCGAGTTACAGAGTTCCGTGCCACCTACTAGCCAATCAAACACCAAAATCAGGAAAGAAAACCAGACAGTGTTGCAAAACTCACACATCACGTTTCACCAAAGACGTCTTCAATCTCCATCAAGTGGTGATTAAATCTCAGTCTTACCTTGGTTACCTTTACCTATTTAATGACTATTGATAGCAGCACAGGCTTCTGGGATATAATTTACCCTGGGGCACTCTGGGTAATCAGACACGCTCTCTGCTTCTCCAGCATCCAGCTTGTACTGCTGGGGCTGGAGTATTCTGTGTGTGTGTGTGTGTGTGTGTGTGTGTGTCTGTGTGTGTGTGTGTGTGTGTGTGTGTGTGTGTGTGTGTGTGTGTGTGTGTCTGTGTGTGTGTGTGTGTGTGTGTGTGTGTGTGTGTTAGGGATGAGGATAGAGATGACTTGTTCTTTTCTGGGTCACATAACAAGCCACGGCTTTGATTTGATCCCATCCTTTATATGAGATTTGATATTTGGCTCTGTTTCTCGGTCTCAGAGATGTAATATTTATCTTTCTCTCTGTCTCTTTCGCTCTCTCAGAGATTTGATATTGTCTCTTTCTCTCCATCACACACCCCATCGACCTGACCAGGAGTCAGAGCTCTAAGCAAGGCTTAAAAACAAGCATGAATGATATTCAAATGATTTCAAGCACAAATAAATCAGTTTGATGATGCTTTAACCATCAGTTTCTTGAAAGAGCACGATACTACGACGCTAGAATCCTGAATAGTGCTGAGTCTCACTCTCCAGTCATCGCCGCAGAATTTAATCCTCCTCCTCCATCCTCAGAATTGGCCTGCAAGGCGGCTTATTAAGATTAAACTGCCATTTGTGCGTGTATGCTCGTGGCTCCCCAGACAGGGTTGGGCTCCCCATCACCAGGAACACGAGGGAGGAGACGGCTGGGAAAGATAACTTCCTCTAAGAGATGACTGGGCCTTTTCTTTTCTTCATTTTTTTCTCATCTTCAATTTCTTGGAAAGAATAAACACAATTATGCTAGAGAGTTTTATCTTAGTTGTATATTGAGGGAAAAGGGCTTTTTGGGGCGCTAATCTGATTTAGGAGTGAAATGTTAGTGGGGGGAGGGATTGTAATCTGTCTGGGTGTAATAGGCCAGGATCACTAACCAGTTCCTACGTTAGGATGTGTTCTGCGCTCCTATGAGGGGATGAGTGTTTGTGTGTGTATGCTCACACAGTACGTCCCAACACCCCACACACAGACTCACAGGTTATCTTCTTAGGTTTTGTTAGTTGATTGCATAATTAGTTCAGCATTTACCCTTTCACATTGTAATGCCTGTCTCAAGCCTGGGGGTTTGGGACTGTGGATGGACGTGAGAAAATAGTCCTGGGTATTGAGACCCCTCACTCCCACACCTACACACACACACACTCACACACACACACACACACGGTCTCCCTGCTCGCGTCCTTGTTCATCAGCGAAAGCGACTGGACAGATGGCAGTTATGACTATCTCAGCATTGACTTAAGAACTTCTGCTAATGGACACATCAGACCCTCAGTAAAACATTGTGTTCAGTCAGGTCCCACACAGAACAGAGACTCCTGAGAGCTAATGGGCTAGCAACTCTCAGATCTGTTGTCTCAGCTGTTCCTGTTTGGAGCCCCTCTCAACAGTCAGGCAACTTTCTGTCCATCTGAATTGCGTAGAAAATCTTCTAACAGTATAGAACCATTAATGGCGATTTTTAATGTAACTGAAAATTGTCAGGATTATTTATTTACCTTGTGTATGTAATGGCTTTCTCTCCTGGAGAGACTCCTCAAGCTGCACGGGTTTCCTTTACTCTACTCTCTCTCTCTCTCTGTCTCTCTCTGTCTCTCTCTCTCTCTCTCTCTCTCTCTCTCTCTCTCTCTCTCTCTCTGTCTCTGTCTCTCTGTCTCTCTCTCTCTCTGTCTCTGTCTCTCACACACACACACACACACACACACTTGTTCTGAGCCCTCAGGACAGGGATGATTCTGTACAGTTACATATTCCTGTGTTCTGGTGTGTGTACTCTGACAGAGAATGAACACCACGCTGCATTAGTCACACAAACTGTGATTTCATCTCTCACACACACACACACCCACCCACACACACATTATCATCAGCCAGTCTGTTGCCTGAAAAAAGGAAGCTGAAAAAGCCAGACTCTCACCCCTCCTCCCTCCCTCACTCTTTCCCTCACTCTTTCCCTCACTCTTTCCCTCACTCTTTCCCTCCCTCCCTCCCTCCCTCCCTCCCTCCCTCCCTCCCTCCCTCCCTCCCTCCCTCCCTCCCTCCCTCCCTCCCTCCCTCCCTCCCTCCCTCCCTCCCTCCCTCCCTCCCTCCCTCCCTCCCTCCCTCTCCCCTCCTCCCTCCCTCATTCCTGATCTGAATCACTGTGACCTTGCCTGTTGTGTTGTGGCTGTGTGAGTTGCTGTGTTGTCAGCCAGGGATGGTCTCTCCATGGTGGGAGGGTTCAGCTTCTCTAGAGCACCACACAGGGTTCAGCTGCTCTAGAGCACCACACAGGGTTCAGCTGCTCTACAGGGTTGTGTGGTTGTGTGGTTCAGCTGCTCTATAGCACCACACAGGGTTCAGCTTCTCTAGAGCACCACACAGGGTTCAGCTTCACAACACAGGACTGCTTTTCTTTTCTTTTTCAGTTATTCATATTTACCATCAGTTTTGATGCTTCTTTTTTTTG